>NW_022104341.1:80410662-80424517 GCF_000313985.2 Echinops telfairi | reverse complement strand
TCTACTTGTTGAGTGGAAGTGGGAGAAATGCAGCAATAAAGAGATGGGTTGAGTTTGGCCACTGACACCTGTGGACTTGGTTTACAGGAAAAAGAGAAGATGAGAGAGGGTTGACTGGTCTAAAGTTCATGACCTAGCATGAGGGGTCTAGGTTTGTTGAGTATTTGTGAGATCCCATGGTCTAAAGTCCATGGGCACCCTGGGAAGGCTAAGTGAGGCAACCCACATTGAGTTGACCAGAACCCGATCAGATGAAGAGATCTGGTGTTGCCAAACGGCTATTGAAGGATGCAGAAGTCCTTGACACTCCCTCCTGATGGGGGGCTGCTGGCTTCTCTGCCTTCTTGCCAACGCAGTCTATGATCACACTTTCTGAGCTTGGACAGTCTGGTAGATGAAAAATAGATCTTACTGAGGTCATTTGCATCATTTCTCTTATTAAAATTGTGAGCATCTCTTGTACACGTTAAAGAGCCATTCGTGTCTCCTTCCCCTCCTTTTCTTCGAATTGTGCGATTTATCAGGGCAAGTTCAAAAGTATTGCATCCAAATTATGCAAACTCAAAATGGGAAGCTGTTGCTTCCCAAAACAGCCTCCGCCTCAGTCTAGACACTTCTGAAGGTAGGGTGTCCATCTCTCTAACCCTTCCCTGAAGACTTCTCTGCTCTGCAACTTGTGCCATGTCAAAATTGCTGTCTTGGCATCCTCGAGCAACTCAGAATGTGTTCCTTTGCAAAGTTCCTTGAGACTGGGGAACAAAAATAAGTCCGAAGGGTCATGATCAGGGCTGGAGGGTACATGGGGTAAGGTTTTCCAATGAAGTTCTCTTACTACAGCTCTTGTTACCCTCAAAGAATGCACAGGTGCATTGTTATGATGGAGGACATAAAATCCTCAAGCAACTTTCCTGGTCTTTATCTCACCAATGCAGCTTTCAATTAAAACAAAAACTTCCTAATAAGGCCTCATAATTGTTCTGTGTCTTTGGAGAAAGTCTATAGAGATTAGCCCTTGGGAATTCCCCCAAAAAACATTTCCAGAGCCCCTCACATAAGGGCCACATGGAAGGGATGATATATCCAGGCTGCAGTATAGCACTGATGAAACACATCCTCTAGTTCTTTAATATTTCCTCCTGTCAATTATGGCCTTAGTTTTATCTCACCAATCTTGTCAGACCTGTGTGTGTTCATTTGTATAATTAAGGTCATTTGATGCATGAAATCCAAGATAGATAGACCCCTCAGAAACAGCAACAGGAGTAATGATTCCCTGAGGGTACTAGAAGAGAGAGGGGGAAAGAGAGGGAATGGGGGAACTGATAGCAATGATGACTATAACCCTACTTGAGGGGAATAAATAACAGAATGGTAGGTGAACGGATACATTGGATGGTATAAGATATGGCAAATAATAATAATATATAATATATTAAGAGTTCATGGTGGTGGTAGGGTGGGAGAGGGAGGGGATAAAGGGGAGACGATGTCAAACAGTTCAAGGGAAAAAATGTTTTGAAAATGATGGTGACAGCAATTGTACAACTATGCTTGATCTAATTGAATTATGGATTGGTGTAATATCTCTAAGAGCTCTTAATAAAATGATAAAAAAACACACCAAAAAATCCATTTCCATAACCTCTGAGCTGGTCTCTTGAATTTAACTGGCCCAGCAGACTCCCTTGGAAGCTGCTGTTTTGATTGGACCTTCCTTTTCTCAAGGCAGTCCGATGAGACTGTGATAAGTAAATTACTGAGAGAGCTTGTCTGTGGCTGTCCACTGACAACAGAGGTGTGTCTCAGCTCATCTTGTTGGGAATAAACCCGTGCAAGTCAGAATTGGACCCCTTGTAGTCGAAGAAAATTAGGCTTTTTTGGATTTCCCTTGGATATATTGTTTTACTTACTCTAGTATATTCTTTGCCCATTAGTAGGAGTGTGGGAAGAAGGGTTGATCTTTTGAATTTATTTGTTGGAGCTTATATATATTTTAAAAGTTTACCTTTGGCTGTACGATGAGTGGAAAGCATTTATCCAGTTCATGATTTGATTTTCAACTTTCTTGTGAATATTTTTTGCAGGTTTACTTATCCATGACAAAAGGAACCCTGGTGTCACAATGGTTAAAGTGCTCGACTACTAACGGAAAGGTCTGCAGTTCAAGACCCACCAGCCTATCCAGGGGAGAATGAGGTGAAGTCAGCCTCCATAAAGATTTACAGCCTTCCGCGCGCCCCCCCCCCCCAGTTCCACTCTATCCTGTAGGACCACGGAATCAGAATAAACGCCACGGCATTGGGCAGTGGGTGGTTACTTTTCCAGATGGACTTTAGACTCAGTTTGTGTATTTTCAAGAAAAATATTCTGTTGAAATTTTTATTGAGTGTCTTTGCCATGAAGAAAATTGTTCTTTCATATAGTCAAATTGATTATTTCAAAAAATATATGACTTCTAGGGTTTGTCATGGGAGAAAGATGGGCTTTCTGTTCCCATGAAGAGTTGCAGGCTCAGAAGCGCACGGCAGTTCTGCCCCGTGCTATAGTCAAGGGCAGTGGGCAGTTTTCTTTGGGAGGGTCTGTCATACTTAGAGACGCCATCGCGTTCTGAGACTGAAATCTCAGGAGTCGCAACTGACTCTCTAGCAACTAGGTTTTTGTGGGTTTTTAATGTATAATGCTTCTTACAATTCTTTCTGATTTTGTATTCAAGTCTTTGGCCCACTTGGCATCTAGGCTGGGGTGACGTGTGAGGTGTAAGCCAAACTTTAGTTTATTTCCAGATGACTCTAACTGTTATAATACCACTTATTACATAGTTAATGTTTTTCTTATTGATTTGAGATGCCACCTTCATGATACATACAGCGGTTGTTGTTATTTTCTGGACTATTTTGTTGTGTTGATCCGTCTGTGTGTCAATCATTGGCTCTATAGGTGTTGTGTTAAGTGTAGCACCACGTCGCCTCATTAACTTTCCTCTTTTTTTAAGAAAAATAATTTTCCAAGATATTCTCACCTGCTGAGTGTATCACATAAACTTTAGCATGAACTTTTTTACTTCACAGAACGCTGCTGGTCCTTCTGCTGGGAGCGCGTTGCAGTTGATATTCAGCCAGGGAGGACTGACATCTTTATGGTGTGTGTCTCTGTTTAGGAGCACGGTATGCCTTTCCATTTGTTCAAGTATGCGTTGATGCCTCTCAGGAGTGCTGTAAAGTTTTCTTCACGTAGATCCTGCACATTTCTACTTAAGTGTGTTCCTTGATATTTTGTCTTTCACATTTCTGTTAAACGGTGGTCATTTTTTTTACGCGTTGTCTTCAAATTGAACACTGCCTGTCTGTACTCGAGGGGTTAAGCTTATAGCCAGCTGAGTGACTGCATGCTTGCTGTCTTTCCATCGAGTCTCTCATGAGTCTTACCTTCTCCTGTCCAGTTTGTGCACTTCCGCTGTCTTTGCCTTGTCATACTGCATTGGCTAGTACTGATGGGCCGAGCTGGGGGGAGGGGGGCGCGTGAATCCAGTAAGTACCTCCCTTCTTCATGCTCAAGTCCTGAACCAATGGAGATGAAGGAATAAAGGAAACAGGGAACAAACTGTCATCAGCATTCCTGGTAAAGACCACTTTGGGGGAATGTAGCTCACACCTGGGCATTCTCCAATACCAGTTCCTGCCTACTCATAGGCCATGTGTGATTTGGTGTGAACCTTCTCATGCGGAGGGATGGGGGGGGGGGCGGAGCTGCTGTTGTGAGATTAAGGCATGGGGATGGGAGGGAAAACCAAAAGGGGAGGGAGTGGAGGCAGAGGAGAAGGCCTGTTCTCTGTGGGTAGGTCTTTATCTAGAGCAGTGGTTTTCAACCTTCCTAATAACTGATCCTTTAATACAGTTCCTCATGTGGTGGTGACCCCAAACCCTAAAATTATTTTTGTTGCTACTTTATAACTGTAATTTTGCTACTGTTGTGAATTGGGTGACCCCTGTGAAAGGGTTGTTCGACCTCCAAAGGGGTCACGACCCACAGGTTGAGAACCACTGATCTAGAGAAAGGCTCTCAAAGTCACCAACCTAACTCACCCCATTATCTTCAGCGTAGAATCAATATTTCAACTCCTTCCAACGTGAAGAGAATATCAGGGGTGGGGAAGAAGTAGTCGGCATCCGCACCCCTGTGTCCAGTGCCTCCAGAACATGGAGCAGGAATAATGGCGAGCACAGGGATTTTCCTCTTTCTCCTGGATTTTCCTGATGCTGGTTTCCCTTTTCCTGAGAACGACAGAAGCAGCCATCTAGTTTTATTTTGTACATGTTAATCAAGAATGCTTGTTGAATATCCCGTGTCTTATCATAGATCATGGAGGCTGTCGTTGGACTTTTCTTCTTAGCTTTTCAATATATTGAGTAATAGTAATGGATTTCCCAATATTGGAACCATCTTTGCATCCGGGAATCAACCCCGCTTGGAAACAATGTTGTATTCTTTTAATCTTCTTCTGCTTGTCAGTGTTTTACTAAGGAGTTTTGGATCCATGTGTGTAACTGAGCCATTCTTGCAGTTGTCTTTATTTTGTACACTTGTAGTGTCTTATGGTTCTCTTTAAAAAGCATTGGAAGGTTTTTCTTATTCTCCTGTGCTCTTGAACAACTCAAGTAATGTTAGCTGACCACTTCTAGAGGTGTGTGTGTGAGAGAGAGAGGGGTGGGAAGGCCAGGGGCATGTCTTTGACATAAGCAAGCATCTGTTAGATGACCAGACAAAACCAAACTCATTGCTAGTGAGTCGATGCCGAAGAATAGTGACCCCATAGGACATGGCAGAGCTGGCCCTGTGACTTTCTGAGGCTGTAACTTTTTTATGGGAGTAGAAAGCTCCATCTTTCTCCTGAGAGGTTTTGAACTGCTGACCTTGCAGATTGCAGCCCAGCTTGTCACCACCATGTCACCAGGGTTCCCCTGTTACACGGCAGTTATACATTATTTATTAGGTCTTCAAAAATCGTACCTGCCCATGTCCTGCAGGGCATTCATTGCGTAACATGGCCTTGGACTTTGTGTTGGATGCTGGGTGTCCAGAGGTGAACCCGGTGCAGGTTCTACCTTCAAGGAATCACAGTTTACTGGGGAGAGAGCGATAGAAGCAGGTGGTTTTCATGGGGTGTGCTAGGTTGCAAGATGAGAGAGAAGAGCGGGATGAGGGGGCGCATAGTATTGATTGAGGTCCTCCTTGTTCCGGGAGGGCCAGGTGCTCAGGTCTTACTTGGGGGACAGTCTGGCAGCTTCCTGCTATCAAATCCTCATCTGCCCCAGACTTCTCTTCTCTGGAAGCCTGGAGGCCGTTTTCTACATGAACCCTGAGGCCTTTGTTCATAAAGCTTCTTCCCGGGCTCCCCCTGGTCCACATGTCCTGTATTGTAACTGCTGTGTTGGCGAGCTTGTCCCTAAGAGATGGGGACTCCTCTGAAGGTAGAAATTGTCTGATGCACCTTATTCTTTCCAGTGTCCAGTACAGAGTTTAGCACCTACTAGGCAGAACGTATGCTTGATGAACAGAACCTGGTGATCTCACTTAATACAATAACTCTGCAAGGCGAGGATGATTATTGTCTTAATTACAATGAAGACCACCACCACAACAGAGACTCAAAGGAATTTCTTGCCCAAACTCACACAACGAATGAATGAATGAATGAATGAATGAATGAAGACACTTGGCTCAAGGTCAAGTCAAACCCCAAGTTAAATCCCCATTTCATTTAGTCTACCACTGCCAAGTCCAAGAATGTGGAAGAGCATCCTGACCTAAGGACTGAGGACCAGCCAGGTCTTGAGGTAGAGTCTCCGCTCGGCCACTTCTCAGAAGTGCATCCTTGAACTAATCGCTTCCCCTCTTGACATATTCGTTTGCTTCTCTGGAAAATGAATGTAATGATGGTGCCTCCTCACAGGGATGTGGTGAGAATGAAATGAGGCCGCATATACGCAAGTGCCCGACAAGGAAGGGTTCACCTTCCACACGCTTCCACTGCGTGTGTCCACAGCCCCAGCCCCTGCTCCTCTGGAAGCAGGTCACGGCAGCAAGAGGGGGTTAAGATGAGTATCGCAGCGGGGCCGCCATGCCTTGGGTGGTAGCTTTCACCCTGTTGTCTCCTGTTTGCTTTGTTTCTCGCCACAGACTGGGAGCTTCTGTGGCAGTTGTAGACACTGAGAGATGTTCTCCACAGCTAGGATCCAGTCACGTTGTGAAGCGCCCAGAAGACGCTGGCTCAGTGCCTTGCAATGGACTTGCATTTCTTGAGTCTGGTGGGTCTCAGGCGACAGACGCAGCCTGGGCCCGCTTCAGAGATGCCTGTTCGAGTTCCTGGGGCGGAGTCCTATGTGGTAGTCAAAGAAAAACTTTCACCCTGACGTAGTCTAGTGTTCTTTCCCCTTCTTTCCTTTCAAATCATTCCAGTGGTTTAATGTGTACTACTTCATTGTAAGTGAAAACAAGCTCATTACAAAGGTTTTGAGGAATAGCAAAGAGGGACAAAATCCTCCAGGACAACCAATAAGAATATTTAAGTCTTTTTCCTAATTTTTATTCATATCTTTCTGTCTGTCTATCTATCATCTATTATCTATCTTAAGATTACACTTCCTATACTAATTACAATCTACATTTCTACGACAATACTAGCTGATAAGTATCTCCTCACATTGTTATTTTGTATCAATAAGCACAATTCTTAGTGGCTGTCTGCTAGCCTAGCAAGTAGACATGTCATTAGTAATTTACATATTTGCCATCATATGTTGATGTTTTAAGTATCCAAATGCATAACGCTCTAATAAATAATGTGATCGTTGGGCCAATTGTTCAGCTCCTTGGTACAAACTTCCAGAGAAACAAGGCCGTGCTTTCAGAGGAAAGACGGAAGCTGAGGATAAGCTAGAGAACGGGTTTTCATTCACACAGTGGTTTCCTCTGCGACTCTACTGGTCCTCTTGATACCTTGCAAGGACCTTAAATATCGTTGCTGCTCATGAACGATTTATTGTATTGTAATATAATTGAAAGTATTATCTCAGATTGGGCAAGAGAACCAGAGTTGGAGAAAGGGAGGATCTCATGGTAGACCATCATCCTCTCTCACTGCAGTTTGTTTTCTGTACTTAGGGTGCGGGCGTGTATAAATGACGCCTCAACGTCCAGATAAGGACGCAGGAGGACCCAGAGATGTGCGCCTCACATCGCGCAGAACAATGCAAGGTGGAGTTGGACTGGGCTGGACAGCGGTCAACAGCTCTAGGCTTGGCCCATCTCACCGATGGACTCTAGGTGGCACTGTGGCCGTAGAAGTTTTGGCTTAGGAATCTCAGGCACCTCTGAGAGGGAGAGAGGACTGAGAAAAGCAGAGACAATACACTGAAGAGGAGCAAGAAAAGGGGGAGAGACGAAGAGAATGAATAATAGAGAGAGAAAAGAGAAAGATGGTCCAGGCAGTGCTTGCCCCAGAAGAGAGATGAAATAAACCTAAGAATGTATTCTATGGAATGGGACATTATGTGATTTGGATGCTGCGTGAACACTGTATTATATACAGGCAGTTCCTAAATTACGAAAAAGTCTAATTTGTATATAAGGCAGAACAATTGGGTACAGTCTGGCAGTTTGTGTCTGACATCAGTGAGCCAAATGTTCGTCTTGGAATATAATACATAGCGTACCTTTCTATGCATTAGAAAGCATTACATACTTTCTGATACATTAAAAATACTTTTAAGCTAGTGACACAAAAATAAAAAAATTTTTAATTATTAAAAGGAAATAAGCCCAAGATTCATTCATTCACTCACTCACTCATTGATTTGTTCGGGAAGAATCTGTGGAGGCCTCCCGAGCCTATGGCTCAAAGATGATGGCAGACGGGTGGTGGTGGTGGGTTGAGCCGGCCTTAATCAATTATCACCTGTATCACAATACACTGTGGTCCCCCTGAGATGGGTCCTGAAGAAAGTACGAGCTTCCATGAAGCCTTCTGAGTCAGGACGTGACCCGGTTTCACGGTGAGGAGAGGCTGTCCAAGGAGATGGTCTTGTGGAAGGTACTCAAAGTGAGATCGGAAGGTAACTGATGTTAATGCGGGGAGAAGAGAAAACGGTGTGTGTGTGTTGGGGGGGGGGTCGGGCTTCTGGGCAGAGAGAACAACCTGTACTAAGCCTGTAGGGAGAGAAGACAGGGCACATCGGAGAATCACGGTCAATGCAGAGACCGCATGAGAGGAGCCTCAGGAGGGGAGGGGTCTGTCTCTTATTTACAACAGATCATTTATCCCAAGAGTGGGAAAGGGGCTGAAAGTTTTACGGTAGGCAGGCAGATGTTCAGAGTTGGTTTGGGGGATCCCTCTGGTGGAAGTGCGGAGATGGATCGGCTGGTGGGGAGGCCATGGGGTGCTGTGGCGTCTGCTCAGTAAGGCCAGTGGGAGTGGAGGGGAAGGAGTCTGAAGCACTGAGAACAGTGTTGACAGAGAAGTCCCCGGCTGGAGAAAGCCGCGAAACTCCCAACCACTCGCCCAAAGCGTGGGGTCTCGCGTCCACCCAGAGGCATCTTGGGAGATGCTTTTGAAAGCTCACCGCCTTGAAAACCCTATGGTCTGTTCGGTGCAGTCACCAGGAGGCAGAACCGACGATGGCAGTGGACAACCACACAGCATGGACAAAGCCCAGTCGGTGAGGAGCTCAGAGCCATATTGCAGTAGAAGAGATGGTGAGGTGGGTCTTTGACAGCCAGTGTAGACGGCTCTTTTGAGAAGTTGGTGTGAGGTGTAGACGTAGACAACTACCTGCCCCTCCTTCTTTTTTTCCTTCCCCTCCCCTCCCTCCTAGTACCGACACTGCCTTTCTGTGTTAGGGACATTTCTTCCCCATGGATCCAGCTTCGAAGCCGAGCTGGTCTCCCCGATAGGTGATGAGCTGGCTCCTCACTGCTGAGCTAGGGAGGGTGCCCAGGGCAGGGCTGGAGAACAGGAGCTGGCTTCACGTTCTGGAGAATCGTCCACGTTGTGTTTTTATCAGCAGTCCATTCCTTTTTGCTGTTGAGTGGCGCTCCACACTATCAATCCATTAAGCATTAGAAAATGTTTGTCCACTCACCTGTTGACGAATATCCATATTGCTCCCAGATTTGAGCTATTGATGATAAGGCTGCTACAAACATTTGTGTACAAGTCTTTTGGTAGGCATGTGTTTCACAACCCTTTTAATCAGTTTCATTTTTGCTTAAGTCAGCAAGAGTTGGCTTCTGCTACTTGCAGCTAAAAAAAATCAGAGCTGAGAAGGGAAATTAGCTGGCAGCTGGAAGGGGATTTTGAGTCATGGAATTGATTTTATTTTTAAGATGTTAAAGACTTAAACATGTTTAAATATTGATGCTCATGATCTGGTTGAGGGAAACTGTTGAGAGAAGAGAAAATTGACCATGGGAATTTCTGTGTAGGGGAGGAGAGAGACGCTGAAGGCCAGGTGGCTTTGGTGGGAGAGCAGGGGCTGGGGTGGGGGTGGGCTTGCAGGCAGGAGAGTAGAAAGAGTGCTGGGTGGAGCTAGCGGGGATAAGGAGCGGTTGCGCATAGGTGAATATGTAGGTGGGTTAGTCCGGTTGACTAGGGAAACAAATTCATAGACGCGCAGGTGTGTAAGAGAGCACTTCATATCAAAGAGCAGTTGTACAGTAAGAAAACATCCCAGCCCAGTCCAGATCAAGTCCTAAGTCCAATATTAGCCATATGTCTGGTACAAGTCTATGAATTCCTCTTCAGATTCATGCAACACATGCACTGAGGTGGAAAATCTTATGGATCCAGTGGCAGTGGAAGCATCCAAGTGCTGGCGTGGGTCTTCATAGGGCTCCTCCAGCTCCAGGGCTCTGGTTCCATCAGTGTGTAGCTCCACATGGCTTGTCAACAGGAATACCAAGCAGAGTGTGTCTGACCTCCAGTGTGCTATTTATCTCAGTCAAGTCTCCAAATGAGGTCACCAAGCTGCAACTTGATTGACAGGCTAGACTCCACCCCTCCACAAGTTGACAGATTACCGTATACACTCTAGTATAAGCCAAACTGAATATCAGCTAAGGCACTTCATTTTACCAACAAAACTGCATTAAAAATGTGCTGAGAAACTTGGCTTATACATGAGTATAAATGGTATGTAACTGCCACAATAGGTATGGTAGCAGGAAATTGAGGGGTCTCTCATGTGGGGGCTTCGACTATTAGTACCAAGCAGGCAGAAAAGTTCCGCAGTGAGAGTAAGAGAGGAGACGGGGTGTCCGAGGATTGGGATGGTGATTGCCTGAAATGGTGATTGCGAGGGCTGAAAGAGTAGTGACCAGAGCAATGAAGAGGAAATGCGGGGCAGCACTGCAAGCCCAGTTGAAGCTCATGACTGCAACAGCTGGCACTTGATTAAGAACAATTAGCTCCACTGCCGACCCTCACAGCAGTGCTTAGCTGTTTACATTACAAGCTGTGAAGAAGGGACTGAGTGAGTGGAAGATTTTTTTTAAAGTAACTAGGTGGTTGCATTACAATCCTTGCACTACGTTGATTACCCCCCCACCCCCCAAGATCTAACAGAGTGGCTTGCCTGAAGAAACATCTGTTGATTAAATGAATGAATTTAGAAGAATGGAACATTAGAATTAGGGGGATCCTTAGGAGTGGTCTCGCACAACTGTCTCATTGTATGGATATGGAAAATGGATAGAGAGAGGAGGGATGGACTCAAGATCACACCGCAAACCCATGGCAGAGCTGGGCTCCGACCTCAGGGCTGTCTCGCCTCAAGTTCAGTGTTCTTTCCAGGGCTGCCCTCACCACTGTTTGGTCAGCAACTAAAGGTCTGTGTTCAGATTCTGTCTCTGAAATGGAGCTTGCTGCTCCATTTCGGGCATGCCGCTTACTCTGGAAAGCTTCATTCCTTTCACTTTGTCGATGTGGACACTGAACCTCAGAGATGGTAAACAAGGAGCCAGAGAGCACACATTTGGGAAAAGGTAGAACAAAGATTTCCTTCATTCAGTCAACAAACAATCTGTTGGGTATTGGGCTAGAGTGGAAGGAGTTCTGGTGGTGCTGTTGGGTAAGTGCTGGTCTGTTATCTGCAAGGTTGGTGGTTCAAACCTACCAGTTGCTCTGTGGGAGAAAGATGAGGCTATCTGCTCCTGGGAAGATTCACAACCTCCGGGCCTTGTAGAGACAGGGCCAGCCTGAGTCGGAATGGACTCGATGGCAGTGGGTTTAGTTTGGGATAAAGTGTCGTTCTTGGGTTGAACAAATGGTTAGATGCATGGCTACTAACTGAAAGGTTGGCTGTTCAAACCCACTCTAAGGTGCCTTGGAAGAAATGCCTGGCAGTCTGCTTCTAAAAGGTCACAGCCATAAAAAATATCCCACCGAGCACAGGTCTGCCTTACAAACATGGGGTCACCATGCATCAGAATCAAGTTGAAGGCAGCTGGCTCATTGTTGGTGGGGATAGAGTAAAGCAATGGTCCCAGTTCTTTACTCTGCTGGAACAGGATTATGCATGCACACTCTTGGTCACTTACTTTGTCAGTGCCTTCCCTCAGCAAGGGGAGTCTACTTCCTCCCTTCTGGATATTAGGCGTGACCACGTGACTTGACGAGGCCAATGGAAAGTTAGTTGGCATGACACAAGGAAAGGACTTAAAAGAGCTTGCGTTCTGGTGGTTGTCATGAGAAGAGCTTGTGCTATATAGCTGCTGCCCCTTCAGCCTGCCCAAGAAGGAACACACACGCAACAGACCTGGGCCTGCAGCCTGAAGCCCACTCAACTGACCTCTAACCTGAAACACAGCCACGCTGCTGAGCCCAGACTAGAACAGCCACACTGAAGCTGACCTGCAGCTCCAGGAGCAGGAGAATCAGTGCCTGTCCTTCTAAGCCATGAAGCAGTCCTGGTATCACAATAGTTCTGTGCTCAGCTGCTAGCTGAGGAATGAGTGGTTCGAATCCACCCAGCTGCTATTTGGGAGAAAGATCTGACAATCCGGTCCTGTGAAGATTACAGCCTAGAAGACCCTAGTTGTACTGCGTGATTTGAAAATGGATGCGATGGTATGCAGCAATAGCAACAGCAACATTCTACACCACTAAACTGGGGCCGCAGTATTCCTGTGGCAGAAATGGATAGACATAAGGCTGGGCCTTGTGTTAAGTGCACACTTGGGTGACAGAAATTAATCAGACTGTTCTCAGGAGCTCACAGCTTCATGAAGGTTGGGGGTAGCATGCCTCAAAGTTATTTCATCCCTTCCTTATGACCCTTCTGTGAGGGGATGTCCAATTGCCTGCAAATGGGCTTTAGGTCTTCACTCCAAACCCTCCCTTGTTCTCATCGATATGATTGTTTGTTTGGGGTCTTCTGATACCTGATCCTGTAGACGCTGCGTGATCACACAGGCTGGTGTGCTTCATCCATGTGGGCTTTGTTGCTTCCCTGCTAGATGGCTGCTTGTTTAACTTCAGGCCTCTAAGATCCCAGATTCTACATCTCTTAATAGCCGGACACCATTAGCTTTCTTCACCACCTGTGCTTATGCACCCATTTTGTGTTCTGTGTTCGTGTTGGGAAGGTGAGTGTCATAGAATGTCAGTTTATTAGAACAAAGAGTTCTTGTGTTGAAGGAGGGTTAAGTAGAGGTGCAATGCTAACTGGAAACTTAACATATAAATATATGTACATGATCTATCTCCCTATCCTTATATATTAATATACTTACATATGTACACGCCTGTATTCACACCTCTACAAATGTCTTTTGCCTTTACTTTCCTCTATTTCCTTTACTTTTCTCCTGTCGCACTATCATGTTCAACTTTCATTCGGCTCTCAGTAATTCCTCTAGGCTATATTGTCTTTGATGGAACCCCACCAGGCATTTTACGTTCTCTTTGCCATCGATTTTAGATCGTTTGTTGTTCCTTTGTCCCTGGGTTTGTTGGCTCCCTCTTTCCTTTCCTCCACCTTCCCCTCCCCCTCTCCCCTGTCTGCCTGGAACTGTCAGTCTGTTTTTTTTCCTTGGGATTGTTTATCTTGCCTATCTTATATAGCCAGACATGAAAAAAAGAAGACAATGAAAGGCCTATAAATAGTTCCAGCTGTGTCTTCTGACACATATGTTTTCTGATTGAGTCTGATGAGATGCCAATCCCTACCCTGGGGATTCCTCGGGGACTTTATTGCTTTGCTCCCTTTGCTGCTCTTGTGCTGTCTTTGTGTTTCACCCCTGTGGGAGGCAGGATAGGTATCAGACTGGACACAATTGCCGAACTGTGTCCCTTTCAGCGGTGTCCCTTGCAGCACTGTGGGTCAATGAGTGGGCACAAGTGCGTCTCTTGGTGGGGTCAAAGTCATTTTTTAACATCAAATTTTAATATCTAAAATTCATATCTGAACTGAAGACGCAAACAGGAATTGACTCAACGGGTCTTTTAGAATAACCTCAGACAATCTTTCAATGACCACGAAGCCAACACAAAAGAGAAAGATGCTTGCTGTACCTGTATACACACAAACTGTAGACTCTAATTCATGACGATAAGAGGTAGCCATGCTGGGACACCTCCTTTATTGAATGATGCCATCAAACAACACATTCAATGAGTTTGAAGACAAACATTGACAACTGGTTTCATGATTGAGATTAGCTTGACTCTTTACTCCAGTGTTGTAGGAAAACATGGGTGTTAATGACTCAGTCATTTTATTGGTCCTTTTATTTTTTTCATTTATTTATTATTAAAAGCTCATTTAACTGGGGACGCTTGCCACTCTTGTTACAATCCATA
>NW_022104341.1:80396440-80405730 GCF_000313985.2 Echinops telfairi | reverse complement strand
GGGGTGGTGTGTACATAGTTCCAGGTCTGTTCGCTGGCCTTCATGACTATCTCCCCACTAGTATGGGGCATCTCTGGGAGTTGTCCCTCTCAGCCTGAAGTCCATTTGGGGGGCTCTTCAGGAGCGTTGTAGCTTTGCTTTGTTCCAGTTGCTGATCTGTTATGTTCCCTTCTTGTTTGCCCACTGTGGGAGGTTCAGATTGTGCTAACCCCCCTCCCCCACGTGTGACCCCAGAATTGTCCTCTGTTGCAGTCTTTTCCAGTAAGGGGACAACATGACATGAGCTGTTGTCAGTCCCATAGTCCTCTCTGTGTCCCAGTTGTTCCCTAGAGCGATGTCATCATCCGGGCCTGGCGTGCCCTCATGGGGTCCAGACTGGCTAACCTTTTCTCTTCATCCTTCCTGGTCCGCTTCCATGTGGCCATGGCATGTTGGCCCCTCTCTACAACCTACATGTCTAGTGTTGTTCTCTGTCACCTATATTTCTAGGGATGGGGTCAGATTGGCTCTGTTTGGGACCAGCCCTGTAGCCATCTCTTTTTATGCATTTCTCCACGTGGCCACATTGCCTTCATGGTTGGTGCACCGTGGTAGCGTCTGCATGCCCACTCCCAATTCTGTGAAGACAAAATCAATACTTTCCCCCTGGTTGGGGTAGTGCCCTGCTCCTCCCATATCATCATCTAACTTTCACTCCCCCTCTTTTCT
Organism: Echinops telfairi; assembly: GCF_000313985.2. NCBI lineage: Eukaryota > Metazoa > Chordata > Mammalia > Afrosoricida > Tenrecidae > Echinops > Echinops telfairi. Next base: position 80,405,022 of record NW_022104341.1, on the reverse strand, counting down.
CCTCCTCCCCGCATTCCCCTTCTTTCTGTTGGACTTACATGTGCCTCCTTGGGTTTGGTCTAACCTCCTTCCAACTCCCTGTCCCTGTACCTGAATATTATGGTATAGGTGGCTTCTCTTCTATACCCACTGTGTTGATTACACTTACCTCAGAGGACTTATGCTGTACTTCTCCTTTTGTGATTGGCTGACCTCGCTCAGCATAATTTCCTCCAATTCTTCCCATGAAACATTTCATGTGATGATCAGTGCTTTTTAGTGATGCATGGTGCTCCATTGTGTGTATGTGCCAGAGTTTACTGATCCACTCGTCTACCATGGGAATTTGGGTTGTTTTCAACTCTTTGCAATTGTGAATTGCGCCACAATAAATATTGGAGTGCAGACAACTGGTCATGGTTTCTTTCTTACCTTTTCTGGGTATATGCCCAGTAGAGGGATAGCTGAGTCATAAGGAAGATCAATTTCCATTTTCTTTAACTATCGCCAAATTGCTTTCCATAAAGGATGTACATATCTACAAGACCACCAGCAGTGGAGGAGAATTTCTTCTCCAACATTTATTGCTCTGTGATTTTCTGATTTGGGCTAACCTCAAGGGTTTTAGATGGTATCACATGGTTGTTTTGATTTGCATCTCTCTGATAGCTAATGATCGGGGGCATTTTCTCATATTTTTATTGGCCATATGGGTGTCCTCCCGAGTGAAGCTTCTTTCCAGTTCTTTTGCCCACTTCTTCAAAGCGTTAGCTGTTGTCCTCTTTTTATAGGCAAGGAGGGTATTGTATATTTTCATAATAAGCCCTTTGTCTGTTGTGCCATTGCTAAAAATCCTGTCCTAGTCTCTGGGTTGCCTTGTTACCCTCTTGGTAAAGTCTTTTGATGTACACCGGTGTTTTATACTTAGTAAATCCCATTTGTCCATTTCATGTGTGTACCCTTCCCTATTGAAGGTAGCCTTTGTATTCCCTGGGCCAAGGTTCTTAGGTTTGTCCCAGTCCCTTCACTAATGGTCCTGATGGTTTGGGGGTTTACGTCTAGGTCCACCTTGAGTTTGTTCTTGTGCATGGGGTGAGGTAGACATCTTGTTTTTTCATTTTTCTACATGTGGATATCCATTGTTTCCAGTACCACTTGTTAAATAGGGTGTCTCCCTCCCACTTGATGCTTTTGGGGCCCTTGTCAAAGACCAGTTGTCTTTATGTTATGGTTTTATTTCCAAGTTTTCTGTTCTTTTCCATTGGTCTGAGTAGCTGTCGTTTTGCCAGTACTCTTTTGACCACTGTGACTGTGTAGTAGGTATTAAAGTCAGGTAAAATGAGCCCTCTGTATTTGTTTTTCTTCTTGAGGAGTTCTCTGCTAATTCTTGGCTTATTCTCTTTCAATATGAAATTGGTGGTCAGTTTTTCCAATTCTTTGAAAATTGTTGGTATTTTTATCGGGATAGCATTAAACTTATAAAGTGCCTTGGGTAGGATAGGCATCTTTACTATATTGAGTTTTTCAATCCAGGAGCATGGGATATGCTTCCATTTGTGGAGGTCGTTTTTTTAAATTTCCTGTAGTAGGGTCTTGTAGTTTTCCAGGTATAGGTCTTTTGTTTTTTTGGTAAAATGTATTCGGAGATATTTCAATTTGTTATGGGCTATTGGGAAGGGTACTGCCTTCTTGATCTCCTCTTCCATGGTCTTGTCCGATGTATATAGCAAACCAATAGGCTTCTGTTTGTTGATCTTGTCTCCTGCCACTTTTCCATATTCCTCTATCACTGTCAGTACTCTGGTTGTGGAGCTTTTGGGATTTTTAATGTAAAGAATCATGTCATCTGCAAATAGGGATATTTTCACCTCCTCCTCTCCCAGTTGGATTCCTTTAATGTCCTTCTGCTGTCTTATGTTGTTAGCTAGGACCTCCAGTAAGATATTAAATAGAAGTGGGGACAAGGGACATCCTTGTCTGGTCCCCTTTTTCAGTGGGATTGATTTAGTCTTTTCTCCATTGACTATGATGTTGGCTGTTTGCTTATCGTTGATTAGCTTGTATTAATTTGAGGAACTGACTTTCCATTCCTATCTTGTTGAGCGTCTTCATTAGGAATTGGTGTTGGATCTTATCAAATGCTGTTTCTGCATCTATCGATATTATCATGTGATTCTTATAATTTTTCTTATCAATGCAATATATAATATTGATGGATTTTAGGATGTTAAACTATCGCTACATCCCTGGGATGAATCCAACCTGGGCATGGTGGATGATACATTTTATATAATTTTGTATTCTATTGGCCAATATCTTGTTAAGGATTTTTGCATCTGTGTTCATAGAGATATCATTCTGTACTCCTGTGGGATCCTTGCCCAGTTTGGGTATTAAAATTATATTGGCACTATAAAATGAGTTTGGGAGTTTTCCATCCTTTCTACTCTCTGGAATACTTTATGATGGATCAATGTCAGTTCTTCTGTGGATAGTTGGTAGAATTCTCCTGTGCATCCGTCTGGTCTGGGGGCTTATTTTGTTGGTAGTTTCTTGATAACTGTATCTATTTCTTCTTTTGCTATGAGTTTGTTTAGGTTCTTGACCTCTATCTGGGATAGTCTAGAGAGGGATTGTTTTTCCAAGTATTCGTCCATATCTTTATGTTGTTGAGTTCATTAGAATACAGACTTTCATAGTACTTTGTGATTATCCTTTTACTCTCGTTGGGGTATGTTATGATTCCCTCTGCTTCATCCCTCATCCTGGCTATTGTTTGCTCTTTCCATTCTTTGGTTAAGTTTTCCAGTGGTCTATCGATTCTGTTGATCCATTCAAAGAACCAGATTTTTGCTTCATTAATCTTTTGTATTGTTCTTTTGTCTTCCAACTGGTTCAGCTCTGCCCTGATTTTTATTATTTCCTTTCACTTCCTATTGGAGGAGTTGTTCTGTTGACTCTGTTCTAGTTGCTGGAGGTTTTGTGAGAGCATATCGGTCCTACGTCTCTCTTCCCTTTTCATATATGCCCTTATTGCTACCAAGCTACCTCTCATAACTGCTTTTGCCATATCCCATAAGTTTTGGTATGTTGTGTTTTTATTTTCATTAGTTTCTAGGAACTTTCTCAACTCCTCTCTAATCTGGGCCAGTTCTCACACATGTCGCAGGAGTTCATTATTCATCCTCCAACTGTTTGCCCTTCTTTTCTGGTCGTCCTTTTATTGATTGCCAGCTTTATAGCATGTTGATCTCAGAAGGACGTCTGAGTAATCTCTATGTTTGAATTTACTCATGCTCAACTTGTGTCCCAGCATATGGTCTATTTTTGAGAATGAGCCACGCATGCTTGAGAAGAATGTGAATTGTTTTGCATTTGGATGGAAAGCTCTCTATATGCCTTTCAGATCCAGCTGCCTAATTGTAGTGTTTAGCTCTATAGTCTCTTTGCTGAACTTCCTTCCCCATGATTTATCTTTCTCTGAAAGCAGTGTATTAACGTCACCTACTATAATTGTTGAATCTGTGATATCTTTTTTTCATATTTTGTTTGACAAATTTTGTGGGGCTCTCATTAGACACATATATATATTTATTATGCTCACTGGCTTCCTGCTTAACTGATTATTTGAGCATTATATCATGCCCCTCATCTTTTTTTATGGTTTGAACTTTGAGGTCAATTTTGTCTGAGGTTGGGATTGTGACTCCTGCTTTTTTTAAGTTGCCATTTGTCTGGTATATTTTCTGCCAGCCTTTGATTTTTAGTTTATTTTTGTCTGCGAGCTTAAGATGTGCCTCTTGCAGGCAATAGATCGATGGCTTATGTTTTCCAAGCCAGTCTGAAAGTTTTCTTTTTAGTGGAGGAATTGAGGCTGTTGACATTTAGAGTTATTATCACAATCTGTGGATTCATTGCTGTCATCTCATGCCTTTTGTGTTGGGTCTTTTCCTATCTCCTTTCATATCATTATGCTGTGTCTTTGTGTGGGGCTTTTTTATTACCTTCTTTTCCCTCTGAGTCCATGTTAACTTAGTGATTGTTATTTGCTTGTTAACTTCTGGTTGGAGTTGGGCTATATGGTGTTTTCCTGCTTGTGTTTGGTTGATGTTGGTCTTCTGGCCATAGTGAGTTGGCAAGGATCTTCCACAGGATCGGGTCTCTTACAGCATATTCTTTGAGCTTTTCCTTATCCTGGAAGACCCTTATCTCTCCTTCTAACTTAGTAGATAATTTGTCAGGATCGAGGATTCTTGGGGAGGTGTTCTTTATTTCAGCTTTTGGAAGATGTTACACCACTCTCTCCTCCTCTTCATGGTTTCTGCTGATAGGTCTAAGCACATTCTTACTTGAGAGCCATTGCATGTGACTGTCTTTCTTTCTCTTGCTGCTCTTGGTATTTTCTTTTCCCTTGAAGTTAGATAGTTTATTATATGTCTTGGTAAGTTCTTCCTGGGGGTCAGTCTAATTGATGCCCTCTCTGCTTCCTGTATGAGTGACTGATTTTCCTTCATTATGGTAGGGAAGTTTTCTTCCAGAAATTCCCTTGTTAGATTAGCTGCCGACTTCACTCTGCCTTGTCTGGTAGGCCAATAATTTGGATGTCGGTCCTCTTCATAGCGTACATCATTGATTCCAGGTTTTCCTCCTCCTCTTATTATCTTGTTTGACTGTCTTTCTCATTTGCTGAGGTCTGCCTGATTATCTTTGAGATCACTGATACGATTATCGGCCTCCTCTAGTCTGTTTGTGAGATCCGTGATCTTGTGTGTGCAGCTTCTGTGACTTCATCCATTAGCTCCTGTATTTTCCTTTGATGCATGGACTTCATCCCCTCTATCGTGGACTCCATCCCCTCTAGCGTGAACTTCATCTCCTCTAACGTGGACTTTACCTCCTCTATCATTGTTTCCTTATTCTGCATAGCTTCCCTCATCTCCTCTATTAATCCAAGCAGCTTTCTGAAAAGATCTTTTTGTGGCAGATCCATGGCTGATACTTCTATGAGTGTTGTTAGCTCTGCTGTTGTGATTTGTTTTTCTTGCTTTCTTGTTGGGAGTGATGCGATATGCTGTTGTTTACGTGATGATTTCATAGAGCTGGACACCATATTTCTGGGAGACCAAAGGGCCCTGTGCTTTTTCTCTGTGTTACTGGTAGCTGTGTTTTCAAGGGCTGCCTGTGGCCTACTATGGTGGTGGGTTGGGTTGCAGTGTAGGAAGGTGCCACGCGATTCAGTGGTCAATGGCGATGGGGGTGGGGGGGACTGAGAGACCAGTGTGGGATTGATGGTTGTATGTATGCCACTGGGCTGAGATGGTCTGGATGTCAGGGCCCAATTTTCAGCCTTTATTATTATTATTGTATTATTGATAAGCACCTAATAGAGGACAATGGTTGGGGAGGCTTCACTGCACAGGAGATGGTGTTGACCGAAGGTGGGAGCAACTCCACTGCTGCTGGTGCAGGTGCTGAGGGAGGGCTGCCACAGGGTGGAGGTTGTGGACACTGGTGGGGGCAGCTGTGGAGAGCTCAGTATGACTGCTGGATAGCTTCCGGTATAGTGCTAGGACTATAGTGGGTCAATGCGTGAGTTGTGCCTTGTTGGTGTCTAAGGTGGTGAGGCCAGTGTGGGTTGGGGAGTTCCCAGAGCCGGATTGCTGACCCCCTGGCTTCTGTAGCTAGACTAGATTTGGGGGAAGGATGCTCTCTGCACCAAGGATGCACTCTCCACTGTTATGCTGGCACAGGCTGGGAAGGGCTCAGGCAGCTACTCTCTGTGGTGCTGGAGAAGTGGCTTGCACCATGGTGCAGCACGTGGGGCAGTGGGTGCCCAGGCAGGGACAATCTGCACAGCTGGAGGAAGTTGCGCACACCTCGTGGGCTGAGTTGGGCCCAGGCAGCTACTATCTCCACTGCTGGAGAAATGTCTTGTGCCATGGCGCAGTGAGTGGGGCGGTGGGTGCCCAGGCAGGGACAATCTGAATTGCTGGGGGAAGTTGCATGCACCTTGTAGGTCAGATTGGGCCAGGGAAGCTACAATCTCTGCTCCCATATTGTCCTTTTTTGGTTACTTTTTTTCTCTCCATGCATAATGATAATGCCTATGACAAGGTCTTTGCAGAGTACTTGAAAATGGCTTTTAACCAAACATGAATTTTGGGGAAAGGATGTGTCCACGAGAAAAATATGTGGGCATATGTGCAGGACACAGATTGGAACGGGAAGGCTGCATGCAACTCACTTTGTATATTTACTTCCAGAGAGCACTGCATGCTGGGAGGTGTGATGATCTATGTTAATGCTGTGTTCATGATAGATTCTATTAAAATGTCAAAATTGTGGTTTTAGTGTAAATCCCTTAAAATAGAGTTGTAATGAGAACAGAAGTGACTTTGAAAGCATAATTGCTCTTTGGAGAGATCAGAAGAAAATACTTATCCAGTTTTCAATCTTAGGGTCAAGTTATTTCATCCTTGATCTCCTTGATGGTTTGAAGTCATGGTGTTCCAGGAGGAAGGAACTGGGGACTGAAAAAAACAAAAACAACCAAACTCATGGCCATCAAGTCCATGCTGACTCATAGCGATCCCCTGTGGGTTTCTGAGATTATAACTGTTTATGGGAGTAGAAAGACCCATCTTTCTCCTATGGAACAGCTAGGGTTTTGAACTGCCAACTATGCGAATTGCCAAAGAAGAGGAAAGACTTCGTTTCCATGCATGTGTAGCAAGGATGGTTTCAGGCTGAGAGGAAGGTTAAAATGAGGTGATCCAATGCAGCTCTTAGCACAGAGCATCTCGGCATGATGAACACAGGCACCAGCCATGTGGCATGTGCCTCTTCCCAAGACTCTGCTCTCCACTTCAGACATGAACTTGAAAGCCAGTTTCCCTCTCTGCGGCCTAGTTTTCTCATCTGCACATCACTCTCATCAACCTAATTATTTGGGCCCCACTAGTTTGTGAAGAAGGATCCCTGATAGGATAATGGATTATGCATTGAGCCCCTAACCACAATGGTAGCAGTTTGAAACTACCAGATGCTCCATGGGAGAAAGATGAGGCTTTCTACTCCTGTCAAGTTTAAGTGTTGGAAACACAGGGACAGTTCTACCCTGTCCTTTCAGGGTGACTATGAGCCAGAATTGAATTGATTTGAGGACAGTGAGTTTGGAGTTTGAGAGCGCGTGAAGAAGACTGCTGGTGGTGCCTATGGTTTGTGTGTGACTATTCACGGCAAGCCTGGCTACTGGAACCCACCCTGCTGGGCCACACAAGACACAAGAACAGCTTGGTGTTCTGCTCTTGTAGCAATGACTGTCAAGACCATCCATTGGGGGTTGTACTCTATAACGCATGGCATTACCACCAGCTGAGATCTGCCCCATAGCCATGGGTTTGGATTTTCGGTTATTTTTAGCCTGGGAACTCCTTGAGGGCAGGCCTATGTCTGATCCCAGCGCATCTCTAGCCTTTGATCCAGGTCTGAGCGTGTAGATGGATTTTTCCAATGCTACTTCGTGGCTATTATTATTACTGGTTTCATAGTAGTCTCCATTTCCATCACCTGCATGTCCTAACGATGTAAGGGTGTGTGGTACAGAAACCTTAGCCATCTCCATGCATGCAGCCAGACACACAACATGAAACAAAACAAAATAAAAAGAGCCTTCCCTTTAGATTTTAGTCATATCCCGAGTAGCGGGTCCTATTTATCCTCTAGGGCTATGGGACTCAGTGAGGGCCTGGCCAGGAACGAGCATCTGAGACTTCGTCAATGGGCTGGTCCCTGCTTTGGGGTCTGGGGGATAGGCCTTGAATTTGCCTGTCCTTGTACACATCTGATTGAGACCTATAATCCTAACTTCATCACAAATGGAGCTTCTCAACATTCATAGGAAGAATGGTTTGGGAGAACTGGCATGGAGCAAGATAGTGGAGATGGAGCACTGATTGTGAGGAGGAAGTGTGAGCTACAGGCACATGTGAGGCCGGGGGTGGGGGTGGGGGACTGTAGACAGAAAGTGACCAGTAGTGCGAAGAACACTCAAACAGGAAGAGGAATAGAGCATGGTGGTTTTATAAGGATGCCAGGAAAGTCTTCTAAGCTGGGAAATGAGGAAGGTGAGAGGAACTCAGCCGGTCTCAGGGAAGAAGATCCTGCACAGAAGAAGCAGCCTGTACCGAGTCCTAACATTGAAAGATGTAGGGGTGCTCATGCAAGGGATGCTACAGAGAGCAGGAAAACCGGTGCCATGTAGGCAAGGAGATGCATGCAGAGGGTGAGGCTGAAGTGGCCATGGTAGGGAATGGCGACTTTGTTCTGAGTATGATAGGACACCACTAGGGTTCTGAGCAGGCAGTTGACCTGGTGAACGTACATGACCATGGGAAGTGTTGGCTGGCGCTGGTGGCAGCCCTGGCAACAGAGAAACTGGTTGGGAAGCTGGAGAGATGACAGCAACTTGGCCCGGAGTAAGAGCAGCGGGGATGAGAAGTAGTCCATTTCTGGATAGAGAGGACGACGACGAGGAGTCAGAAAGTCTGACTCCACCTCGTCTGATCTGAGAGATGCTTGACCTGGATAAGTGAGGTGGGAAT
>NW_022104341.1:80390329-80395794 GCF_000313985.2 Echinops telfairi | reverse complement strand
GGGCAGGGGAGTTTGGGGGTTAGGGGCTCCACCAGTCTCTGGCTGAGGGTAGTTGAAAGAGCCCAGGCTTGGAGTTTTATGAGTCTTAATTCTTATCCTTGTAGTCACTTCTGAGCCGTGAGGTCTGGGGACATAGGCTCCAACTTTCTAAACTTCGGTGTCCTTGGCTACTGTGTTAGTCTGGGTACTTTAGAGAAACAAATCCACAGACACTCATATGTCGAGAGAGTTTTATATAAAGGGTAAATGCATATCAAGAAAACATCCCAACCCAGTGCTGTCCAAGCCCATAAGTCTGACACCAATCCACAAAGTCCTCCTCCATCTCACAAAACACACGCACACAATGATGCCGACTGCAGGAGGAAAGCTGAATCAGTGAATGTGTAAGCATCTCGGCACTGCCAGGGGTCTCCACATAGCTGCTCCAGCACCCAGGGCTGCCTTGGGGTAGGTCCATGTGGCTTCTCTTGGGGGATTTCTCCCAGGAAGTGAGTCTTGCCAGCTGAAGCAGGGAACTGGCTAAAGAAGCTGCACCCTGGTCTGACCATCACAAAGCAAGAGACCCAAGATCTCGAAAGGCAAGGCTCACCAAGCCATTTATGCCTCCACCCTTCAATTACCCCCACATATGTTTATCGGCCAGGTTGGCACAATAAACTTTAACTATATCAGCTACAAAGCAGGGCCAGGAGGGACCACAGGCAGAGCATCAGAGAATTTCCACAATGGCCTGCATGGGAACAGGAGGGAAACGAGGACGAGAAGACTTAAAAGCAAAACAACACAAATCAGTTACAGTTGAGCTGATCCTGACTCATGGGGACCCAGGAGTGTCTTTGTGGGACTGCGCCCCATCAGGCTCCCAGGGGCTGAGCCTTCAGATGTCCATGCAGGCCTTTCTCTCCAGGTGCCTCTTGGTCCAAGTGGACTCGGACCTCCAAACTTTGGGCTCGCCGCTGAACATGTTAGCCCTTTGCACCGTCCAGGGACTCCAAGGCTCTGAGACGATGAGTGTTCATGGATGTTTGATGCTGTCCTTTGATATATGAAGTGTGAGCTTTTGTGGCTATAAGGTGAGTTAATGAAGCAAGGTCTTACTTCCAGACAAAAGGCAGCCATATTTAAGGGCATGGGAGTCTCTTACGTGGAATCCTTTGATCATGCACAGCACCATATGGGGTGGGGGGTGGGGTTGTTGAATGTAGAATTGGTTCTCTCTGGACCCCAGGATCTCAACAACCTAGTTCAGGGTATTGACATAACAAAATCTATAGGATTAAAAAAATTTTTTTTTACTTGGTGGTTCATTTTAGGAGTCTTTGAGCCATAACCTAGAATACAGATTATATGCAGCTCACTGTGCAGCCAACACAGTCATATTAATGATCTCCCACATCCCATTCCAAACGAACGGGCAAGAAGCATTACCTGGTATGACCCAGGGTGGGATCTGAGGGAGACTCTGGTGTGGAGTCCTACTTCCCCTGCCCTGTCCCAGCTGCTGGAGCTGCCTGAGTGGCCCACTCTAATGCCCTGGAATCCAGACGTAACCCTGTGAACCAAGTTGGCTTCAGGGAAGTAAAAAGAGGAAACTCTCTCTCTCTGTTATTTTATTTTCTCCAATCGCCTCCTTGAACTGTCTGTACATCAGATCCCTTCCTCATCCAGGAGCATGTTTAGGGGAGAGCCAACAGCTTTCCTCCCTGCCTGCACGGTCATGCCAAAGAATCTTCTTTTCAGGTATTAAAAACTCTCATCACATCAGCACTGCCCTGTAGTTGTCATCCAATTCAAATGCCTACTTTCCCTTTTGTTATAGAAATGGACCAACGGTGGTTGGTGTGTTCATTTCTTACCCCCTCAAAGTCAAATGTTTACACATCTAGTTGCTTTTATTTTTTTTCTTTTAATCATTTTATTAGGGGCTCATACAACTCTTATCACAATCCATACACACATCAATTGTGTAAAGCACATTTGTACATTCATTGCCCTCATCATTCTCAAAACATTTCCTCTCCACTTAAACCCCCGGCATTAGGTCCTCATTTTCCTCCTCCCTCCCTGCTTCCCCCTCCCTCATGAGCCCTTGATAGTTTGTAAATTGTTCTTTTGTTGTATCTTGCCCTGTCCGACGTCTCCCTTCACCCACTTTTCGGTTGTCCGTCCCCAAGGGAGGAGGTCACATATAGTTCCTTGTAATCGGTTCCCTCTTTCCTACCCACTCTCCCTCTACGCTCCCTGTTTCGCCACTCACACCACTGGTCCTGTAGGGCTCATCTGCCCTGGATTCCCTGTATTTCCAGCTCCTATCTGTACCAGTGCACATCCTTTGGTCCAGCCAGACTTGCAAGGTTGAATTCGAGTCATGGTAGTGGGAGTGGGGAGGAAACATTTAGGAACTAGAGGAAAGTTGTATTTCTCATCATTGTTACCTCGCACCCTGACTGGCTCATCTCCTCCTGGAGACCCCTCTGCAAGGGGATCTCCAGTGGCCTACTAATGGGCTTTGGGTCTCCACTCTGCATACCCACCCCCCATCATTCACTATGGTAAGATTTTTTGTTCTGATGATGCCTTATACCTGATCCCTTCGACACCTCGTGGTTGCATAGGCTGGTGTGCTTCTTCCATGTGGGCTTTGTTGCTTCTGAGCTTGATGGCCGCTTGATTACCTTCAAGCCTTTAAGACCCCAGACGCTATACTTTTTGATAGCCGGGCACCATCAGATCCAGTTGTTTTTAAAATCGTCTGAATAAATATATTTTTGCTAGTTTGAGCCCACCTGCTCTGCAGACCCTGCAAAACCGCACCAGTATTTTTTCACCAAAGCTAGGCCCCTGGTTACAAAGACCTCATGCTGCTGCTGCTGTCCTTCAGAGCTTTCAGACTCAGACACTCTCCGTCTAGCTGCTGAGGAATTGTGAGCTCCACGCGTAAGGGCCCTTTCTACATGCAATCTCCCTCAGGAGTTTTCTTCCCTCCTCCCCTTCTGGTGCTCCCCTTACCTCCCGCACTGCCTGCCTTTGGAGGGACTGAGCCTGCTGGTACCATCTGTTCATGACTGACCCCAATAGTGGCTTGTTGAGCAACATGGTCATCTTACGGTCTTATCTTTTTCCTTGATTAGCCCTGCAATTGCTCAAAGTCTCTGTACTCCCAACTCAGGTGAAGCCCCGTGACCTCTTTCCCTCCCTGGAGGCTGCTTTGGTGTTTTTAAAAAAATGATGTTTAGCCATGCCAACGTTGCAATGGCATGAAAGAAGAAGATGATATCAGTTCCCTCTGTTACAGATGTCAAATCCTGGCTCTTTCTCTGGGTGAAGGTTATGTATGTGTTTATTTTTAAGGGACCTCTCCTAAGGGATCCCAACTCTGGGCTCTTTCCTGGCTGGGAAAGCCCTCCTTTGGTTGACATCTTCCAGTCCCCCCAGAACTCTTGCTCTAATCATCTGTTCATCACGGCATCATCTTCCTTGGGGGCCAGTGACCTCAGTGTTACCCATGGGCTGACTATGGGGAGTGGCATGCGGAGTGCCAAACCAGTTTTACTGTCCCGCAGCAAGTTCTGCAGGGTCAGTCTGGTTCCCTTCTTCTGAATGAGGTGCAATCAGCTTCAGTTCTGGAGCCTCAGCCGAAACTTCCAGACACCAGGAAAACTTTCATGGTATATATTTTTAAATAAGGCATTCATTTTTTTTTGACCCCCTCTGTGATAGGTTTTGGGTCAATTTGGCTGGGCCAGGATTCTGTTGGTCAGTTAAGACCTAGTCATTCTCCATGATGTGCCAATACAATGTGATCAACTCCATAAGGGGGTCTGCTATGAGCAGCCAGTCAAAGGTTAGAAGATTAGGGTGGGATGCAACACCCTTACTTACATCACCACCCTGATGTGGTTGAAAGGGGCTTTCCTCCAGCGTGTGGCCTGCTTCCAATCTCTATGGAAGCTGCGGGAAGCTTCTTGCTGTGTTTGCTGGGTCTGGTTCCTGCATCTGGCTCAGCAAGCTCGCGTTCTTTGGACTTGTCAGTAGCCCACTAGATTGCCTGCTGATCCTGGAGAGGCCTGCCATCTGACTTACCAACTTTGGATTCATCCACCTCTGTAGCCGATCAGCTGCAGATCTTCCTGCCAATCTTGAGTTCATCATATTCAGCTACGTGAATCCGGAGAAATCTCCCGCCAAACATCTGATTCACAGACCTAGAATCTGCCTGGATTTGGATTTGCCTCCTTCCACAACTGTGCGAGCCACGTTCTTGCCATAAATTTCCCTCTGTATGTACATACATAAAGGTTTACTTCTCTAGTGTACCCAGCATAACACAACCTCAAATATTCAACTTTTATTTAAAGAGTGGAAGAATGGTTAGGAGGGGAGGGTCTGTTGTTTGGGACAAACTAACCTCTTGGGACCTTGTTTGCCTGGAATGAAAAGCCAGGACAGTGTCTTCCCTCTCAAGGGTGGAGTGAAGAGGGAATGGTCCTTCCTGTGTCACATAGCACACGATAAGTCCTTGATCTATGAAAACAATTGTTTTCGCATTTCAGAGGAGCCCCTAGGTCCCCAGGATGGTATTAGTTCTTGCTCCTCCAGACATAGCTTCGACTGCTGGCCTGCGCCAGGGCTCTGTCTCTGCCAGGGCTCTGTCTCTGATAATGATGACAATCCTTAGTATAGCGTGTGTGCCATTATCTTACCGGCAAGCCTCACAACAACGCTGCAGGGTGGACATTGTTATTATTCCCATGTACAGATAATAGAGTGGGGGCTCAGTGATGTTGGGTGGCCCTCGCACAGGGTCAAGTAGCTTGAAAATCACAGAACTGGGGTTACCCCCAAGCCTGACTCCCAAGACTGACTACCACTCATTTTGCCTCTCTGTGTCTTTGGCCTGTTGATTGATTCCTTCTGTCAAGAGCAACTCTTCTCTATGCTAGGGACAGAATAAGGCATCCCACTGGGTGCTCGGAGTGCACCCTGGGAAAGGATTCTTCAGTGACCACAGAACTGACACTTCCTGCGTCACCTGATGAGGAATGTCCACAGCAGCTGCTTGAAGGCAATCCTGCCTCCATCACTTTCTGCGCGTAGTTACTTAAACCAGACGGAGCTGCATTATCATGAATAGCCTTCAGTTAGCATTGATTCGGCATCAGTGTCATCTCCAACCCTATTTGTCATCCAAGGGAAGGTTCTCTGATCATAAGTCTACAATCTATTTTAAGAAATGAACATGGAAGAAGCACACCAGTCTGTGTGATCACGAGGTGCTGAAGGGATCAGTTATCAGGTATCAAAGAACAAAAAAAATCATATCATTGTATGCTCACCTCCATGATACGATCACTGAAAACAAATGGATGCATAAGCAAATGTGGCGAAGAAAGCTGATGGTGCCCGGCTATCAAAAGATATAGTGTCTGGGGTCTTAAACGCTTGAAGGTAAACAAGCAGCC
>NW_022104341.1:80381365-80389618 GCF_000313985.2 Echinops telfairi | reverse complement strand
GCAATGAATGTACAAATGTGCTTTACACAATTGATGTATGTATGGATTGTGATAAGAGTTGTATGAGCCCCTAATAAAATGATTAAAAAAATGAGATATGCAAAAAAAATTGTTTTTTAGCCTAGCAATGGTAAGATATAGATGACAGACACCAAGGCGGGGAGGCAGGACACTAATGTTACAGGGGCCCAAAGGAGAGCAGTCTGAAGACTGGGTGGGAGGGGAGAGGAGAGGAGCTGAGAGAGAAACTCATAGAAGGCTCTTGGACGATTTGAAACTGGTGCTGAAACTCGACGGTTTGTTTGTTTGAAGGCAGCTTGTGAGTCACAAAAGAACGTACATCATCAGTTTCCATTTTACCTTTTTCCTCTTTGGTTCAGACTGGTACTTAGGGCTGCTGGGTAAGGAACCTGGAGGGTTCTTGCTCTCTTTGTGTACATTTCAATTTTATCCACCACCTTTATTATTTCCCCCCTTTTATTGGTGGGATATCACGCATACAAAGAACCGTGTCCCTTCTGTCGCTGCACAGCCCAGAGCCTCAGACCAGGGACAGGATGCCAGTAAACACCACCTCCACGTGGGTCCTTTTGCCCACCCCTCCTTCCTGACATCGCTGTCCCTTCCCCCAGCCCTCGCCCTCCTCCTGGACTCATCATAGTCTTCACCATCTTCCTTTGAAGTGAAAAAGCCTTTTCTTTTATAATGAGGTGTCGTGAAATCATTTTCTTTATGAAAGTGACTAACTTTGCGGAGCGGAATGTCCTCCAACGGTGTCCAAGTCCTGGGCTGTCTGACAGAGTCATCAAGTGTTTCAAGGACATCTAACCTCCTACTTCTGTACGTACCAGAGTTGCTTATCATTCCTCCACAGACAGGGAGTTTGATTGTTTTCACCTTTTTGCTATCATAGGGGTCACTGAGATAAGCATGGCTGTGCTTATATCACATGTATTTGTTTTTTTATTTCTTTAGGGTCAATATCCAGTAGAGAAATTTCAGGATCATAGAGTATCTGTATTCATTTAAGGAAGTGCCACACTGTTTTCCATAGTGGCCACAGGAGTGACATAATTTCATGTCAACTTGATAAATAAGTGTGGGGGGGGAGTCTAGCTTGTCAATCAGGTCACAGCCTGATGATGCCTCCTTATGGGTGTGGCCTTCTCATGAGGATTCTGGGAACTTCTGTCTCTCTCCCTCCACCTTCCTGTTGACAAGCCATGTGGATACTTGTTGAGACTTGTGAGAACCCCTCTCTCTGTTTTCACTTTCCTGTTGATGAGACCCCTTGAGCCACGCTGAAACCTGCAAGAGCTTGGAGATGCATCCACTGCCACTGGATCCACAAGACATTACATCCACTGGCCCGTGGTCTTCCTGCATTTTACATCATTGCATGTGCTGCATGAGTCTGAAGAGGGATTTATGGACTAGTATTGGACTTATGGACTAATATCAGATTTATGGACTTGATTTGGACTGGGCTGGGATGTTTTCTTAATATATAATTACTATTCAATATAAAGCTATTTCCTATACATATATGAGTGCCACTGAATTTGTGGTGGGTGCAAAGTCTTGAGCATCCAATGGTGGTGGAAGCATCGCAGGGCTCTGGCAGGTCTCTGGCATGGCTTCAGCAGCTCTCCAAGTGACTCAACAGCAGGCAGGTAAAGGCAAAGAGAGAGAGAGAGAGAGACCGGCATCCAGTGAGCCATTTATCTAGGTCGCACCTCCAAATGAGTTCATCAAGCTACGACCTGGTTGACAGGCTAAACTTCATCCCCACACTTTATTTATCAAGTTGACATGAAATTATGTAACTGCTGTGTGTTAGTCTGGGATGACTAGAGAAACAAATCCAGAGACATTCAAATGTATATAAGAAAGAGCTTTATATACAAAAGCATCTAAATATTGAAAAAACATCCCAGCCCAGATCAAGTCCTTAAGTCCAATTTAACCCATATGTCTGATACCAATTTATAAAGACCTCTTCAGACTCACAAAACACATGCAATGATGCTGAATGCAGAAAGATCACAGGCCAGTGGGTGGGAAGTCTTGTGGATCCAGTAATGCTATAAGCATCTCAGTGCTGACAGGGGTCTCCACGTGGCTTCTCCAGCTCCAGAGGTCTGGCTCCATCAGTTTTTCTCCATGTGTCTTCCCCACAGGGATGTCTTGCAGGCAGTGAGCAGGGAGAGAGCATCTCCTGCCTCCAAGGAGGAAATACGGGAATTCCCAGAATCCTCAGGAGAAGGCCATGCCCACACAGAGGCTGTGTTGGCTATATCTTTATTGACAGGCGAGACTCCACCCCTCCACTCTTAATCCTCAGGTTGACACCATGTTATGTAACTCCCTCAGACCACATCATGTAAGTATGATGATGTGCTATTTGGCCTTTTGTGACTAGCTGGTTTCCCTCGGCCGATACTATCCAGGCTCCTCCTTGCTGTGGCATGCCTACGGACTGGGAAGCCAAAAGAAGTGTGAAGGGAAAGCTAGAGGTTGGAGGAGGGCTGAGGTCAGGTTTCTCAATGGAGAAGCTTGTAGGAAGCTCACGCTACCCTCAAATAATGAGAACGGTTACAGTGCTGGGCACAATGCCTTGGCACAACGTTTGTAACCTTTTCTTCAACAATGCAGTTTTCGATTTTCTTAAAACGTTGTCCTTCAAATCCCTGTGATCATCCTGTGTCCCCTGAGAAAGCGTGTCGAGATCACCCCTTCGGAATCTCACCAAGTAGTCACTGTAACCTCTGAGCTGGCCTTTCTGCCTTGAATTTAACTGGCCCAGCCAACTCTGTTGGAAGTCACTCTTTGGATTGGACTGTTGTTGTTTTTTTAAGGACCCTAACAAGACAGAGACATTGTATGACTGAGAGAACTTGTCTCCAGCCACCCACTGATCATCAGATATGGGTGCGAATGGGCTTTCTTTGGAATGAGCCCATGAGAAGTGATACTTTCTACTTACTCTCCTGTGAGTCTGACGGTCGGATTGATTTGCAATGGCTCAGGAAATGAAGGTTCTTTTCATGGGACGTTTGGCCGTTGGAACTTCCTCCTTGGTGACCTGTCCAAGTCCTTTGTCTATTTTGTGGTTGAGTTGGATGTTGGTATTGTGAAGCTATAGAAGTGCTTGCTACATCTTGAATATTAGAACCTTATCCGATCCATGGTTCCCTCTCATTTTCTCCCAATGTAGAGGTCATCTCTTCAAGGTAGAGGTTTGATAACCGGAAGGTGCGAAAGACACCTTCGGTGTGTTTACAGCAAAGAGCGAGCAGGGGCCCAGCAAGGCAGAAACCCAGCATGGGGGTAGAAGTGCATTCTTCCAAAGAAGCCTCACATTTATAGCCAGACGCCTTTTTTGCTCCCTACTTGGGGATTTTTTATTACCCCATCCATCTGTTTGCAGTCAGTCTCAGGTTTGCTTTGAAATTCAAAAGCTGAAAGGGAAGTGTTATATTGGAGCCAGAGCAGTGGGCTGGGCAGTCGTGTCTGAGAAGGAAGGAGCGGCCTCATGGAGCATAAACCACTGTAGGCAGCGCACCTCTCTTGTTGGCCCACGTCCCTGTGAAGTACGAGCCCAGGAGTGCGACAAGGGAGCCGCAGATGATTAGTCAGGAGAGAAGCTTCCGAGGTGGGTCTGAGCTGGTCACCCTGTGCCCATCAGCAGGAGGCTGGCTTGAATGCTGTGGCCAGATGTGAAGCCACTGGGGTCCTGTAGTGGGCGCTTCATGCCTGGTCGAGATCTGCCAAGCCCCGTGTTTGTTTCTCTTTCCTGTTCTGGCAGCCGGGCCTGGGCCTGTTGCGAGAGTTGGCTCAGTCCAGGATGCCTCCTGAATTCTCTGGCCCAGCTACCAAGCCCTGCATTCTTTTGGAGCCCCAGTATCCCAGAGAGACAAGATTTTTTTTTTCCATCCTTGCAAATAAAATAGGCTTTCAGTGGTAGTCCTAGATCAAATCCAAGATCCACAGTCTGGACTTTGAAGTCCCATTCCAAACTCCCTACGGTCCCTCAGCCTCAGACACCTACAACCCTCTCATGGGCAATCAATAGCCTTAGCCTGGCCCCAGATGCTACCTCACCCACACCTCTCCGCACCCTCCTTCCTTGGCACTTCTATAGCTACCTGTAGGCCCATATGCACCTTGTTGGGAAGTCTTCTTGGTTGGCTTCCTTTTAGCTATCCTGTCCACACCCCACGCTCCCTGTCCAAACACACCCTGAGCTTGCTCTCTACGTCATAACAAACCATAACAAACCACTCACCTGCCTTTGGGCTTCTGTTACAGATGAACTCTGTTTGAATGTGTTCGGGAAGCTTCTCACGTGGATACGGAGCTTCTCACAGAGGCGTGGGGAAGGATAATGGCCCCTTTGAAAGGAGTCTCTCTGGCCAAGTGGCTGGACTGGAAGCTGCTAAGAAATCAGCTCATTGGTGAGCTTTACCACTTGTGGTAAAATCAGATACATCTCTATTTTAAATAAGGAGTAGTTTTCAAGGCGGGGAGCTGAGGTCAAAGGCCAGCAGTTGGGGAATGGTTCTGAAATTCCAGCGTGTCGAAGCCAAAATGCTCTTGAGGACCATCTGGTCTGATCACCTTGCTTTTTCAGATGGGGAAACGGAATTGCAGTACGCGGGTGTCGTGGGCCTAGTGCTATTTGTGAAGTTTGTAGCAAAGTCAGGACTGGAACCCAGTTTCAGTCTTGAGTTAGCCTTCCCCTTCTTCTTCCCTCCCCCTTAGAAAACATGGAGTCTCTGAATGCAGGTGGAAGAGTCTGGGGCACTCAGAGCCCACAGCTCTTTCCTCTTACAATGACAATGACATTCATTCACGTGGACTTGGCAGTTCCTTACGAAGCACTCCGGACCTGTGGTTGGAGATAATCACTGTTACAGCACTATGGCGTGTCTGTCCTTACCCCCACTGTCCAGATGAGGCCTACAAGAGGGGAGTTCGGTGACAGAACCGGGGAATGGAACCAGCAGCTGGCTAAAGAAGGGCTTGGCTTAGACACAAATGCCTGGCTTTGGTGATATCTCACATCATCTCCTCGTCTCTGGAAAGATGCAGCTCTTTTGCGGATAGCACCCAGAAAAGGCTGGGCTCCAAGGTCAGATACACGGCTTTCAGCCCCAGGTCCTCGGAACTAGTCGACAGCTTCCAATGTCGTAAGTCTCAGAGTTGGAAGAAACAGACAGAGACTTTCAACCTTCTAATAGTCCACGTCCCAATAGCCAGGAGAAGGGAAAAGAAAAGTAAAGAGTAAAAATTCTGTACCAAGGTCCGTAAGGCATAAAGAATAACCGAGATAAAATGGCGAGGACAAACACTTTTGTGAGGTGCCGTTGAGTGGGCTCTGATTCATGGGGACATGATGTGTCACAGGACAAATGTTGCCTGCTTCTCCGCCATCCTCCCAACCGTTGCTGGTTGCTGGGTGTGAACCTGTTGACGAGTTACTCTTGTCAATTACCATCTCATTGAGAACATTCCTGTGTTTCTCTGACTCTCACTTTCCTGAGCATGACGCCCTTCCCCGACAATTGGCCCCTCTTGAGGACATGCTCAAAGGCATTCAGGTGACGTCTCCCCATCCTCGAGTCTAAGGCGCATCTGGTTGCACTTCCTGCAGAACAGATGCTTGTTCTTCTGGTCGTCCAGAAGGATAATTATGTTGTCATTTAAGCTTATGTATATTATAATTATAGAAATCATCAAAGCGATAATCATACCAAATATGTTATAATGCCCCTTTCTATATGAAAATCGCCTATCTACACACATGCTTTTCAAATATGAATGCCGTGTTCTCACAGGAAAGAAAATGAGAATGAAAAGGAGTTCGTAATAAATTAGGATGTAACTCAGCATGCCAATTCTTGGGCACAGCGATGTTAGAAGACATGCTGCCATCGTCAGATGTCTGCCCCGAGTGTTCTGTTGAGTCGCTGTGCGCGGCAGCCCAAACACAGAGTGGGGCCAGCGTGTGGCTTCTGGTGCTTCAAACACAGGGGCAGGGTAGTCAGTAAGGTGGCTTCTGAAATGGTGAACAAGTCTTGGTAAAGTTGAACCAAAACTTTGGAGCTAGCTAAGTGATGATCCCTTTGCCGTCAGGGTCAATGTGTATTAAAACTTTGAAGAAATCCCTTGTGTTTACAAAAAATGGTGTTAAGTTCTTTTCTCAGATAATGACATGAAGTTCCCACCCCCATGAATGCTTGGCGCTGCCTGCAGACATCATGTAGGCTACAAAGTCATTCTTGGGGCGTAATTCTCCACAGGACACCAAGCATTCTTGATCCAGGACCATAAACCTCCCCAACTACTGTAGAAAAGGCAAAATCCCTGCACCCCAAGTCCCCAACCTCCCGGCATGGTTGCAGCTATCCCTGCTGGAAATGCCTAAGTTAAAGAATCTGCCATGCCCCACAGAGGAAAGGCTGGAACCTACGTTGTGCCTACAGGGTATCATTTCTTTCCGTTTTGCTTCTGATGACCATCAATCATTTAATCCAGTTGGGGGCAGTGCTTCGTCTTCAGACTTCAAATGAATGAACCAAATATTAATCACACGTCCTCCACTTCCAAGACTCTGCTTACCCAGAGGGTGCAGTGATGACTCAGCCCTGGTCTCCGTCTCCCCAGGCTTTGCCTGTTCTAGGGGTGATAAGACCCGAGAAATGGCGTTCCTAGGTGGTGCCAATGGTGACGTGCTGATGGCTAGCTCAAAGGCCGGGGGTTCGATCCCAGGGTAGTGCCTCAGAAGATAGGCCTGGTGATCTTCTTCCACGAGGTCACAGCAGTTCTACTCCACACGCCTGGGGTTGCCATGAGTCTGCCTCGAGCTGATGGCAGCTAACAACATGACCAACGAGAGCCCTCACCCAACGCGGCCGGCAGAGAAAGCAGGGTGTGAGATGCCGGAGACATCTCTTGGGGCTGATGTTTTAGTCTCTGGGATCCAAACTAGAAATTGAGGAAGAGGCAGGTATTTTACCAGGTGAAAATGGAGAGAGAGCAGGCAACTAGCTGCATCGGTTTGTTGAAGCTCCCTAAGTAGCGTGGATTCATGGGCTGAGCGGGACACGAGATTGGCGATTGGCATGCCGGCTGGAGTGAAGGGTAGAGGCCTGGGCAATGACGCTGGGGGAGGAAGGAGGGAAGAACAATGGGAGGGGCAGCAAAGGTGCACTCTGTATCAATTCTCTCTCCTTGACCTCTGGGAACAGTCATCTATTCTATTGTTGCTGACCTGGGAGGGTTAGCAGGCATGGGGGGGGGGGGCACATGAAATGTTTCAGCGAGCTGAAGCACTCCCTCGTCTCACGACCGATGGCACCTATCAACAACAACAGCAACAGCAGCAACGGCAACGCTGGAGGGCGACGTGCTCGCGTTTGGAGCACAGGACCCGATACCGTTTGGCTCTCAGAATGGACTAATTTGGGAACATACCTACACAGGCCTGGTTCTGAGCCTAGGGCCTGGCACCGCGTGGAGCCCGGGTTTGGGAAACAGAAGGGTTTTGACAGAAGGATGCTTCATACACAGGTGAACACGGTGGTGCTGAGGCCAGAAGAGGGTCTGGGAAGCCTGGCTCTGCCCTTCGGCAAGGGTCCTTGATGGGACCTTTGTTCTGTTCAATGAGGGCCCTGAGTCCAAAGGTGAGTCAGCCCCACTCCAGCTCCTTAGGGCTGTCTGTTCAGAGCCCAAGGTCACAGCCCAAGGTCACAGCTCAAGCACCACTGCTCCCCAGTGGCAGCTTCCAGGTGACACCTTTCATGTCTACACTGCTGTGGACTTCCAGGTCTCTGAGCTCCGGAGTGGGTAGGGAAGGGCCCCTTTGTAGAGTAAATCCCATCTCAGACATGTGGGATGGAGGGTGTCAAACACATCCACACCCATTTTATCCTAAGATTCCCTGGTAATTCCATGGGTTTCTCATTCCGTATAACCCAGAGCCAAGGAAGACTAGGCAGGAGGAAGCCGTGTGCTGAAGGTCAGGAGACTACAGATTCCAGGCGCTTATACTGCACGGCGCCTCTCAACTCTCTGCTATGGCTCCCTGGGCTCACAGTCCCCTGGCCCCTGGCCCCAGCTGCCCTTGGAGCCCAGCCTCCTGCTGTTCTCTTCTCTGCAGACATGGTACTCAGCACCTTCCAGGGGTAAACCTCACTGAATTCTCAAGACAACGCCCCAAGGGAGGTGCTCACCCTGCCATGTTAAAGA
>NW_022104341.1:80367517-80380411 GCF_000313985.2 Echinops telfairi | reverse complement strand
TCTCTCTCTCTCTCTCTCTCTCTCTCTCGATTCCCTTGTTCCTTGTCTTAGCCCCCCTGCATCTTGCTACGTTCTTTTCTTCCTCTTCTCTTCTCCCCCAATTCCATTCCCCAACCTCCCCTCCCTCTCTGTCACCATCCTGCTCATCCCCCCTGCTTGGCTCCCAGAGTCTCAGGGAAGACAAGGAGTGGGGGTGGGGCGACAATGGTCAGGGATGTCTGAGGAAGCCCATTAATGTTGTGACCCATCAGGGAGGAAGAAATAGAAAAGGAGAAAAAAGGAAAGCGCGGAAACGGGGTTTTTTTTTTTGCAAGCCCAGGCCTGACATAAAACAGGATTTTATGAAGATTTTCTGAAAATAATTTCATTTTACGATGCCCGAACAGTGGCTGGCCCAGTTTGCCTGGCTTGCTGGGTGTGCGTCACAGCTGGAGGCCCGCAGCCCTCACCCAGTCTAGCTGGCCCATGCCCAGCCCCTGCCAGCCAGGGTGCCTCCCGGGGTGGCAGCCCTGGAAGTCAGTGGTGAGGTGGGCAGACTTCCTGCTCAGCCCAGTGAGCCCGGACACCTCACCCTCCCTAGTTGGCTGAGCTCAAGGCTGGAAGGTCGGTGCTTATTTTTCCCATCGACCTAATTCAGTCCTGGCTAGGGCAATCCTGCTCCAAGATCCTTGGATGACATTGTCTTGGTCACCCAACTCCATGGCTTGAGGCCAGAACTCTCCCGGAGTTCATGAATCCCCCAAGGTGATATCCGGGTGATCTTTTTGGCCTCTGGCTTCCAGTCGCCATGTTTTCTGTTTCGTCCACGCCAATGGACCTGGAAGTCAAGACAGGCCTTCTTCCCACCAAGGAGGTGCTGTCCCCCCAACCCCCCAACCCCCGACACACACCGGTTCTCCTCAGTGCCACAGCTTCTCACTCCTCTTTCTCTCTTCTTTCTCCTGCCCTCTTTCTCAGGGGCAAAATGACCCCAAGTCCCTCCCTCCGGTCATCAAGGACACCGTCCCTCCACGTCCCTTAAGGTGGAAGAAAGTGATGTTCTTTTCTGCTTGGAGGCCTGGAGGGGTCAGGCTTCCAAGTTTTTCCTTTGAAGAGGACTTTCAGTGAATGCAGTGCGTCCGTGTTCTTTCATGCAGATTCGGGAGACTGAGGCCCAGCAAGGGAACGACTTGCCCCAGGTGTGGCTGCAGCCAACGGCGGAGCTGGGACTAAAACTTGGACCTGCAGCCTCCTTATCCCACGACCATGAGTCCACTTGCCACTGGCCCTGGTCTGCGGTGTGTCTGAAGGGTTACACTCTGGAATCCTGGAGCCTTGGGAGTGACAGTGGTTCTCAGAGGACACGGAGAGACGGAAAGGGAATGAGGGCACAGAGGAGAGAGGGATTAGTAGAGATACACACACCAAGATAGAGGGAGAAAGAGGCAGATACATAGACAGAATCCCCTGGTCTGGGGATCCATCTCTCTTGGGAGTTCCTTAAGCCCTGTGTACACACCTTCCCTGTTGGAGAACTCACCACCTCCTGGTTCTTGTCCAGGTTCCTGGGAGCCCTCTTAGCTTTGTGATTGCGAACTTCTTCCCATTAGGAATGTCTTTGTCTGGAGAGGAGGCCCCCTCAGGTGATGACCCATATTGCTCTGGGGAAGAGCCAGTAAGAACTCACTCTCCACGGCCAAGGAAACTTTGTTGGTGAAGGTGCAGGGGTTTTAGAAATGCAGAGAAAGACATCTCCCGCTCCAAGCTCCTTAACAACCTGTTCCCTTGTCTCCCCAAGTTTCAGCGGCCAATTCAATGTCTTCTTCGGAGGGCCGCGCCGTGCCATAGTCACGCCTTATCTAGAGCGAGCCTGGTCAACTGACCCATGGCGACCTCAGAGGATGTATCAAGGCAGAAACTTTACTAGATGAGTGCCCTCTCCTGACCTTTCTCCCGTCGTCATTGACTCGATCACTATGTCTGACGTACACACTCCCTGTCCATGGGGCTGAGGATACAGAGTCAAAAAACCAGGGTTGTGGCCCCTGGGAAGTCAAGGGGAAGTTGGGGGGAGGGCACATAAGATCATTTCAGCCCAAGCTAAGTGCTGCAAGGGACAGGGTACTGTGGGGACAGAGAGGGGTAGGGAAAGGTTTATGGGGCCGATGCCACTGGAGCTGGGGGTGGAATGATGTACAGGAGCTCAATGGAACAAAGAGGGAGAGGCTGAGGAGAGGAAAGGAGAGGTGGTCTGGGCCAGGTAACATCATGGCAACAGCCGAGGATGAACTTGGGTGACACTGAGGCAGTCAGTAACTCTAGAATGTTGAATATTGGGAATTTGGTAAGAGGCAAATGCCATGATGGAGGCGTAGACAAAGGCCAACTATTGGAGGGCCTTGTGGGCCTGAACCTCTGTCTTGAACACAACAGGGTCATTGGAGAGGGTAAAAGCAGGAAAAGAAACGGTCCTTTCTGTGGTTTCTGGAATTCACCCTGGCTATCGCGGATGGAGTGGACGGGAGGGGATGTAGGTAGCTGTCAGCAGGGTTCTCGTGAAAGTGAGGTTGGTCTAGTGCAGGCCGGTGTGATGGAGACAGAGAAAGGTGGACAGAATTGACAAAATCTTGGTGAATGAGTGAGCAGGAGGACCCGAGGGTGAATTTTCTGGTCTTGTTTTGGTTAAGAACCTTACTCATTCCTTCTGTACCTCTGTGGGTAGCTTATTCTGCCTGGGGAGGGCGAGCTAGGCCAGTTAGCATGGGCCTCGCAAATCTCTCATGCCTAATCACCCCCATTCCATCTCATGACCTGCCCTATTCCTTGCCTGGCAAATGTGTGGGCTGCAGTTCCTGGGTCCCATGACTTCCGGTCTTGGCCCTCCTGTCAAAGGCAGTTCTCAAATCCCCCCTGGCAGGAGGCAAGGAGCCTTTAGCATACAAGACACCAACCCATTGGATTCATAATATCTTTTATTAATATATTATGCTACAAAAATATTTTTGGCAAAATAACATTAATAGCATCTTTCTCTTTCTTCTATTAGACTCTTAAAGAACTCTTCATGATAATTCACAGAGTTGAGGGGAAAGAGGTGATTCAAAGGGCACTATCATGAATACCTTCCAATTACAGTCAGATCTGAAGCTTGCATTGCAAAGTGAGAGTCTGGTCGGGCTATCTCTTTGAGGAACTGAGGAGCAAGGTGGGGGAGGGTGGGCTCTGTCTTCCCCTCCACTGGCCTAGAAACTTCCTTGGCCAAACATCAGCCTCTGCCTGCTCCAGCAGCTGGGGTAGGCCTACGATGTTTGAGAGTCGTGGGTCTCTGACAGCTCACTGGAAACATCTTAGACTTGCGTCCTGTTTCAAGACCAGGTTCCCCGTGGCCGGGCCAGGACGAAGGACTTAGGGAGGAGTCAGGCTTTCAAGGAGCACTCATCTGCCGGCTTTCCTACCTGCCACATGCTCTTGCGCTCATGCCTGTTGTCGGTCCTGGGAGGAAAGCCTGGGGAAGGTCCCCCCTTACTATCAGGGACCCCTCCCCCCACCACAAGTTTGCACATGAAAATCTCCCAGGAGACCAGCTCTGACAGGAGCAATATCTCCATTTGACAGCCGAGGAAATGAAGGCTCAGAGAGAAGACACTTGCCCATGGTCATCCAGCAACGCGGAGTGGTAGCCAGTTTCTCGGCAAAGGAAGTGGCCATGTTTGGAAAGAGGGCGGAGAGGACTGGGGGTGAGCCAACATTCCTGGTAAAGGGCCAGGGAGGGATTTACCAGCTCTTTCCCTTCACTGGGGTCAGCAGGGAAAAGAGGGCAGGAGCTCCGGGCTGGGGTCAGGCCACCTGGGTTCCAGTCCAGCCCTCCCCCACATCACAGAGGCCCCTCTGCTTGAGGGCATCAAGCAAGCTTGCCAATTCCCGTCAGACCCAGCGGTTGGAGACCGGGGGCTGTGAAGCTGGACTGATTCTTGAGCCTCACTCGGTCAGACAGCCAGCTGGGGTGATATGTTTGGCTGCTTCGATGAATGTTTGGATCAATAGCAATGTTCAGAGGACTGGCGCACTACAGAGCCAGGAAGAACCCTATGGACGCCCACCCCAATTCCCTGCCAAGATTTCAATCTTCTGTCTCCAGTCAGTGGGCCCACGGCCCCTGCTCTCGTCTCTCTACTGACAGGAAACTCACTACCTTCAAGGGCAACCCAATTGGTCTCCTCTGACTTTGGGGGAATAGTTCTACTACTATGCACAGCCACGCCAGCCTCTCTTCTTCGCCCCTCACCCTCCCTTCCTTCCTTCCTTCCTTCCTTCCTTCCTTCCTTCCTTCCTTCCTCCCTTCCTCCTCCTCCGCTCTCTCCCTTTCTCCGCTCCCTCCCTGCACATCTCTTGCGCATCCCCTATGTGCCTGGTCAGGATACCATGACCCCTGCCAACTCATGGTAACAACACTGAGTGGTGGCTGTTGTGGATGCCAAAAGTGCCCCAAGGAGCCCCAGAAGGCTTCCTGGAGGAGGAAATGGCTAAGCTGATCTTCATGGATGAGTAGTTAGAAGAGAGCAGAAGGAGGAAGGCATTCCAGACCCAGGGAGGGGCAAGGTGAGACATGCTGTCTATTCTAGAAAGAGAAAGATGGATGTGACTCGCCTGGCCAGGGACACCGTGGGACTTGGCAGAGTCAGCTCGGCTGGATCCTGGTTAGGAAGCCAGGCTGAGGACTTTTTGGGTCCTGCGCAAACTATCACCAGCCCCCATTCTGTCCTCTGTCACCCCGAAGGCCGCCAAAGCTCAACTCCCGGGTAGACGCTCTCTGATCCTTCATGAATCTTCCTTTTGATAGAATGACGTTTCCTTGCCCTTTGGGAGTCTTTTATGACAGTGGTACCAGGTTGGAGATTGGGGTGGTGGGAAATAGGGGGTCTAGAAGTCTAGTTGGCTCAGAGCATCCCAGAAGACAGTATTCTCGGACACGCTGCCATAACTCAGAGTCCGGATCTGTGACCTAGGGTTGCAGGGGCCATTTGGACTGTGCTCCCCAGCCTACCTGACAGCCCACCCATCCTATGCCTTCACCTGATCCCGGGTAAATCGGGCCAACCTCTGAAGGAAGACCCAGAGAGCCGTGGTCATGTGGTCAGCTCACCTGAGAGACGGTGGACCAAGGACCACCGTTCGCCTGCTGGCTGACTCCAGACACATCACCTACCCACAGGGGCATGGTCCTTCCATCTTTCCTGCCTGCCCCAAGGCCAAATGTTCAAGAAATGGACACTGTGCTCAGAACAAAAGGAGCTTCAGAAGAAGCTTCAGATGGCGAGACAAACAGAACATGCTGGGGAAATGCCAGAAAGATGGCAGGAAGCTCATTCCAAAGGTGCTTGAGCTGTGGATGGCATGGTGGGTCCCTGGCCCAAGCCGAGGGAACTTTGGGCCTCACACTGCAGATGCCGTGTCTGTGCCTCAGGCCTTTAGGATCTAAGTCAAAGGTTCAACTCAGTTTCAAACCCTGGCAGCAGAAAGTCCTGGGGCACAGCAAACTGCCTGCAGATGTCTGACCCACTGTGGCTCTGGCCCTCCTGGCGACACACGTCTCCCTATCAGTTGGCCCCTGCATCTGGCTGCCCATCCATCTTTCTGTAAACACTTGAATGCTTGGTCAAGGGAGGGTTGGAATCCCCCAGCTGCCCAGAGGAGGGATCTGGAAAGCCCAGGTATTGAATCAGCCTGAAGTTAGGGGCCTGGACTGGGTAACCTCCACTCTCCCATCTCACAAAGCCATCCACCTCCACGGGCTGCTTGTCCCACCTTGATCCTGAGTTTCTCTAGACCAGGAAAGGTGCCTACATTGGGCCCCAACATGAAGCCCGGCACTACTTACGTGCGCTCAGTAATTACATGCTGCAATTATTTACTTCTTTGGCCCCTTGCCTGGCACAGATCTGGGCACACTGTCAGGTGCCTGGACTGTTTGCCCAAATGCTTCATCTTTAATTAACCTTAAGCTCCACCTCACCATATCGTGCCACACACTCTGCCCCAAACAGAGAAGCCTCTGGCCTGTGTGTTTCTAATTCCTTTCCACTTATCTCATCCCAATATTGCTCTGCACGGTATGTTTGAGTCCCACCGCCCTTCTGAGCTGGCGTTCGAAATCAGCTAAAGCGCCTTCCCGCTCAGAAAGAGGAAGTCACTTTTTTTTTTTTTTTTTTGCCAAGGATAATGGGCTCCAGCCCTGGCTGGGTTCAAGTTCAATTTCAAGCATAGTGCTCACAAGACTGGCTGGGCCATCAGAAGCAGAGCTCAGGGGTCCATTCAGATCTCGGGTTCAAACACTCAGCTGGAACCAAGCTGAAAAGAATTCAGCGGCTGGCCAAGATGCCCATGAGACCTCGGACCATGCGAGGAACTGCCCAGAATCCCACCATCTCAGATGGGAGGCACGATGGTACCAGGGCCGGTCAGCCCTTGTCAAGGCTTCCAGGGTAACCCACAGTGCCCTGAGCCCGGGCAGCGCTGGGCAGACCTGATTGGCTGTGCAGCTTTGGAGAAGTGCTTGCCCTCTCTGGGCCTCCTAATTACTCTCACTGCTACTCTCGTCCTTTCTGCTGTCCGATTCCAGGACTCAAACATGAGCCACCGGCCCGGGTGAGGGGCTCAAAACTGAGAACTTCATTCTCAGCCACCACCTTGGGGAAGAGAGACTCTGTAATCCAGCTATCTGCCTCCCCTGACCCTCCACAGCTATCCCTAACCTCCAGCCTTAGTTTTGGCAGAAAAATCCCTCATTGGTTCTAAGATAAGACAACCTGAGGGGACGTGGCAGTGCTAGCCCCCCTTGGCCAGAGGGACCAACGTGAGGAGCTATGGTCAGCCTCTGCTGGAGCCCAGCTGGGTAGGCCCCTTTGGGGGAGGTCCGTCGTGCCTAGAGCATCCCTGCACGGAGAGCACAGGCAGAACAGGGTGCAGAAAAGCCTTGTCTTTGAAGGACACGGAGGTGGGGTCAGAACATGACTCTTGATTAGCTGGGTGACCGTGAGCAAGTCCCTTCACCTCTTTAAGGGGTTCTGTTTCCTCATCTGCACCACGGGGATCAGGTGCCCCTCACAGACCTGGCCGGGGGATCAGGGACGAAGCGTGCAAAGTGCCTATCACCCCGGAGGCTCTGGACAGAAGGCAGCTCTTCGTATGATTATCGCATGACCCCTCGGCCCCTCTCCCTGCCTGGAGTGTCTTTCTGAGACCTTCCTGTTGTCCGGCCCACCTCACCCTAGTTGACTGTGACTTTAAATCAAGTTGGCGAGGCCTGGACTCAAGTTTTCGCTTTGCCACTTGCTGTGAGACCTGGGACGACCCACTTTCTCTCATGGGACCTCGGTGGAACCATTGATCGAGTGAGGTTGGGGACCACCTTCTTCAGCGCCAGCATCCCCTTCCTGCCCACTCACCCACCGGCCCACCTCGGTGCTTTGGTCAGAACACTCTCCAAGAGCTACGAGGGCAGTTCACAGACACTCAGGGTTTTCGAAATTAGCAGCAATCTCTTTCCTAACGCATCTCCCCAGGCGCCTGGGTGTCTCCAGGGCAGCCAGCATCCACAACTCTGGCTTTCAAATCTAGCTTCATAAAGGCAAAGCCTGGCTGCCTTGCCCTCTCTCCGAAGTCCCCAGACTGGGGGAAACCAAACCCAGAGGTGGGAGGTTTCCACTGATGGGGAACACGCTCACGAGGTCACAGGTGCCCTGGCAGCCTGGTTCACTTCGTGGGCCGGTGTTGAGGCTAATTACGGGGTTATTAACATATACCACATAAAAATAGTTTTATGGTAGAATAAATACATTTTTTCCTTTTTTTTAATATGAACACATATCTTTACAAAAAAGCCCCATAGCACTATGGGAAATTAAGATCCTTCTACAAAAAAGAAGATGTAAGTGGGCAGAACAAAGCTCTAATGTTCTAACCGGTCCCACCTGGATTGCCCATGAGGGGTCAGACACCCCTGGAAGTGGTGGCAGGAGCTGTGGGTGGTGGCTGCAGACCCTCCGCTGTGTCTCTGGCTTGTCTGCATCGAGAGCAGGGGTCAGGAGGGCCCGAGTATGTGCAGCAGGGGCGTGGTGGCGATGCTGGCAGTGACGGCAATGAGGAAGCCCCGGATGAGTCGTGGGTGGCTACATGCTGAGCTGTTGGCAGGACGCAGATGGCCTTGGGGCTGGCGCTGGTCAGAGAGCTGGAGGGGGGGTCTGGCAGTTCCAGAGTTGTGCGTGGGCTGGAGGGGCAGTGGGGCTGGTGAGGCAGTGGTGCTGGAAGGGAGGAAGCACAGATGGCACAGTGACAGGTCAGCATCTTGTCCTGGGCAAGAGGCAGTGGTCTTGGGTCTTAGAGCCAACATTATGGGAACACTTTTTCCTCCTAACAGAGAAAGCAACAAGGGGCTCATAACCAGGAGAGTGAGCATTCCAGAGCCACACAGCTGGCCCATTCCACTGCCGAGGCCTCCCCACCCGTCGATGCCAGGCTGCGTTCTATGGCTCTGGGACAAGCCCAGGCTGTGGACCACAGGTCTCAAGGATGACCATGATCGAGAACTAGGTCCCAGGCAAAAGGCTGAAAGTGTTTACACGGAGGTGATCTGGGTGTCAGATGGGAGAAATCCGGTCTCCATACTTTTGAACAGTCCTCCAGCTGTTCTCTTCTTCCCAACCGAAACAGCGAGAAAACAAATGAAAACAAACAAGCACCAACAAACAAAGTCCCCATCATCTTTATCGCTCTCCTTACTAGAACCACCACTTACTGAAGATCCACTATGGGTCCAGCACGTTGCCACGAGTATCTCTTGTTCTCACAACAAACCCTCAAAATGGGTCTCCCTATCCCCTCTCAAGAGAGGGGAACACTGAGGTTCAGAGGACTGGCCTCGTGGCTAGGCCACAGGGAGGTGGCAGTGGTCCCTCAAGGGGGCAGGTGCTCTGTCTTGCTTTGAACCGCAGTGAGCGTTTAGTGAAAGGTATATGTCTCTTGAACTTATACAAATGGGAATGAAGGCTTGGAAGTAACAGGTGAGATTCTTGGCTCAAAAAAGCTTTTGTGAAAAAGAGGGAGGGAGGGTACAAGAGAGGCAGAGAACGAGACAGAGAAATAAAAAAGAGATTAACAGCAGGAAAATACTGGCAGGCTAAGTCTGCGCTTGAGAGGCTGGGAACATTGGAGGGGGGTACGGGGGCAAAAGCAGAGCTCAGGCTACATGCTGGGCTCCAGGAAAGAGTTAGGAAGTGGAAGGAGAGAGAGAGAGAGAGAGAGAGAGAGAGAGAGAGAGAGAGAGAGAGAGAGAGAGAGAGATATGAAAAATCACAGAGAGGTCACCAGGGGAGCATTTGGACAGCTCTGTGGACAGAGAAGCCCTCTGACTGTGAAGAACTGGTGGTCGACAGAGCTGGACCAGGGCTGGGAGTCCCCGGTCAGGTGGGCCAGCGGGTAGAGGTGGTCTAGATTACCCAAAGGGGTAGCACAAGGCAATTGGCAAATCGCCGGAATCTGAAGGCTGGGCATGTCTTGCTTGCACATGAGTGAGAGCGTCGCTGGGGTGAGCATTCATCAGACACGGGTCCTCCTCATGGCAAACGCCCCGATGAGGCAGGCACCCCTATTTTACTTGTGAGAAACTGAGGCACAAGGAGGTTAAGGCACCTGCTCCAGCACCCAGAGCAGGAAGGGTGCGGGCCTGGCCCACCATTGGAGAACGGACCTGGGGCTTGGCTGGGAGTTGATTGGAGCTTTGATAGCTGGGCAGGGGGTGGTAAGCCCTCTTCCAGCTCGGCAGCTGGCCCCTCCCTCCTCAGCCGAAGGAACAGGAGGAGAATCGCTTTCCTGGGTGCCTGCAGTGAAGAGCACTCCCATGGGCGAAACTGCCCTCCCTCCCTGCACTCACTGCCCAAGGCCTGGGTCCACCTGGGAGCCCCGCTCCCATCCCCATTTCAGCCTGGTGTTTCCTCATGCTGGGCCACCAGGTCCTAACTACTGGCCATATTCACCACGGAGAGTCCCTGTCATTATTACCACCACAGCCCAGGGCCACGCGCTGGCCTCTCAGAGCCCGGCTCCATCTGGTACTCGCACACAGGCCAGCTCAGCTGCGGCCTGGGTGGGTGGGGAGGGGAGCCCAGCGTCAACAAGCCCATATCTGCTTCCATATGGGTTCAGGGTGTGGGCACTCCTAATGCCCTCTGGGTGCCTTGTTCTAGGCATCTCAGTGCATCTCCGAGAAGGAAGGGCCCCTTCTCTCTCGACTCTGTACTCCACACTCCTGGAGACGTGCAGACAAGGACATGCCACAGCCCTGGGTGAAGGGCCTTTCCCACTTGGAGACCCCAGTGGCGCTGTCCTTGATCCTGGATCGCTTCAGGCCACCTGCGACCTGCCATGGTTTGTGCGGGCTCACCCGGCCTTCCGAGGGTCTCCCCAGCACACACCACCCACCCCCGCTGCAACCGCACCTAAGGTCTTGCTGCCATTTTCCTACCCAGCTCTGATCTCGGCCAGGTGACTGCCCCTGGGGGTAGTGAAGGCGCCGTGAAGCCTTGTGCGTTCCCCATCGACCGCTTGTGCCATTGTCATCCGCGGGGTGTTCAGGCTGCTGAGGTTTTAGCGAATTTCTGTCCTGAGAGTGTAACCCATTCTGAAGAGGGACTGGCACGCAAAATACTCCCTGCTGTCCCATCCATTCTATCTCTGCAACCCCTGGGAAGGGAGGAGTGGAACTGCCCCTGTGGGTTCCCCAGACTGTAAGCCTTTCTACCTCGGAGCAGCTGGTGGGTTGGAACTGCTGACCTCGTGATTAGCAGCCAACTCAGAACCCACGAGGCTCCCAAAGTTCCACTATCTTATCCCGACGATTGAGATTGTAGTGTCTGTCTTTAATAAGAACTCATCTCATACTGGAGCTCTGGTGGCACAGCGGGCGAAGCATGGCGCTGGCTGGTAACTTCCAAGTCTGCAGTTCAAAGCCACCAGCTACTCGGTGGGAGAGAGATGAGGCTTTTGGCAAGATTTACAGTGTCGTAAACCCTAGGGAGTAGTGCCACTCCATCCTATAGGGTCGCAGTGAGTGAGAATTGACCCAACAGAGGCATTTCCATTTGGTTCTAATCTAATACTACAAATATAATAATGCTCTCCATTTAGAGAGCACTTCTCAGGAACAGAAGGCGGCTAGACCTGGTGCTCCGCCTCCCTCCCCACACCATCCCCCACCCGAGGGGCCCTATTGACTCAGAGCAGATTGGCTCCTTCATAGCAGCCATCTGGGGAGCCGAAGAACATCCAGTCCCCAGCACGCATGGGACACCCGCGGAAGGGTGAGCAGACACTGGGCAAGGGGCTGTCCACCCGGCACCTTCTTCATCCTCCCGACAGCCCTGCTGTAGAGGCCACGACGATTCCCATTTCCAAGATGAGGCAGCTGAGCTTGAGGAAGATGATGTATCTTGCACCAAATTACAACAAGAGCTAGGCTGGGCACTCAGGCAGCCTGCCCCCAGCCTGGCCAGACAGAGGCGAGCAGGGAATAATGGGAGCTCACCAAGGGAGCTGGGCACTTCGTGTTGAGACCTGAGAACCTGTGGGTGGAGGCTTGCCAGGTGCGAGCCGGAGGCCCCTGGTGGCCTCAGCTGCTGCAGGGGTCAGTGCCCATGCCCAGCCAGGGTCTCTGCCCTAGCCTCTTCCCTGCCTTTTCTAGTGATGACAACAACAACCCCAATTTCCCAAGACAACACAAAATATCCATAAAGATTCTGAGGCAGGGCGGTTGGCAAAGCTGGCCGAGGAGAGAGGGGCTGTGTGCCCCTGGAGGAGCCTGGAGCTGGGCCTCAGGGCTGCCTCAGACAGCACCCTCCCTTTGCAGGAAAGGCACAGCTAGGAGTTATGAAAACTATGCTGTGCGAGGCGCCCAGAGGCATTTTCTTTCACACTTTGAAAACCAAAGATGAAAATTCCCCCTTGGAGCCTGAGCTGGAGTGAGGGGTTTTATTGCTTGGAAGGAGTCCCAGGGAAATGAGGGGGGCTGGGTGGGAGGAAAAGCCCCTCCAAATGCCCCTCAACTGCCTCCCTGGCCCACTCTCCTCACAAAGCTCCAGTCCCTGGTCCAGCCCCCACCTCCTCCCCACCTCATGCTGGGGAAAATGGTCTCCTGGCAAAGTGGCCTGGAAGCCAAACCAAACACTCGTGCATTCCCAGGCTTTGCAGATGGCTGGCACGGAGGGGCCAAGTCTGCTCTGAACCGCCAGGGGCCCTCGGGCAGGGAAGGCAGGCGCCCCGGGCCCAGCCGGCAGTATGCTCTGGCTTGCTGGGTGACGTCGGCTGGTCGTGTCTTCTGGGCCTCAGTATCTCCACATGAGCAATGACAAGGAAGCACATCCAGGATCTTCAAATGTCTTCCAGCAGCAGAAACCAGCAGTGAGGTCTCCGGCAGAACGCAGAAAGCAGGGCTGGGGCTGCAGACACACAGATGTCGGTACCCCGAGGCTTCTCTGCGGGCTCCCAGGAGCTGAGGTGATTCTCAGTGCTGGAGGATCTTCCAGAGCTATCCAGGGGGTCTCCGGCCTCTGGACAGCTCTGGGCAATAAAGGGACTATTGGTCATTTTGCCCTGGGTGACCTCCTTAGAGGGTTCCTGGAGACTAGGGAGACAGGGCTTGGAGCCTGGTTGAACAGGGCCCTCTGCTTGGGGGGAAGCCTCAGGGTGAACAACCCAGGGGGTGGGGCTCAGGGGACTGGAGACCCCACTGCACATCTGGTCTGAACCTCAACCTCTTTGGGCTACACAAGGTCAGATCTAGGGGACTGGCTGGCCTGCAGCTCAACTTCCCAGGGGCATCCCTTCCCTTCCCTCTGCCTTGCCAGGTTATCTCTGACCCTCCAG
>NW_022104341.1:80339523-80366725 GCF_000313985.2 Echinops telfairi | reverse complement strand
GGCCAGGGCTTTCAGCCTAGGACACTGGTGAGGAATTACCACCTGTGAGACTCCCTGCCCGGGAGGAGAGCTTGCAGCCCCGTAGAGTCGTGACGGTGGGCTGTAGCAGGGAGACCTCCACAGGTGCATCCGTGTTGATGCCGGGTGAGGCGGGGCGGGCGGTCATGTGCTGGGGGGTGTAGGTGCCTGTGGTACTTACATAATCTGGTGTCAACTTGAGGATTCAGAGTGAAGGGTTAGAGTCTAGCCTGTCAATCAGGTCATAGCCAATGAGGCCTCTGTGTGGGCATCACCTTCTCCTGAGGATTCTGGGAACTCCTGTCTTCCTCCTTAGAGGCAGGAGACACACTCTTTCTGCTGACTCCCTATGAGGCATTGCAGCTGACAAGACACATGGAACTATACTAGTACCCTGAGCTGAAGCAGCCAGCCACATGAGACCCCTGCCAGTGCTGAGCTGAGATGCTTCCAATGCCACTGGATCCATAAGACTTTCCACCCACTGGCCTGTGATCTTCCTGCATTCGGCATCATTGCATGTGTGTCATGAGTCTGAAGAGGACTTTATAGATTGGCATCGGACATATGGGCAAATATCAGACTTATGGACCTAAGCTGGACTGGGCTGGGATGTTTTCTCAATATTCAATTGTTCTTGTATATAGAGCTTTTTCTTACCCACATGAGTGTCTATGAATTTGTTTCTCTAGTCTACCTGGACTAACACAGTGCACCTGGGCTTCAGAACTGGATTGGGGTTCTGCCTCTATACTTGGCTATGCTCGATCTTAGATGAATTACATAATCTCATTGATCCCATTTCCTCTATGTAGAGGAGGCTTTACCACTCGGGGTTCTCGCCAGGATGGGAGCACAGAGGACGAAGTACCTGTCACCTTGCCCAGCACACATCTATTCCCACCCTGCCCCCAGCAGGGAGGGCAGCCTGTTTACAGGCTCAGGGGCCAGAGGACACCCCTACTACAGGGCAGCCGAGGGCCGGGTGAGGAGGCTGAGAAGGCTGTATGTGAGCACGAAGGAGGGGCAGTGTACTGGGCTGGAGTCCGGCCTGCAGGCCCACCGGGGGAAGGTGAGAGGGAAGAAGTGCTTTAAATAATGGATCATTTGGAATTATCAGCTTAAAAATTAGCCCGCTCTATTCGGTCCAACATCTAATTCGCTTTCCAGTCCCTGGAGAATGACACCCTGCGTGGTAAAGTAGAATAACTCCCCCCTGCCATCAAGGTGATGCTGACTCATAGCAGCCCTGTAGGGCAGGGGAGAAGGCCCCGTGAGTGTCCAGCTCTCTACGAGGGTCAGAAGCCCGGCTTTCTCTGCAGGCGCCGGTCGCAGTTCCCAGTCCAATGCATAAGCACTGGACCACTAGGGCAGGAGGAAGGCCTTCCCCGAGACGGAGGGACACAGTGGCTGCCACACTGTGCTCAGGCCTAGGAACCACTGTGAGGATGGTGCCGGGCTGGTGAACGGCCTTGCTGGCACCCAACAGCCATGTGATGTCTGGAACGTCTCTTCTCTGGGGAGGTGTGGGATGTAGCTGGTATCGGTGACTTCATGGGCCTTGTCCGCCCCGAGGCTGTACGTTCCCACCCCTGCGCTAGACCACAGGTGCCGAAACTTATTTGACCTACTTCCCCCTTTTCAGAACACAAACAAACAAATAAAATTACTCAGTGCCCCCCTCCTGTGGCAATTTAAAACATCTGAACTGCAGCCCATAATCGAGGATAAAATGTAGGTTTCTACTTTTGCAGATCCCCTCCTCCAGCCCCTGGAACGTTCCAGCACCCCCAGGGGATGTTATCTCCCACTTGGGGCAACAGTGTCTGGTGAGGTTGAGGCAACAGGACCCAGGCGGTAGAAATGGGGATGCTCGTGACAGAGTTAAAACTTCCAGGAAGATGATTTTGTTAAAAGGCCACACCTGGGCCTCAGCAGAGAGAGACCAGAGACCAGAGAGAGGGGTCCTGAATTTCCTCTCCGAATTTGGCACTAGGGTGTCTAGGGGTGGGGCTCCCCAGGAGCCACAGAAGCTGTGGCCTACACCTGGGCTTCTGGGCGCCGGGGCCTATTCCCCAAGAAGCAGCACGGAACTAAACAAACCAGCTGCCTGTTGGTGGAAACTTCTTTTTTTGATCCAACCAGATGGAAGAAAATGATTCCACCACAATTCACCTGGTAGGACGGGGTGGGGTGGGGGTGGGCTCCCACTTGCCAAAGAAAAGCCTTGTTCTTCGGTTGGAACCATGCTCTGGGCCTCAGAGCTGCAGGTCGTGCAAAGGAAACCGTTTGGAGCCATTTGCCAAAATTTGCCTTTCAGACATCGTTAGGGCTTGGGGTGCTGTGGCTGGAGCGGACAGCCTACCCCCCTGTCACCCAATGGGCTGGATCCATCACTGGCCCATTCATTGTCCCGGTCATTTCAGCGGGCTGAGCAGGGCCCTGAGTGACTGGTCTAATTAGAGCTCTTTATGGGCTGCCAGCGCCTTCATCTGCCCGAGTTGCCCTGGCAGCCTGGAAGTCCGCTGTAACTCTGCCCTCGCTCCTGGTGTGAAGGGGGCAGCCCATGCTGGATGCGGGTGCCAAGTGTATCACTGCCAATCCAGCGGCAGCAAGTGGGCCAGCCAGCGAGCACTCACTTGGTGAAGCGTGCTTCCCTAAAGCCAAGCCAGGCGCTTTGAAACCAACCAAAATCTCAAAGATGGTCTCTAACCTCCCTCACTTTGAGGTAGTGAACCATACCCAGTTCACCCTGTGGCGAAGGGCTCGGAATGTTGGCTGAGGGAAAAACCCCAAAGTGGAAAGAACAGGAAGCAGCCCCCTCTCCTCCCCGCCCCCGCCCCCTACCCCTCCAGGCCCAGATTCACCTTCTCTAAGTGCAGAGCTGGGCTGGTTGTGCCCACACACTCTGGGTCAGATTCACCAGGAGCCTGTCCAACATATAGCTTCCCAGACCCGCCTTCTATAGATTCTGATTCCTGAGGGCTGGGGTCAAGGACACTTGGAGGATTCAGTTGCATCTGACCCAAGCGAGGGTTCTTTCAGTGGGCTCAGATGCGTGGGAAAACGGGGCAGTCAATAAGGAAGACTGGAGAGGAACGATATCTCTGAAAGGCAGTGCTGAAAGAATATTGACTAGACTACGGGCTGCAGGAAGAACCAACTAATGTATATTGGAAGGAAGGCAGTCAGAATACTCCTTCGAAGTAAAGATGGTGGTGAGACTTCAGCTCACTGTGGACATATGATCAGGAGAGACCAGTCCCTGGAGAAGGACACCATGCCTGGTACACTAGAGGAAAAGAGGAAGACCCTCAATGAGATGGATGGACACAGTGGCTGCAGCTATGGGCTCAAACCTAACAATTGTGAGGCTGATGCAGGACCGGGCAGTGTTTCTTTCCATTGTACATAGGGTCACTGTGGGGCACAAGCGACTCCATGCCTCCTAACAAGACGATTCTCTTAAGGGGTGTTGAGGAATCCTGGGAGGTGATCTTTAAGGTCTACATGGGATGCTCTAGGACGTCTAGGACCACTCTGAGAGCATGGGAGACTACAACGGCTAGGGCTCCGTGACAGGCCCCTCTCCAGGGTCTTATGGGTGCGTTCGAAATACTGTGCACCACATCCGGAGAGTCCTGCTGCCCAGTGAGATCTGGGGAGACTGACAGCTACTGAGACTACAGGTACTGAGAGTACAGGTCCTGAGGCCGCCAGGTGTGAGGTTAGAAAACCACCCGAGCTTGTTAGGCTTGTTAAAGCCCGAGCTTTGGTGCAGACAGGCTGAGGGGTTGCGCAGTGGGTAGAGGACAGAGACCGTCGGTCCTGCATCTGCCCAGTCTCCACAAAGTGTAACGGATATCTGCATTCAGTCCAGAGACAGTGGCCGTGGCTGACGTCAACCAAGGCCTGTCCTACTCTTTCCAGCTCCTTACCATGGTGTCTGCACCCAGACCATCCGGGGGCACAGGGCACCGGTGGCTTTGTCCTGGGGATGAATGAGCCTCCACTTTACACACCTGGTGCATCCTGGAAGCTACATGCACAGCAGACTTCTGCCCACTACACCTGCCCAGGCTGCTATAGCCTCCGCTTGGAAATGGAGAACATGGTCCTGTTCTCATCTTGAGAATGAGAGGGGCCAGATGTGGTGGTGCCCGACAAACCCTGCATCTGTCGTTCCTCTGAGGATGGGTAAAAGTCAGCTCCAAAATGTGTTTGCTCCCAGGAGCTTGGGACTGAAGGGGCTTCCTCCCGCAGGCGTGTGTGATAACAAGAGTATGGCCGGCCTCGGGTGGTCCGAGTTAAGCTGGCCTGCATTCAGAGGCTCAGCCCTCTGGACAGGATCTGGGTTACCCCCCTGCCCCCACCCGCCTCACTTCCTGCTCACCTGTTCTCGATGCGAACCCAGAGGTCATTGAACTGCCTCGGCCGCTGCTGTTTGTTCTGCCTCTTGTGCCACTTCTTCTGCCGCCCGAACTCCTCCAGCTGGCTGAGACTGTCGGGGAGCAGGAGGTGTGGGGACAGGGCTGGGTCCTCCTCCTCAGGCAGCGTGGTGGGGGTTGAGGAGGGCGCCACGGGGATGGCAGCAGCTGGAGTCACCGAGGCCGGGCTCTCCGAGGTTCCCTCGGGAGGAGGTGCTGGGCTTCGGGCAGCCAGGCTGGAAAGGGGCAACAGAATGCAAGGCACGTGGGTTGCAGTGTGTGGTTGACACATGGCGAGGACAATTCAGCGGGGAAGGTTGTCCTGGCAGGGAGATGTGCCAGGGCGCCCCCTGGGCTCTACGGGATGAACATGGGCAAACCATTCACTGTGCCCAGAGGTGGAGCTTGGTCTCCTTTCGTTTACCATCTATGGATCCATCCATCAATGGATCCATTTATATTTATGGAGCACAGATCCTGCACTGACCGGATACTTTCAAGGAATTGGGAATCAGCAGGGAGAGAAACAGCGGATGCCCTCTCTGACGCAGGAGACAGACTGCCGCAGAGAGAGGGCCAGACAGCGGTAATGTGGGTAGAGACATAAAGGCAGGGACAGGGGTCATGGTCAGGGGAAGTCTCACGGCAGGGGCACACTAGAAGAAGATGGGTAGGTCTCCAGGCGAGAGCTGCTCTTGACCGGAGGCTCATTCGTTCTGTAAACTTGGTTGAGGGACTCTAGGCAAATTGCCCACCTTGCTCTTCTGGGCCTCAGTCTCCTGCTATCCGGTGGGGCTCTTTCAGTAGCTAGTTCACTGGGGTGCCGTGGGTTAACACATGCCAAGCGTTTGTCGGCAGCCGGAACATTTTTTTTTTGTAATGACCATCATTAACGTTGTTGCTTTGTTACTCATCCGTGGGTTCACATTGCAGCTCTGTAGCTTACGGGCCGTGTGCCTGGGGGCGAGGCAGTGTTCCTGTCCTGAAAGCGAGTGGGACGGAACTTTGGCATAGGGCCTGGCACGCGTCCATGCATGCTGGTCCCGGCTGTAAGGTGGGCACTGCAGTGTTGATGTGTGTGTTTGTGGGAGACACAGTGCATACTGGGGTGCCTGAGCTCTGCTCCCTTGTACTCTTTTCTCCCCGTGGCTCCTGTGGGCTTCCTTTTGGGGGCACCTAGCCTTGGGCCGAGGTTAGATGGCCTCTAGAATTTTGTCTGTGCTGGTGGTGGAAAGGGAAGGCTGGCACCCAAGCCAGCACCCCAGTGGTCCTTCTGCTGCACACCCACACAGGGTCCCAGTGAGGCACTCCTGCCTCCTCAGGCCATCTGCCCCGCCGAATGGCGAGTGGCGGGGTTCCTCCCAGCCCCTGAGGCAACCCCCCCCCCCCACTTCCCTTGGTGCAGGCTGTGGGGAGATGCCGCAGCTGCTGGGGAGATAATTCAAAGCAGACAAAGAGAAAGATCCAGGAAGCACCTGCGGCTGCCGATGGCTTTTATTGTTGGATCCTCCAGGGCCTCCTGCCCCTCCCCCATCTGCTGGCAGGAGGACTTGCAGCATGCGCTTTGGGGGTGGGGTGGGTGGGGCCGTGCAGGGTGAGCAGGGCGCCCTCCTGGAGAAGGCCCTACTCTCAGAAGAATAGGAGCTGAGTCAGCAAGGCTGGCCAGCAGCCTCCCAGCCCTGAAGAGCACAATGCGCTTCAAGGGGAAACCCCTTGGGTGTTGAGGAGCAAGAGGAAGGGAGGGGGAGCTCGGAGGGGCCTCCACCTCTTCCACTCACACCTGCCCCCAGCCCAGTGCAAGCCGAAGGGTGCTGGGCCTGGTGGAGGTGACCAACGAAGATGAAAAGGAAGGGGAGGTTGGGAAAGAGTGCCCAAGCCCAATCCCTGCACCGCCCCCTCCAAATTCCACAGAGACACGGGGACCCTTCTCTGGGTCCAGGCCTCCCCTCTGCAGTGTGCTGAGCACGGCGGCAGCAGGGGTTCACGGAGTTGTTACAGACACCCTTGAGCCAATAGGAGCGCTGGTGGCATAATGGGCTGTGTTGGGCTGCTAACTGCCAGGTCAGCAGTTTGAAGCTATCACCCGCTCTTTGGGAGAAAGATGGGGGCACTCTACTCGCAAAAGAGTTACAGCCTCGGGAACGCACAAGG
The DNA here is from genome assembly GCF_000313985.2 of Echinops telfairi. NCBI lineage: Eukaryota > Metazoa > Chordata > Mammalia > Afrosoricida > Tenrecidae > Echinops > Echinops telfairi. The sequence goes on along the minus strand of NW_022104341.1, from coordinate 80,360,129 downwards.
GGCGGTTCTACCCTGTTCCATAGGGCCGTCTCTGGGTCAGAATGGATTTGATGACAGGGAGCGAGAGGCAGGCCGCCTGAGCTTGGAGCCCGGCTCTCTGCAAATTGTGATTCCTATTTCATTCGCAGGGAGGCTGTGAGGATTAAATGAGCTAAAAGTGCTCAGAGCCCCGTGGAGAATGAGCAGTGTGAGCAATACACATCTACTGTGATCCTTCACACATCCTTGGGATTCTGGGTCGAACATCAGGAGCAGGGCTGGAAACCACAGCGGGGCAGTCCCTCCGGGTGGGTAAGAATGTCGCTGCAGAAAGGCAGGAGCAGGGGCCACACAGACCCCTCCTGAAGGAGGATCCTGCTATGCACCTCCGTGGCTGACCTGCTAGCACCCCATCTCACCACACCAGCCCAGTGCTGGCGATATGGATCCACAGATCGGCTGGAGCTAGCTCCTGGCCTCAGTTCCTTCCAGGCTGGTGGAGGAGACAGGGCACCCCACAGGAAGAGAGTGGTCACTGTCTGGCTCTATTTGAGCGGCGTGGTGCATTCCATAATCCAGTCACAGGGCAGGCGGAAGAGGGGACATGACCAAGAGACCTCAGTGGAGAGGGAAGAGTCAATGTGAGTTGGGACCCAGGGTTAAGTGGGAAAGTCACAGGAGTGGGTGGGACAAAGGGAAGAGGTTAGGCCATGTGTGCTTTGTCCTACAGGACCATCTCGAATCCCTGCCTCAGCGTCGAAAGGGTCCCCCCCCTCACCTGGAGTCCTATAAAGTCCTGGAGAGTCTTCCCACTGCCATCCTAGAATGTCTCACTATCTCTAAATCCCAATGCCCACCCATAACCACTGCCACTACCCTGGCTGAGTCTCCAGTCCTGTCTGTTATGATTACACACAGCGTCCTGCCCAGTCCCCTACAGCCCAGCACCCTCCACGTTGGGCTGAGAAAACAGAAGGCTTTCCCAATCCCTCCAAGGCCCACCTCACCTCACTGGGCTGGCCATGCCCCTTGTGGGCAGGCATGACTATGTGCCAGCCGCCCGGCTGCTTACCTGTGGATGGGCTGCCCTGCGGGTATGTGCTCCACTTCCAGCCCTGCCTGCCGCAGGACGTCGATGACAGTGTTGTTCCCCAGAAAATGACCTGGAACACAAGAGGCGGCATGGGCTCAGCCACGTACCAGACCACCAGCAACAGGGGCACGGCCTTGGGTCATCTCTGGGTTTGTGTCAGAGCCAAAGACAGGGTCCTCGGAACTCGCTGTGCCACGGTCCCAGCTCTGCTGCTCATTGGGCGATCTATCCCCTCCCCAGCCTCTTTCAGGCAGGGTCCCCAGCCCGCTGCCCTGCGCATGCTTAAGACACGTAGGCTGTATCCGAATTTTCCTGGAGTCCCTTGTTCACACTCAACACTTAGGGTGCCCAGGCCCTGGTTTCAAAGCCCGGAGGGGGTGGGGGGTGGGGGGTGGGGAGATGGCAAAGCCCAGTGAGCACTGAGGCAAACAGCGACTGAGGCATGAAGGAGGTTCAAATATGAACCCTCCAGAGGGGGCCTGCCCATGGGGGTGAGAGCAGGCCACAAACCCCTGTGGTACACAGGTTCGGTGGCCCGCCTGTGCTGCGTATTGAGGGATCGGAGCATCAGCAGAGGCCTGAGGGCTGAGAATGCAGGCGATATTCCCCTGGTTTGTAAGAGTCCTGGGGTCGATGGGCATGCAGTGCCCGGACAAGCCCCTCTTCCTCCTGGACTTCAGTCTCCTGTTCAATGAGGGCCAGAGTTGGGGTGGCCGAATGGTCACCACTGGCCCTCTGGGCCCTCCCAGTCCACCCATCTCTGCCCTGCAGCCCCATCAGGGGCGGGGCTCTTCCCTGGCTCCCCGTTCATTCTAAAGCCTGGGGAGTCAGGGAGGCCTGCACCTGGACTCTAATCGCCTCTGATGGGTGGTGACAGGTGGGAAGCCGGAAGGTCAGCATGCTGACAGCCCCAGGGAAGTCTGAGGAGAACAGCAAGTGGACAGGCTGTCTGGGATGGGGAGGCTCCTGACACAAAGAGGTGGCGAGGCTGGGACAGCACTGCGGTTGGACAGAGGGAGGTCTCTCCAGCCTCGGTCACTGTGGAGTTTGCTCTGCCAGGTCCCAGGGCCTCTCTCACTGGCCTGCCGCAGCCCTCACCCTGGGGCCCAAGGACTACGAGCAACACAGGCTCCAGCCCAGTACCCACCACACCACACCCTGGGATCTGGGCATGCCCAGGTCACATGGAGACCCTCTGCTCTGGATTCTCTGTGGGAGGCTGTTGTTGGACACCAGTGGCCCTTCCAGAAATCAGTGGTCACCTGCTCTCCCCCACCCCCTCTTGCCATCCACTGCATTATGTAACAAACACGGATTAGATGCACAAGAAGCCCTGCTGGGGCGATGAGTTAGGCATTCGGCTGCCATCCACCCGATGTTAGGCAGTTCAAACCCACTAGCTGCTCCACAGGGGAAAGCAGCCTCCTTCCGTCAAGATGTACAGTGTCAGCCACCCTTTTTGAGTTTGCGCTGAGCTGGAATCGAGGCGATGGCAGGGGTGGAGGGGGAAAGCCTGTACAAGTGAGCATCCTTTGGGGAAACCTGGAGAGTGGGGCTGCAGACAGTCTCCCCTCCAGAAGAGCCAGACCAGGGCATGAGGGCGCTGAATTCTTACGGGCCCCAGAACGCAGTCGGGGAGTTAAAAGGAGGACTCACAGGACAGCTTTGGGGCCCCCCAGCTGCAGGACCCCCCTGCCAGCAGCTCTTGGGACCCACTGCTGGCAGCAAAGGGCATTCCCTTGGTGCCTCCATGGACACCCACCCCAACAGCAGTCCCTGCGCCGGCCTGGTGGTTTCAACAGCTGAGGGGGACAGGGGGAAGGGGGAGGGCGGTGGGGGTGGGGTAGGGAGGACTACCCTACGTGTCCCCCCAAGCAGTGGAGGCCACCTCCAGGGACTCCTCAATGTTTGCTGGGCCCTGAGAGCAACCACCTGTCCACCACCTCCAGCCGTTCCCTCAGGGGCCAGACCTTTACTGCACCTCCTGAGCCCCACAGGGCATGCGATCTACTTGAAAGGCATGGGGGAAAAAACTGGAAGGCACCGAGAAAGACCCTTGCAAAGGTCTGCCCAGACAGATAAAGGCACCCTGGTGATACAGTGGTTAATGAGCCACTGTTACCCCAAGTCGGGGGGGGGGTTCAGATCATTAATGCACACACACACTACTAACCTAAAGGTCACAGGTAGGAATCTCCCCTGAGGTGCACCTTGGAGGAACGGTCTGGAGATGGGCTTTCCCAGAAGCAGGCTAGGGTCCCCAGGGCACAGTTCCATGCATCCAGGGCAACTGGTGGAGGTCACCCTCACTGCCCGAGTCTCTGCAGAACCCAGCCTCCTTGCTCTGTGAGCTCGCCCCCCTCACTGCAGCCCGAGGGACCTCCCATACCAGCAGAAGATGACCACCGGGGGGAAGCCTTGCAGAGTAGTGGGGGGCATGCTCGCTTCATCGTTGTTGGCAGGGCTAGGGAAAGTCTGGCACCTGGCGGTGGCTTAGTGGGAAATAGTTGAATGAATGAGTGACAAAACCCGCTACTCCCCATGCATGGCATGAGCTCATCTTGTCCCCAGGAGACACACACTCATGGGTGGATCCCTCTGCAGCAGGCCCAGCCCTGTCCCTTGGGGAAGCTCCTCCAGATTTCCCAGGTCCCAGCAGCTTGTCCCCTGGACATGCCCTGAGTCAGGGTGCAGCATATGCTGTCCCCAGCGGCTGGCACAGAGGACTTGGGCTCGTCTCCAAGGCTAGAAATCCTGAACAAGGCTCCACGCCCATCCTGGAACCTGCGGGGAAGGTTCCTGGGAGATTTTCAAAGGCCCCCCCCCCCCCCCGGTGCTGGGGCTCAGCCCGCTCCGCTTGCCCAGGCTCCCTGGGTCTCCTGGCCACCGCTCAGCACTTCCTTCCAGCACGACAGCTGTGCTCTGGCCAGCTCTCGGCTGGAAGGCACGTTCCATTTCATCTGGATGCGGACAGGAGGCCAGGGAGGGAGAACAGCGGTGGGGGTGGGTACACAGAGACAGACAGAGATGGGAAGAGAGGAGCCACCTGGCGAGAGGCAGAGAGATGAGCCAAGACACTGACAGGGAGAGACAAGGAAAGCAAGAGCCATTCAGGGGTCAAAGAGAGAGGGGGTGCCCAGAGACAGGCAATCAGAGATACATGAGCTCCAGAGACAGTGGCAGGGAGAGAAGGGGAAGGCGAGACACTGGGATAGAGAGAGGAAGGGAAAAAGAGAGCCAGAGAGAGAAACAAGACTGGGAGAAGAAAGGGACCAGGACAGGGAAGAGAGCGAGAGAGAGCGAGAGAGAGCAGGAGGGAAGGAGGGGAGACAGGAACGAGGAGAATTGAAAGCAGGAAGCCATGTGGAGGAGAGGGGCATCTTGGAGGACTTACCGGAGGGAGGGGCTCCGGGGTGGGTGGGATTCAGACAGAGGGGTAGAGAAGGCAATCACAGATCACGGAGGGGACTGTTCACATGGGTGATGGATCCGTGACGTGGTGGGGTCGCTCGGGTTGTCTCCCCATACTCTTATATCAGGGTGCCCTTTAGAGGCTTCTGGTGTGCCAGGAACAGCAGGCACCCTGCTCTGGGTAGGTGAAGTCCCTATGAAGGCTTCAAGGTACAGGAAATGGCTCTTCTTCCAGATGCAAGCTGCCCTGTGCCAGGGCCCACGGCCGGGCGAGCTGAGCACAGCCCGCCTCTGGTTGTTCCACATGTCCTGGACACAGACCGAGAGCCCCAGCTTACCCTTGGCCATCACAAGGCAAGAGGGGAGAGAACAGAGCCTCCTGCCCTGGGGCCAGGGCAGGAATCTTGGCGTCCGGCCCTCAGTAGCCAACTGGCGGAGGCTGAGACCCGCCTGGCGCTCTCTGGGGCCAGCTCTCCTCTGTGGGGCTGGGTCAGGTGGTCTCCTGAGTCCACCAGGGGAGGCAGTGAACACGCACTCGAGCGGAGTGTCCTGAGTGCAAGGGGCTTGTCGCTCCCACGGGGGCTCAGTTCAGCCTCCCTCTGGGGGAATCCCTGGTTCACAGCTGAGGAAACGGGTTCAGAGCGGTACGGGGGCTTGCCCAAGGTCCCATGGTGGGTGCAAGGCAGAGCCTGGGCCTTCACCCAGAGCAGTCCTGGGTCACTGCCCGTGCCGGTACACCCACTCTGAAGAATCTGTGGGTGCCAGAGAGCCCGAGGGCATGCTTGGGGGCAGGAAATCGTCATTGGGGATGCGGGGATCTTCCAAGGCTGGCCAGATTGGAGAGGAGATTGTGTGTGAGTGTGCGGCTAGAACAATGCACCAATTAACAGTGTAATTTGAAGACAGTGTTGGAGGGGTGGGTGGGGGAGGAAGAGAGAGAACCAGATGTTCCCACCAAGACTCCCAAGCTGCGTGGCGCTAGGCACGGCCAGCAGACCGGCTCCCACTTCTCTCTGGCTGGAAGAAGGCTCCCAAGTCCGTATTTATGTTCCGTCTGAAATTAATGCAAGGGAAACTTTCAAATGCTAATCTAGCTGCCGGGATCGGCAGGCCGGATATCAAGAGCCAGCGGCGTTTGTTTTCTTGTGGAAGTGTGACGGCAGGGCTGCCCGAGTGGACCAACGGAGGGACAGGCCACTGGGTGGAACCACTGGGCTTTTCCTCTCCAGAGAAGTGTCAGGGTGGGAGACTGGCAGAGTGGTGTTTCCGGCCTCATGTCCCATGGGTCAGCCCAGGGCAGAGTTGGGGCCTGTTTAGCCCAGCCAGCAGAGAGATGACACCTCCTCTGTACCCGGCTTTGTGCCAGAAGCTGAGCCATGCGGTCCCCACCCTTGAGGACATCACACGGTGCCTGAGCGGGGTGGGGAAGAAAGGCATGCAAACAATAAAGGACAGTGTGGGCTGTGCAGGGATTGGGGAGACCCATGGGAGTGGGGGTTGAAGAGGAAGGGGTAAGGCTCAGACTGGGGTGTGGGCTCAGCGAAGGCTTCCCAAGCAGAGGGTGGGTGTATGGCTCACCCACAGTGCTCTGGGCGGTCCAAGAATAAAGCGCAGAACCTGCAGTCAGTGGTGAGGGCCGGGGTTGGAACGGCAAGCCCTGAGGTTCGGAAGAGCAGTGGGACAAGGCTAAGGGGCCAGTCTGTAGCTGGGACCGAAGAACATTCTCCCAGGCCCAGCCCATCTCTGCGGGGGAGTGAGCGCCACATCCCTGGAGGGGTGTGGGTAGAGGATCAAGGAGTCCTGCTCAGACCTGCATCTGAGCAGCCTGTGGCTTGGTCTTGTTGACCTAGACTCTCAGCTTCTGCCCTCCTGAGTAGGTTGTTTGCTAACCACAAGGTCAGCAGTGGGAGCCCACATACCACTCCAATGGAGAACGACGAGGCTATCTGTTAAAGATTTACAGTGGCAGAAACCGTAGGGGCAGTTCTACTCTGTCCTATAGGGTCGCTATGAGTCAGAATCAATTTGCTGGCTGTGGTTGCTGTTCTCAGGTGCCATTGAATCGGTTCGGACTTACAGTGACCCTGTGTACAAAGCAATGGCAGGTACTGTGCCAGCCCCGCCGTTCTTAGGTTGGAGATCATGTAGAGGCAGTCAATGCATTTTGTCAAAGGGCTTCCTCTTTTTTACTGTCTCCTACTTGATGGTAGAGCTTCTTACATTTTGTTTTTAGCAGCTCTTCTCTTTAGAGGCTGCTAGAACTCAGAAAGGGCCCCACAATTTCAACTGGGGCAGTTCTGAAGCTAATAACGCAAAACCAGGTGCAACTCTACAGGTGCATCACAGCTCCAGCATGGAGACTCGAATCACTCATTTTCTCTGTTAACCTCACAATCATCGGCCTTCAGCCCCTGGCCCAGTGCCGCCCAACAAGAAAGAGGGTTAGACTGGCTCTGTGTTGAGACACAGGGATGTATCACTCGAAAGGTCACTCTGTGGCAGCAGCTGGACTCTCTGGGCCCGGGGCAGGCTCCTCTGGGGTAGGGACTGTTTTGGGGGGTCTCTGACCCAAATATCTGGAAGTTGTCTAATTTGGGAGTCTTTCTTGGCTCCCCGCCACTCTTCCCCGCCAGACCCATCCCCGCAAGCCAGTCCTTCGGTGCTTTCAAACCCCCCTTATTTCCTGAGACCAGATCCTCTTTTAATTCAGTGGCCTGGTGGCACAGAGGTTACGCATTGGGCTGCTTGCTGCACGGTCAGCAGTTTGAAACCACCAGTCACTCTGCAGGAGAAAGATGGGGCTTTCTCCTCCGGCAAAGAGTTACAGTCTCAGAAGCCCACAGGGGGCACTTCTACCCTGTCCTACAGGTTCACTTTGAGGCTGTACCACTTGATGGCAGTAAGCCAGTCAGGGGCCAGGAGGCATCCCCTCATCAGCTCATCTGGGTGCGAACATACATCCAGGGCTTTGACCAGACCGCACCCTGAGGCTTGGATCCTGCAGCACTCACTCCAGTCTCTACTGGGCCAACTGGGCCTGGGGACCCCAAGGCAGGTCTGATGCCACCCCTTTCTCCTGGGGGAGACCTTTCTGAACTGAGGAATGACAGTATGGCGGTTCAAGGGCAGCCCAGGGGAGCACCTGAAACAGCTTGAGCCGGGCTTTGTGGACTGCAGGGGGCAGTGCTCAGCCAGGGACCACCACATCCAGGAGCCTCATTCTTCAGGACACCCAGGGCTCCTTCTCTGGGGGCCACCCCCGCACCCAACCCCCAAACCTGACTGTCACTGGGAGCCAAAGCTTGGATCTTTGGATGTCCTGAAGCGTCCCCTCTCGGGCCTCAGAAGTGCTTCCGCTCCTTCCGCTCCCATGGCCCCGCTCTTGTTTGTGGGCAGCGAGGCTGCCCCGAAAAGTAACGCCAAGGAGACCAAACTCCGCACTGCTGGACCCACAGGCCACAGCACGCTCAATGGAGAAAGCCGGAAGCCGGCAGGGACTTTGTCTTGCCTGGATCCACAGTCCATATGCGTGGATCCTGCAGGACAGAGCAGGACTGCTCCCCGGGGCTTGCACCGCTGTGCACCTTTGCCTAAGCCAACTGCTTTGTCCTTCTCCTTCCGAGGGTCTGGCGGGTTCAAACTACCAGCCTTTCCTAGGGGCCGGGGACCCGGAAATGACCACGACAGCCCTCGTGGGCGGCCATGGATAGTGTGGCTGATCGTCTATGCCAGTATTTTCCCACTGAACCTCAGGCTCATTTTACAGAGGGATTGCTCGAGAGGGTGAGAAGCCAAGTCTCCAGTTTTCCCAAGGTTGCAGGGACCCTGGGAGCCCCTGGGCGGTGTAAACAGTGACCGCACTTGGCCGCTCACCAAAAGGCTGGAGGTTCAAGGGCATCTTGGAAGAGCGGTCTGGCAAGTTAGTTCTGAAGAATCAGCCACCGTTAAAACAACGGGGCCCAGTTCTACTGTGCCATCCATGGGGCCGCTGTGCATTGTAGTGGACTTGCTGGCCACTGGCTATGAGACAAGTGGTCTAGATCCCCGGGTGCCTCTGCAGTATCCCACTCCCTCCTCCCTGCTCTTTCCCACCTATCCCCCCACTTACTGGGGAAGCAGCCTGGGTTTTCTCAGCTCTCCACTGGGTGAGAGCACGCGGAGGGTCAGGGATCAGCTGCAGCGGGGACCCGGCCAGCAGATGGGAGTGTCCCTTGATTGGACAGATGCTCTGGGCTGCAAAAGGAACAGGGACTCTGGCCAAGGATTGCAGTCCAGAGCAGGCGTGCCAGCTGCCAGATGTGGACATGGCAGGGCGGCCGGGCACTTTGAAGCTCTGTTGGAAATTCTGAAACAGCTCCGGATGCTGTGGCCTCCCGCGCCAGGCTGGGGAGTGTGACCGGCCAGGGGCACTGGCCAGGGGCAGGAGAAAGTGGCTGGGCGTGAGCCCGGGGCTCTCATTGCTGAAAATAAATCCGTCCCACATGGGGGCATCACTCTTCTTCTGGGCCCCCCCAGGAGTTCTGAGGGGCTTCTGTCCCTGAGGCCTCTGAGCAGAAGACCAAGGGGGTGGGAGGGGCCCACGGGAACCAGGAGGACCTGCAGCAGGGAGACTCCGGCTGACTCTCACCTCCTCCAGCGCTCTCCGGTGTGGGGTATAATTGCTCAGCGTGGGGCTGGAGGGGCCTCAGCCTGCTTCCCACAGAGCCCCTCAGTGCAGTGGCGGGAAGAAAGGCTGAGAGGCCACGTTGGAGGCTTTGGAGTGCAAGGTTGCCTCCCTTTTCCACCCTCCAGTCCTGGGCGTGGAGCCCCTGGGTGGCACCAATAGTTAAGTGCTTGGTTGCGAAATGAAAGGTTGGTAGTTCAGGCCATGACCCAACCATCACCCGCACCCCTCTTATATGCACTTCATAAGAAACACCTCGAAAGAGGAGCCCTCACATTGGCTGGAGTCACTCCTTCTAGAAGGGTGAAAAGGGAGAAGGCCACTCATTTGATGCTGTACAACACTGAGACAGGCTGGGACAGATCAGCAGGCCCTCCACAGGAATGAGAGGAGACCCTTCCTGGAAAGTCAGGTTAAGACCAGGGGTCGGGAGCACCCACATTTCAGAGGAGCCACTGATATTCCTGTAGGTGGGTGTGGTGGGTCAATGGGGGGGGAGGGGGGAGCAGCCTCACATTAGGAAGGGAGGCTGAACAGCAATTGCAGGGAACCTAAGGGGAGAATGAACCCGGTTCTATGGCCCTGGGTAGATACTTCAAATATGTTTCTCCCCAGCCTTCAGTGAACCACGCCATGGATTGGGTGCTATGATGATCTTAGACGCCGGCCTTACAGGGAACATGGCATCCCCCAAGGGCCACACAAGAAGGACTCGGCATGGAAGCTTGAATGAACAGACTGGACCTCTCTCAAAACGACTGATTCCCTCGGACTTGGGACTGAACTTCCCTGCTGGGAGAGGAAGCACGGGATGGCCACCCCAACATAGTGGACCCTGGGTGGGACCCTGGCTTAATGGGCCTCCAGGAAACAGGATCCAGAACCATCATATAGCTTGTACCTCCATGTTCCCCTCGCATTAATATGACGTTTGCTCTGAGAGGCAAGGATATGCCCTTGTAAGAGACGAGACAGGAAATTTTCCTCCAGCACCAACCCCCATACTCAATGGAATCAGAGCTCCATCAATTAAGAAATCAATCTGTACAAAGCAACAGTGCATGGATTGCAGCTCGCAGTTGGATGCTACTCACATAAATTCCTTAAAGTCTATGCCATTGAATGAATTATTGATGTTATCAATGCAATCGCTTTATACCCCAGGGGGATGATTGACAATGGTTTTCTTTCTTTTTCTTTGGAAGGGGTTGTGTGTTTAGTTTGTTGTTGTTGGTTTTAGTGTTTGTCATAATATGACCACCAAAGTAAGCCAGTCATTCCTCTCCCGTGGACAAGCAGATGGATTCTGGGCTCCCACTGAATTTTGGCCCCAATCCAAGAACTGTTAGTTTTCACAACACGGCCCTGCTCGCTATTAGCCCTCTTGAAGACGTCACTGAAGATAAGGGTGCTACACAGCCACGTGTGATGAAGAAAGCACCCGGAGCACATTGGAAGAAAGACCCGTTGACCTGCTTCCCCAAAGAACACAGCCTTGGAAGCCCGAGGGAGCTGGGCTCTCCTCTGAACTCCATGGGCTGGCTAGCAGGCTGCTGGACAGAAAGTGGTTTGATGTGATTTTTCCTGGACTAACTCTCACCCTGCCTTCTTTTCTTTCTTTTCTCACTCATTCCATCCTGTATCTTCCTGCCTCCCCTCCTCATCCATCTGCCTGCTGAGCCCCGAGTGCCCTGCGGCCCCAGCCTGTGCCTGCCTGGCTCCGTCAGCAGAGCCTGGGTCTAGATGGTGCCACGGTCTTTTCATTTGCCTAGATAGCTTCACCTTTGGGAGTCTTGGTGTCATGGTAGGTTACGTGTTGGGCTGCCAACTGCAAGGTCAGTGGTTTGAAACTAGCAGTTGCAGTGAGGGAGAAGGATGAGGCTTTCTGCTCCCATAGCTACAGCCGTAGGAACCCACAGGGGGCAATTCTATCCTGTCCTATAGGGTCTCTGTGAGTCTGAATGGGCTTAATGGAAGTGAATAAATGAGTGGGCTTTCCCTTCAAAGGGCAGGTATGGTGTCTGCCAGTCCCCTTGAGTCTCCCACAATGGTGTGGGTGACTGGGGGCAGCAGATGTGGTCTAGCTAGGAGTAAAATGGGGGCAGAGCCCTACTTCTGCTCCCGGACCTCATGGTGGGCTCATTCATTCACTCGTTCAAACGCAGGAATTGTGCCCCTCCTGATGCTCAGGAAGTGTGTGGCCTAGAGAGGAAGATGGAGAATAGGCTCAGGATGAGCAGGGCTGTGATGGGGGATCCTGGGGACTTTAGGTGCCCTGAGAGGGGTCAGTGCTCCCAGGCAGCAAAGAGGAAGGGCATTCTCAGCCCAGCAGAGGGTCCAGGCAGCTGGCTATCCGGAAGCATGGTCTAGCACGGCTTCTCTGACTTCCCTGATCACTTGTCTCAGGTGGCCCAGATGAAACCTGCTTGGCTTCTTGGTCCTTGTCACTTCTTGGGGACAATATCTCTTGTTTCTATACCCTCTTTGAACCAAGAACCTGCCTCCCTGCCCCAGGCCACTTCATTGTGTACTTTGAAGAGAAATCAGAAGCTATCAGCTGAGAACTAGACTTTCTATCACTGGGCCTTCCTGCCAGGCCGGCCGTTAGGTCAAAGGTGAGGAGAGGCCCCCCTGGACTCCCACTCTTCCTGCCTTCTTTAAACCCAGTGCTGGTGACAGCCCTCCCCAGACATGCCTGGTCTTCTCCCTTCTGTTTGTGCTCCATCCTGCTTTACGTGACTCAATTCTCTCTCATCTTAAAAAAAGAAAAAAGGAAAGAAAAAGAAAAGGCGTGTGTGTGTGTGTGTGTGTGTGTGTGTGTACAATATAGTCACCGCCTTTTTATTTCGCCAGCTGAGGACTCTGCGCATCCTGTCTGCTGTCTATGATCAGCACCGTCATGATTTTAAAAGGGCAAATGATGTTTTTAATTCAAACGCAGTAGATAGGAATTGATTCCAGAACATAGCGTAGGCCTATATAAATGGAACACAATTTAGCATATAAAAAAATTCACAAGCTTCTCCTGACTTTTCTGTTATTTGTAGCCCAGAGGAAATCCGAAGACCCACATCTGGAAATGCCTGGGCTAGTTCTTTGGGGGCCTTTCTGCTCAGCATCTCCAAGCACCTGGGCCAAGCAACACCCCCTCCTTCACCTCAACAACTGGTACACCCCTCCTGGCAGCAGCCAGGCTCCTTCATTGGACACAGCCATATCCCGAGAGGCAGGGCTTCTATCTGTGACCCCAGATGGGACATCTGCTCCATTGGTACCCTGACCACCCCTGCACCTGCCAACTCACCCTGCTTCCCTCTGGGGACAAATAGCGCCGAGCTATGCAGAGAGCAGGGGTACCAGGATGGGCTCTCCCCCATGAGATGAACCAGCTTCATGGACCCCACTTCCCTCCAAGTCATCCCACTTCTGTGACTCTGCTAGCAAGAGCAGTGGGTGCAGGAGGCAGTCTGCGACTGGGCCTCAAGAAACCCTGCTGCAAACCCATGCTCTGCCTTGCATGGGGGAAGTCATGTCTTCTCTGGGCCTCAGTGCACCAAAAACGAGCTTAGTAAGACCCAAGCCCAGAGGAGGGGCCGGCACCTAGAAGCGGGTTCCTAGTATGAGCCCCCCTCCAGCCCCCTGCCCACGATGTGATAGAATTTTAAAGCTCTGATTTCAAATAAGCATAGAGCACACTTTTAGAAGACTGGAATGTCATTCCCATTTTATAGGTGAGACGCTGAGGCCCTCGGAGGCGAGGTGGCTTTCCCAGGGTCTCTACTGATAGCAGTAGAGTCATGCCTTAGCCCCAAACCCTCACCTTGTCCTCGGAAGCATCCGGAGGACTGGCGTCAGCACTGGGAATCCCAGTGTGCCCTCGCAGAGTCTCAGGACAGGACTCCGGGGCTGGGGTGGGCTACAGGATGGGCCTGGCAAAGCTGCTGACTTTTAGCTTGCTGGGTCCTCTTCCGGGCCCCCGGCCACAGAGGCCGTAGAAGCCTTGGCTGGGTTTGTTCTGGAATGGCAGGATCTCTACAGGGGCTTGGGCCCTGGGTGAGGCTGGGTTGGAGTGGACCAGAGTGTCCACTGATCCTATCTCTGTTGCCCAAAGATGCCCACCGACATTGGAGCTGAACGCTCCGGGCATGAGTAGGTACGAGTCCAGGGCATGGCTGGAAGGACTTCCAGTCACCTAGACCGCTTCTCTCTTCCATGGTCTGGGGGCCTGAGGGCTTCTCCAGGGACTTGGCAGGACTTGGGCAGCGAGAGCCAGCTGATCCCTGAAGTCCCTGCTGCCTGACAGTGGAAGTGGCTCTGAGATGGTCACCCAGAGACATCCAGCGCAGGAGGGAGGATGGAGCAGGGGGGCAGGAGTTCACCCGCCGCCAGGAGCGTGAGGCCTGGCCTACATAAATCCTCAGCCTGTCATCGGATGTGGGACTTGGGAGTTACATGACCATAAGAATGTAATGAGGAAGGAGTGGCCTTTTCCCACCACAAATGACGTGTGTACACACGCCTGCCAGCACGCTGGCTCTGTGCAGGCCCGGGACCCAGTGAACATGGTCTTGGACCAGGCCTGGCTGTGTCCCTGCCTTGTGTGGGATATGGCCGGTGTCCTGCCAGTGGTTAGGATGAGGCAGGCTGGTTCGAGCCAGCCTTGGAACTCTTGGGCCCAGAGAGAATTCGTGGCCCCAGGAGGGCACAGTGTCTGTGGTGTGGCTGAGCCGGGGGCGTGGCAGGTGCCAGCAGCCTGCAGACACAATGACTCCTGACCTATTGTTTTTGGTGTGGGGGTGGTGATAGCTGAGGGGACTCAGTTTGTCCTGACTTTGCTGCTAGTCTGCGCTTGACTGTGAATTTCATGGCTGGTGGTTTGAACCCGCCCAGCAGCACCAGGAAAGAAAACACCGGGGATTTGCCTCTGAACAAAGCCGGAGGAAGCAGGTCTCTGCGCCGGCGCCATGAGGTCGCCATGAGTCAGAATCGCCTCGGTGGCTGCTCTAGTCAACGCCCCAGGACCTGAGGCCAATGAGCAGGGAAGCCTGGCTCAGTATCCGTTCCTTGGTTCAATCGTTCACTTACCCCCACCACCCACCCCCAACCCCAAGAGTGAGGACAAGTCACCAAAGACACGCGGAGGATCAAGCCATGAGCCAGAGCTCCAGGCCTGGGTGGGAGATGCAGCGCCATCGCAGGCCACACAGTGGAGACCAGGAGAAGGTGGGGAAACTAGAGCTGATAGGTGGTTGGCCGGGGGCAGTGACAGTGGATGTGGCTGAGAGGGGCGTGGGTTTGAGGGCTTCTGGTGCTCCATCAAGAGGATGTGCCTGGATTTGGGAGACGGGGAAGAAGCTGAGGTTGAGTGTGAAGCCTGGGTGTTGGCCGGGTGCTTGAGGGATAACTGTGGATTTGGAACTTTGGGGGACAAAAGACTAGAGTCCACAGCTCTCCGGGGGCTCTCAAATTACCTGCCCCACAAGCACAAGGGTGGGTCAGCTGCCCCCAGATCCACGGTGGATCAGGCCGTGGACCTTGACGTGGGTGGTGGGGAGGCGAGACCCTGCCAAAGTCAGGGCTGACGATGTGGAAATCCACTTCCCTCTGTTGCTTCCCTCAAAGACTGGGCTCCTGTGGGGTTCCTCCTGGACCTTAGAGAAATCTGAGGGTAGACAGTCTCTGAATGCCCCCTCCCCCCACCCCCCAACCCCGTTGGAAGTCAACCGGGGCTGCTCCTACACAGATTAGACTACCGGGGAGGCTACTGGGTGGTGAGGGAGACGGTCTCTCTGAACGGACCCCAAGGCTGTCCTGACCCTCACCAGGCTCCCAGGAGGTAGGTGTGGCAGCTAGCCCATGGCCTACTCATCTCCACATGACCGGCTGAGGCCTTATTAATGCTGGGGGGGACAGCACACGCTCATGGGTCTTCCCACAGAAAACCCTCCTGGATCGGAAACTTGTGTCTGAGAGCCCCTGGAACAGAGATGGTCCAGGCCAGTCCACACTCCTTTTGTTCAGCTGGGCACATGGAGGCTGCCAGGGGAAAGACTTGTCAGAGGCCACAGAATGCTGTGGCTGAGCTCCAGGGTGAGTCTAGGAACCCCTACTCTCTCAGGGGCCTGCATTTGTTTCTGAGCCACTCCCAGGGTCAACACTGTGCACAGGGGTACAAAGCAGGAAAGGCAGAGACAGACACAGCGCTGGCTCTTGAGGTGTTTAAGGGGCAGATCTAAGGTGCCCCAAAGGGCTCCTCTGGGTTAGACAGATTCCTCAACTTGACCCCATGTGGCCTGGCCTCGATGGACAATGTGAGAGCAATGGGTTTGGGGCAAGGAGGCCCAGAGGATGGCAGCAATGCAGGCAGCATCCCGTGTGGACTGAGCATGTCTGAGCAAACTCTCTCCTTTGATCCTCACAAAGTGGCGAGTGAAGTCTGTTGGCCCAAATTTCGGGTAACCAGGGCAAGAGCGCATTGCGGGACACTAATGCCACTACGCCCTGCCTGGTGAAGCGGGCAAATGTACTATCCTGATCCCAGCATGAGCTTGGAGTCCTCCAGCAGAGGAAGGAGGAAAGAGTGGGGAAAAGGAGTGAAGACCAGTTGGGAGAGGAATGTTGGTGAAGCACCACACTTGTACGTCTGGTCTCCCCTTGGTGAGGAGAAGCCCAATGCCGAGAGAAGAAAGTATCAAGTTCATGCTTCTGCATTGCCACTATAGTGCTTCTATCAATGACCACAAGAATGACAATTGGAATAACAGTAGCTGCCATGCACATTGGGCCTCTACTCAAGTACTCCTTGAACGCAAGATCACTTTGTGCTAATAACCTGGCATTCTGTGATGCTCACCTTCCTGACATGATCACTGACTACAGATGGGTGCATAAGCAAATGTGGTGAAGAAAGTTGATGGTGCCGGACTATCAAAAGATTTAAAAAAAAAAAAGATATAGTGTCTGGGGTCTTAAAGTCTTGAAAATAAACAAATGGCCATCTAGCTGAGAAGCAACAAAGCCCACATGGACAAAGCACACCAGCCTGTGTGATCATGAGGTGTCATTAGGTTCAAGCATCAGGCATCAGGCATCAAAGACCCAGAACAAAAAATCATATCATTGTGAATGAGGGGGAATACGGAGTGGAGACCCAAAGCCCTTCTGTAGACAATTGGACATCCCCTTACAGAAGTCGCAGGGAGAAGACGAGCCAGCCAGGGTGCAGTATAGCACCAATGCAACATACAACTTTCCTCTAGTTCTTTAATGCTCCCCCGCCCCCCTATCATGATCCCAATTCTACCTAACATCTCTGGCTAGACCAGAGCATGTACAGGGGTACAGATAAGAGCTGGAAACACAGGGAATCCAGGACAGATAAACCCCTCAGGACCAATATTGAGAGTAGCCATACCAGGAGGGTAAGGGGAAGGTTGGGGGAGACTGGGGAACCGATATCAATGTTCTACATATAGCCCCCTCTCTGGAGGACAAGACAACAGAAAAGTGGGTGAAGGGAGACATCAGTTAGTATAAGACATGGGGGGGTGAATTTTATAAATTATCAAGGGTTCATGAGGGAGGGTGGCGGAGGGCGGAAAATGAGGAGCTGACATCAAGGGCTGAAGTAGAAAGAAAATGTTTTGAAAATGATGATGGCAACATATGTATAAATGTGCTTGACACGAGGGATGTATGTATGGATTGTGATAAGAGCTGTAAGAGCCCCCAATAAGATGATTTATAAAAAATAAAACCAAAAAAAAGTGGCTGCCACGCTGCGCACCTACCATGTGGCAGGTGGTTTGTATTGTATCACTAATCTTTACAACCAGTTCATAAGGTGGATGTTTTCAGTGCACGGACCAGTTGTGACTTTCACGACCCATTTATAGAAGAGGATGGTGAGCTTCAGAGAAGGGGCTTTGCCGAGGCTATGCAGCCTGGAGGGATCTGGTTTGGGATCTATAACCAGGACTGGAGTAGGACACATTTCTTGGGCCTCGCCATGGGAATCCCTCCTTGCTGTGAAACCTGTGGGACCCTACAGCCCCCCTTCTCCCCCCCTGGGCTACTTGGTGCTCCTAGTTGTGGACTGGATCCTTTTAGTGAGGTGGGAGCTGGGCTGGATAGGGGGAACTCACTCAACTTCCAGGTTCTCAGTATGGTCTCCCGGGGGCAGGAAGAGCCACAGTGATTTCCCTGTCCTCAACTGGAGTCACCTCTCCAAACTCCCTTGCCCACTGGAGCCACTATGGAAGAACTTTGGAGTAGCAGCAGGAGAACTCCCTTTGGCTTCCCCCTCTCCCGTTGAATGTTGGCTGGCTTCCGTGTCCCCTTCTGGGCCTCAGCTTCTTTCTGGATGACATAGAGGCGGCGTAGGACCTAGAAAAATCGCTAAGTCCCAAAGCTTTTGAAAACAACCCCCTCCCCACTCGGGCTCAAACCTGCTCCGAAGGCAAAGAAGCAGATCTTGTCTTCATTCTCCTGCAGAAGGGCCATGACCCTCTTCCCCATCCGCTCGTTCCTCTTGTAGATCAGCTCCTGGCGGAAGTAGCTGTCGATTTCCTGCGCTGTCACCTGCTCGTGCGGCGGGAGGGTGGTGTTGATGAAGTTGGGCAACTGCAAAGGCAAGACAGAGGCTGCCCTCAGCTCTCTATGGAGCAAGGCAGGCTTCCAAGTAACACGCAGCCCAGGGGAGGCCAGGCAACCTTACCTTTATCCAGCTCCTACTGTGGGCTAACTGGGTTGCACGTTTCTCATCAGTTTTGAGAATGGGTGGAGATGACATTGCTACTCTGGTTTCACAGAGGAAGAAAATAACCCTGGACCAGATCTAGAGACCTGTGCTGAGTCCAGCAGTGATAAGGGGGCAGAGCTAGGACAGACTGGGCAGCAGGACTCCCCCACGTGTATCTTTCGGTCTTGTCTCTCTGCCTTGTTTAACCTCGGCGTCCAGGCACCGTGGTCTCAGAAGCCCAGACCAGGTCTCATCTTGGTCACTGCTCTCACCTCAGTTCTGAGCCCCATGTCGATCCCTAGAGGAAAGTGAGTTCAGCAGGCAGGTGAGGAGGTGGTCTGAGTCGGCAGGTACAGCGGAAAGGCCATGGGGTACGGGATAAGGCTGGCCTGGGAATTAGTCCTTGTTCTAACTTGGGGTAAATGACTTATTAAACTGTCCGAGTCCCCATTTTCTCATTTGTAAGATGGTGCTGATGAGGTGGCGAAGATTAGCTGGGATGCTGCTTGCGGCCATGGGCTGTATTAAGCCTACCACATCTACACTGATGAGACGAGGGATCGGTACCCTTGGTTTTCCCCACGTTGGAGTCTGGGTTGTTTACCATCTACATCCCTGTCTCCACTGTCTCTCTGAGGACATAGCCAAACCTTTCCATCGGTCTTGAAAACTTCAAGTTCAGTGTCATGGTGACGGCATTCCCAGTGACCTAGATGGGAACTGCCAAGACTTCTCTGCTGTCTCACTCACTACCGCCAGCCACGGGACGGGAACTGCTTCACTGATAGGTTCTTGAACCACACAGATTGCTTCTTGAGCACAGAGGTGGAGTGCTGCTGCCCATCCCTGAGCCTCCAATGCCAAGAACAAGTAGATGCTTGTTGACACTTGAAGAGAGAACTGTGCTGCCCTTCCAGACCACACGCACCTCCTCCTGGGGCCCTGCCATTCCCAGTGACCTGATACCTAAGCTCTGGTCTTTCTCTCCTTTTGCCTTTCTGACCTGGCGGGCAGGTCAAGGTGTTTCAGCACTATCCTCTTCAACATGTAGGTAGAGCCTAAGAGGCAGCCATGGGGTCGCTGAGGAAACTACAGCCATGAGCCAGAGTGTGGTCTCTCTCTTTCCCCAACCCATCAATGCCATTCATTGATGGGTTGCGGGAAATAGAGGAAAAAGAGCTCTTGCTTTCTGAATTTCTTCCACTTGATATTACCTCTTCTGTTCCTCTAGCTTTACCAATCCAGGCAGAGAGAGAGAGAGAGAACAAAGCTCTTGTTTTCTGAATTTCTTCCATTTGATATTACCTCTTCTGTTTCTCTAGCTTTACCAACCCAGGTACAAAGCTCATGACCTGGGTCCTAGCTGACTGAAGGGCTCAATAGCCAGCTAGCCTGGCATGAAAAGACTAATGTATTTGAGCCCCCAGCGAGAGAGCCATGCTACCCAGTCACGTGGATTCTAGAACCACTGCCCAGTCATCAATAGTTTTCCCAAGGAAAGTGTCAGCGTCAATGGAGGCTGAAGCCTAAGGGACTCTGAGAAGAGGGCTGTGACACCTGCTTCGGTTATCTCCTAGTCGGGGAGGAACTTAACGTTCCCGGAGGTGAAGGGTCATGTCTCATTGGGTGTCTCTATCAGAAAGACCTGACTGGCTGTTCTGGAAGGAACAAGACAATGATGCAGCTGGTATACTCTAGACTTGTGCAGTCCACAACCCGCACAGCCACCTGCAGCAGCCTTACCAAGCCCAGCCAGCCCTAGGGACCCGGGAGCTGCTGGGCTGATGAATACATGAAGGACGAGTGATCCCCATTCACCGCCATGATGGGAGGGGTGACTGCCCTGACAAACAGGCCACACTTGCACTCGGTGCAGCTACAGGAAACCCTGTAGGCATCTGAGGGGGCGGGGAGCACAATGGAGGCGATGACTCAGAAGGGTTATTTCTGGAAACATGTCCCTCACAGAACATTTCTTCATTCCTTGAGTATGGGGGAAAATGTGGGACTGTGTTGTGCTAACAGATAAATATTTGTTCAGTGAGTGAACGAATGTAGGAGCTGAGAGCCATGTGAGTTCTCGTGGCTGTAAACGTGGGCCCTGAAGTCAGACATCCAGGGCGTTTGGAATCAGAAGCCCTCCTTTGTTTCTTACTAGCTGGGTGGCCTCTCGACAATGAGCAAGTTGCTAAGCTTCTTAGACTTGGCTTCAAACTCTGAAATATAGGGCACTATACATTGCTGTCAGGAGATAGATGAGGCTTTCTACTCCGGTAAAGATTCACGGTCTTAGGAACCCACGGGGCAGTTCTACCCAGTCGTATAGGGTGGCAATGAGTCAGAATAGACTCGCTAGCCATGGGCTTGTTTGTTCTGTTTATACATTGTTATAAGGATTAAATGAGATCAGTTTTGGAAAGTGCTTATTAGCACAGCCCCCAGCCTAAAAGAAGCCTTTCATAAATGTCAATTATCGTGCTTTGTTGGAAACCAGAAGGATTCGTGGTGGAAAAATGTGGCCTTGGTGCTAGAAATGACACCAGAGACTGCATCATAGAATCTTGCAAGAATGACTTATTCATTGAAAATGCTTTTTTAAAATCCCTCCAACGAAATAAAGGACAACTCTCCATGTGGACTTCACATGATGTCATACACAGGGATAAAATCAATTACATCTGTGGAAAGAGATCAGCAGTCAGAACAAGGCCAGGGGCCAG
>NW_022104341.1:80323844-80337738 GCF_000313985.2 Echinops telfairi | reverse complement strand
ATACACCAAGCAGACTGCAGTGGTCAAGGATTTCGTTTTACATGGACCCGCAATCAATGTCCACGGGAGCCGCAGCCCTGAAACCAACTGGCATATTGCCTGGGGCAAATCTGCTTCAAGAGACCTGTTTAAAGTGTGACAAAGGGAAGATATTATTTTGAGGACTTCCGGTGGGTGTGTGCCTGACCCAAGCTGCGGTATTTTCAACCCCCTCAGATGCATTGAAAGCTGGACAGTGATGAAGGAAGGCTGATGAAGAAGTAGGGTTTTTGATTAGAGTGCTGGCAAACGATATCGAACGGGCTGCCAGAGAATGAACAAATCGATCTTGGAAGAAGTACAGTCAGAATAGTCCCTAGCAGCAAGGACGCTGAGAGTTTATCTCACGTATTTTGGACATGTTAGCAGGAGGGAGAAGAACAGCGTGCTTGCTAAAGTGGGGGTGAGTGAAAAAGAGGAAGCTGCTGAATGAGCTGGATCCACCCAGTGGGTGCAACTCATGACTGATTGTGAGGCTGTGGCAGGGCTGAGCTATGCTTCATTCTGCCTGATGGCAGATCGCTGTGAGACACAATGGATTGGGCAGCACCTCCCATCACTGTGCAATGGGAGTCCGTAGGTGGGCCAAATGATTAACCTGCCCAGCCACTAACCGAAAGGTTGGAAGTTTGAATCCACCTGGAGGTGCTTTGGGAGAAAGATAGGGCAACCTACTTTTGAAAGGTCAGCCATGGAAAACTCTCTGGAATAAGCTGATGGACGGCAAAAGACAGAGTAGAATACTGGGACCTCATGGAAACGGAATACTTAATGCTGTCAGAGGACTTTATGAAAGAGTAAACTGAGAATTGACAGGCTGAGGAAAAAACATTGTGATCAGTATAATCCAATAAGGGCTTAATATTCCAAATAGGTAGAAAACGGCTACAACTTAACAACAAAAGACAGATAACCTAATAAAAAGTGGGCAAAGGAAATGAACAGATAGTGCACCAAAGGATATTCGAGCAGCCAACAAACACGTAAAGAGATGTTTCCAATCATCAATTATTATGGAGAAGCACCTCAAAACTACAGGGAGGTACTACTTGAATCCCACGAGAATGGTAATGGTTTCAAAGCAGTAAAGAACACACGTCGGTGCGGATATGGGAAACTTGTCACCCTGACCCACTGCTGGTGGGAACGTGAAATGCCACAGCCATTTACAAAAGAGTGTGGCCATCCCTCAAACATCTAAAGATAAAACTCCAGCCATGCCACTCGCAGATCTAGACCTCTGGGATCTAAAAGTAGTGATGCAAATAAACAAACGTCTGCGTCTTGTGTTCATGGCAGCCCTAGTAACTAGAGCAAGAAGGTAGCAACAGCCTTAGTGCCCATCAACAGAGGAATGCACAGACAATGGGATACTATGGGGCCACAAAGAGAAATGAAGTCCTGATGCATGCTACAGCCGTGGACCAACCCTAAAGACATGGGCTGAAGTAAGTCCGTCCCCCAAAGGCAGACTGTATGACCCCGGCTACGTGAAATGACAGCAGTAGGTAAATACATCGAGACCAAGTGGTTCCCTGGGGCTGGAGGGTAGAGGGAGAAGGAGAGTCATTCTCCGGACAGAAAGCAGTTGATGTCTGGGGGATGAGACAACAGGCATCGATTATGGGTCATGGTTAAACAATCTGACGTATGTAACTGGTATCATGAAGCTGTATACTAGGAAAAGGGTGACATACAAATGTGTTCTCTAGAATTTACAAACAAGCACCACCCACGGAGCGCGGTGCTCTCCAACCCCCCTGGGGTCACCAGAAGGGGAAGAAGACTGGGCAGCGTCTGTTTTGGCCTCTGATCGGCTAACTCGCCTGGAGAGAGCACTGCACGGATGCCCTGCTTCCCTCTAATGTGCCACGCCACCATTGTCTCTTGCCGTGGTTTTCTAGGCGTTCCAGAGAGACATGTTCTCCCTGGAGCTGTGGACCAGGCTCCTGGACCTCAGTGTGCATTTGGGTAAAGATGCACTTGCACTCATTCTTTGGAGCGCTGGAGGGAAGTTCCCTGGCAAAGCCGTGAAGGAGTCCGGCCAGGCGCTGGGGTTCCGGGACTTCTCAGTGGCCGGCCCGCGTGGTCTGTGTTCCCATGCTGATGAGCTTGGCTCGGGGCCAAGGAAGAGGCCCAGGTTTGGGTGGAGCTGGGCCAGAAGTAAATTAATGATGTCACTAGAATTGCCGGGAGTCTTAAATCTCTCGTGACAAGCTTAAGTGCAGGATGTACGATAACGTCGTAAAGAGGACACGTCCAGTCCCCAGGGCCCATGAGTGATAGGTCTCTGATGGACTGATGAGGCCGCTGGGCCACGCAGGGCTGAGTTGGAGCCTGGGGAGTCCTCTGACTTGTGACTGGGGCTGGGTCAGGTCTGAGGGTCCAGTGCTCAGATCCGGATGACGCCACTGCTCTGAATGGACTTACTTCTTCACTTTCACACCACCCATGCAGCCCGTTTCTAAGAACTAGCAGGGGTCCAGTCCTTTGTGGAGCTGGAGGGCCACAAGGCACCCTTCGGTTGGGTCTGCTGCCCAGTAGAGAAGTCAGATTTGGACACAGATGTGGAGATCTCCGTGGATAAGCACTTTGAGCAGGCAATGAGGACCATGGGGCCCCAAAGGAGGTGCCCAATAGTGACTACAAGCCTTGGGTAGTCCAGGATGGTCTACTTTTATGGTTTAAGGCGGGGTCACTCGCTGTCTCTATTATTTGAGCTCCTCCTCTTACTCTTGAAAGTATCTGACTTCGTATGATAATTGGATCAACACAGCGGCTGACACGATGGGCTCAAAGACAAGAACACTTGTGAGGATGGCGCAGGAGCGGCGGCGTTTCCTTCGGCGGTGCGCAGGGCTGTTCTGAGTTGGAACTGACGGGGGACTTCTAACAACAGAACAAACACACGAGCTGCCCGAGGTCTCACCTGGGGCCAGTGGCGGTTCGTTCAGTGGTCGAATTCTCACCTGCCGTGGCCAATTCCCCTCCTGCACAGCCACCACCTGTTTACCTCACTGAACATGTGTGTGTTGCTGTGACGCTGCATGTGTTTCAGCAGAGACCCCAGACTCCAAAATCAACCAGTAGGAGCCCTATGGATCACCATCGGATCCTCTGTCAGGAGCTGTCTCAGTGAACCCTAACCACAGCAGACCTAACCCAGGCAGAGGGGTCAGGGAAGGCTTCTCATGGGTCCTGGGGATGATCCTGTGATTTCAGGGCATTGGCTCTGTGTGACCCTGAGTAAGGGAGCCCTGCGCCACAGTAATTTCTGGAGGGGGATAGACAGAGGGTGAGGGGCACTCTGCTCCTCCCCTGCCCTGGCCTTCAGTGGCCCCATCATCCTCAGCACGTCAGCCAGGGCTATAGCCCTCTCCTGCTTGGGCACAGCATAGCATCCTCCCCTTGGCACCACTCTCTCCTCTGCATGCTTCCCAGAGCTCTGCGCACCATTCCTCAATGCCCCCTTGCCCACTCCCCACTGATGCTGCCCTGCCCTTCTATAAGCTAGTGCCAACATCACCTCCTCCTCCCAGGGTTCCCTGGCTGCAGGCGGGCGGACGATCTGTTCCCCACACCTTTGCTTCCTCCACCCCACTCTGTGGGCTTCGAGGCCTCTCGGCAAAGATGCAGGCTCACCTTGGTAGTTTTTCTAGCGATACTAGGATCCCTAATGGTGTCATGGTTATACATTGGGCTACTAACTGAAGGTCAGCAGTTCTAAGCCCCCAGGGCCTCCTAGGAGAAAGATGAAGCTTTCTACACCTGTGAAGAGTTAAGAGTCTCTGAAGTCCACAGGGGCTCGGTCTACCCTACCCTGTAGGGTAGCTAGGAGTCAGTACGGACTGGATAGCAGTGAGTGACGCTGGCACTAGGCTTTTATGGACCTGAGATCCTCCAGGGGCTGGCCTCTGCCTGTCCACCCTGGAGCGCAGCCTGTTTGCGCTCCTGGTCTGAGTGGACCCATCAGCCACTCTGCCCCTTTCCTGGTGTGGACACTGCCGGAGGCCACGATGCAGTCACCACCATCAGAAAGGAACCAGTGGTCCTGGACATTCTCTCAACTCAGTGCCATCGAGTCGATGCTGACTGCTAGCGACCTTAGAGGGCAGGGTAGAACTGTCCCTAAGATCCCCGAGAGGGACTCTTCACGGCAGTAGAAAGCCCTGTCTTTCTCCCACAGAGCTGTTTGGTGGTTTCAAATGGCTGGTTTTCATATCGCAGTCCAACTCTCAACCCCTACACCACCGGGGTCTGACCCCGAGTTTACCCTGTTTGTCCTCTTTCTCAGGTCAGGGTCAGCCACAGCCAGGCCATGGCCCTGTCATCCACCTGCCATTTGGACCAGGCCATCCTGAGTGGTGGCCGGGTCTCCCTGTCCCAGAGCTCCCCGGCTACTCTGGACTCAGGGCACAAAGTCCAAGTCCCACGGGCCAAGCTTCCCCTCCTCCTTGTTCTTCCTTCCACCCGTGACAGGCAGAGCTCAGAATTCAGAGCCTCCTGAGGGTCCCCAGCTCCTTCCTCTACACTCTGTCCCGCTGCCACGTACAATGAGACCTCCATCTGCCGTGCGGCGATCACTCCCTAACATACGTGCTGTGCCCGGCCCGGAGCGGGGCCCTAGGGACCAGGGGATGAGCAGCCGAGCACATGCTCTCAGGGGCTCCTGGGCTGGCAGGTGAGAAGCATGGAGCCACAACACAGGGCCCAGGCCTGAGTCCTGTCTCTACAGAGAGTGTCCTTGGCTACAATCTGGGGGAAGCGGACTGTCACAGCATCGCAAGATGGATTTGTACCGCCAACCTCTAGGTAAGTAGATATCTGCAAACCCTTTGTGTCATCTGGGGACCTTGCTATGTGAAGAGCTAGCGAAGGCCATGGGATAAATGTGGAGCAGAATGAAGGGGCTGGAGTGTGTGGGCATGGGAGGGAGGGAAGCTGAGCCCAGCTTCGTGGAGCTAATGACATTGGAGTTGCAGATACATGCCAGGTGGGCTTATGGACTAGCAAGGTGGCTGTGTGGCATGTGGGAGGGACAAGGAAGAGGAGATGAGATTGGGGACCGTGGCAGACCACAGAGATGCCGGTGTTCCCTCTGAGATAGGCTGGGACCAGAAGTGGTCTATCTGACTAATTCCCCGGCTTCTTGAGTGGATGGTGACACAAGTACCTTGATGGAGTGAGGCACAGAGGGCCTCGGGGGGTTGGGGTGTGACAGGGGTCATCCCAGAGAAGGTGGCACTTGGCCATGGGCAAGCAGCAGGAATCCAGGTGTGAGAAGCGGGCTGAATGTGCCGGGAAGGTCTGAAAGGGCAAACTGCATTAGGTCTGCAGAACGGGGCCTGTGGGTTCGGGAACTTCATCGACAAGGTCAGCGCAAGGAAGACCACTCCAAGAGAGGCATCTTAGACTTCACCCTGAGGCAATGGGGCCGTGATGGAGCCTGGGCAAAGGTGTGACAAGCCCCCCCTCTGAGTCCTGCTCACTGCAGCCTGGTACTCATCTTTCCTTGACACCTCCATGAATCAGGGCAGAAAGTCCAGCACCAGGGACTCATACCAAGCCCCAGCTAAGGGTGGAGTTGTGCTTTTCTGGGGCTCTGTTTCTGCAGATGTTGCATGGAGTCTCCCAGGGGCCTCTTGTCCTGACAGGCTAGGCCTTCTGGGTCTTGGCCACAGATGCACACGAACCTAGCTCAAGCTGCTCCTTTGTCACTGTTATGTCACGTGGCCTCGGGCAAGTCCCATGCCCTCTCTGAGTCTCAGTTTCCCCATCTGCCCAAGGACACTAACCGTACCCCCTGCCTACCACTCCCCTGGCACACAGTAGGGGTCCCATATATGCCAGGTGGGCTCACAGTGGCCTGGTTCACGGCCTTTGGAGCTGGTGACCCCGAGGTGGTTTGGGCCGGAGGAGGGGAGCCTCACCTGGGACGTGTCGTGGTTGAAGATGACGGCACCGAGGTCCCCACAGTTGTAGTGCTTGATGAGGTCCTCTGTGGTATACGGCGCCTGCAGGCTCCCTGCCCGCACGCTCTCGTGCTGCAGCAGCGTCTGGTTCAGGGCAAACAGCACCTGGGCAGAGGAGGGAGAGAGGCGTGAGGGCTGAGCTCGGGGGTCATGGCGGCTCTCAACTTCCGTGGGCTCAACCTGCACATGTTCTCACGGCCTGTCCCCCTCACCTCCAGCCCTTTGCCCATCTAGGCCCAAGCCAGCGCCGAGCCCCACAGCATGTCTAACCGTGCGGCGCATGAAATGAGAGGCCTCGCTCACGGTGCCTGGCTTTTGGACCGATAAGTGGCTACTCCTTTTACCTTCTCCGTGGTCCTGTGCTCAGGATATGTTCCCGGATTGGCACAGACTCGTGTCACGAAGTGCACCCCCAGTGAAGGAACGGGGCAGATGGACCAAGGACAACCAAAAGCTCCTCTCCCATTTCAAGCCCCAGACAAAGTGCCGGAAGCCTCCTCAAGGCAGGACACAGCACCAGGGCCTGGCCATCTGAGTCAGCATGGCTTCCCAAACTCCTCTGCGCCCGTGGGCAGCGCACCAGGCCCTGGGACACAGGTGGGCTCCGGCCAGACCTCTCAGGCATCAGGGTCACCTGGAGTGCCATGCAAAATACCAGATGCCCTGGGCCCACGCGCCCACTTGGAATCTCTCAAGTGGGGCTTTTTTTTTTAAACACACTCCTTCAGAAATTCCATCTCTTTTCTTCTAAACAGTTATTTATTTATTGCTCAGCATCATTTGTTGTTGTTGAAAATGTATACAGCACAACACACACCAGTTCAATGAATTCCAGCAGTCCAATGCCCTCTGGCATCGGGTGAGGACTGGTGCCAGTGGCCCACAGCTGCCTCGAGGGACAAGGTTCTGGGAGATGGTCTGGTCTCCAGAATTCAAACTCACCACGACTGAGCCCCTTCTGACCCAGAGGCGCCTATGGGGCCGAGTGGACCCATGGCTTTCCGACACTGCATCTTGACAGACACACCAAGACCCTCGACGTTCTCCCTCGGCGCAGCCGGTGTTTTCGAACTGCTGACCTTGCAGTTAGCAACCCAAGGCTTTACATGCAGTGACACCACGGCTCGAGCTGCGCCGGGAGCATCAGAGCGCAGCTGTGCGTGCCCACTGCACGCTCCTGACACCCTCGGTGGAGACATAGGGGAGCCGGAGTGTTCTGAGTTTCTGGCACAGCCATGGAGAAAATGAGTTGCCATCCCTGGGTCAAAGGCCCTGAGGCCGTGTTAGGCTGCCTCCCTCCCCACGGTGGTCCTCAGGCAGGCCCTGCTCCTCCTGTCTGTGTGCAGGAGGCTCTGATGCCTAACGCCACCCTCTGAGTCCACGCCAATTCAGCGTCTCTCTCTCGGAGCCCACTGTAACACGACTCCCCTCTCATCAGAGCCCCCAGCCCTCCCACCTTTCCGGTGTTCTTCTGCCAGAAGCATCTTCAGAAAGCAGCCCGCTGCTCCTTTTCAATTTTCTCTGAAAACTTCACGGGTCCTCCGGCCTTCAAGACGAAGGACCTGCTCTCCAACCGAGCCTCCAAGTGAGGAACCTGGACCCCGCTGTGGTCTCCAACCTTTTTTACCTTTCCCCCAATACCACCCTGTCCAGGGATCTTCACACACCTGCCTTTGAGCCTCCGAGCACGCTGTTCCTTATGCATGAAGGCACTCAGTCCCGCCTCCATTCTCCAAGGCCAATTCAGACTGGGCCTCCCAGGCTCTGCTCAGGAGTCAGCTTGGCGGTGGACCGTCTCCGACCACCTTGGGCTTGGCTAGGCCCCTCCCCAGAGTCCCAATGGTTTCCACGTGTGACAGAACGATTAGGTTAATGATCTTGGACCTTAACCCCTCCTTGTGTTCATGCCCTTCGCCACGGAACTTTGCAGTCTCCTCCCTCTCGGACTCTGGTCCTCCCGCCTTGAGGTTCATTTTGGCAATGGGAGATTACTCACCATGACAGAGACCTGGAAAACACAGGTGAGTGGCATTTCCCTCTAGCACCTCAGCTATTTTCTTAAGCCCAGGTTGATGGAACAGGAGGAGAGTCATGTAGAGCAGAGTCAAATGGCCCCAGCTGTCCCAGCCAAGGCCAACCTAGATCCTTGATCAGCCCGCTGCCAGTCCATGCAGATTTGTGAGATGCCCGGCTGAGACCCCAGCCTACCCACAACTAGCTCCAGATGCCCGAGAAGTTGTTGCTACACAGTTAATGGTACAACGGGTAAGTGACAGAGCACACACTTCCCTCCCATACACTGAACACGACCGTGTGAACATATTCTCATTGCTGCTTAGCTACCTTCTTCTCCACTTTGTGCTTCCTGAAGACAGGAAACGTGTCTTTGTTCTTGCTGCGTCCTCAGCACTCAGCACCATGCTTGGTACAAAGAGGCTGTCACTGCATCCTCTCTCTAGCACGCTGACACCTCTTATAGTCATTTGACAGTACACGGCCAGTAGTCAAGCCTTTATGCATAGTTTGTTATGATCCACACATTACATTGGGCTGATCTGCTGAACAAGATCTCTTTAAAGAGTTGAAGAGTCAGGAAGTCGCTTAGAGGACCACGGTATAACTGACCCAAGACATGATAGTTTCAGTCATCTCTGATGCACGTGAAAGTTGGACAATGCATGGGAATAAGGATCAACGTTGGACAGTGCGTAGAAGAGTTGATGCATTTGAATTATGGTGTGGATGAAGGCTAGTCAAAGAGCTATAGACTGCCAGAAGAACAAACAAAGCTGTCTTGGGAGATGGATCAGCCAGCATGCTCCTCAGACGCAAGGATGGTGAGACTTCATCTCAGGTATTCGGTCAGATTAGCAGGAAGAGTCCAGTCCCTGGATAAAGGACATCGTGCTTGGTAAAATAGAAGGGCAGCTGAAAACAGGAAGCCTGTCAGAGAGATGGATTGACACAGTGGCTGCAACAATGATTTCAAACACGACAACCATTGTAGGGATAGCATAGGATGGGACATTGCTTTGTCCTGTTGTACATAGAGCCCCGAGGAGTTGGAACCAACTTGGAGGCAATAACAACACCACCAACAACACAACCATGAACCCTTAAGACTTGTTCCTAGTCCCTGGAGGCAGGCTACGCCACATGGCAGAAGTTAGCCCCAATGGGAAGCAGCCCCTTGGTTCAGGAACACATACCCTGAACAGAAAACTCCTGAAATAAGTGCATCCGACGCTGTTGTTACTTGCCACTGATTGGACTCTAACTTTGAGTGACCTTACGTACAGCAGAATGAAACTGTGCCCATCGGTGCCGTGATCGCTAACATGTCTGAGTCCACTGGTGCAGTGATCGTGTCAGTCCACCTGACCCTCGGCACTGCCTAACACAATGACCGTTTCAAGCAATTGGTCTTTTACGGTGACCCGGCCAAAGTAAGTGAGCTCAAGTCTCTCTAACCATCTGGTTGTTCTTTGAATACGGATTTGTTTGTTCTGGCAACCCATGGTACATTCACTATTCAGCCTGAAATAACAGTCCGGTTACATATGGTCTGGCCCAAAGACTGACACGGGCCACAGGGCTAAGCCTGGGCTCCCCACACAGAGAGCAGCTCCCTACACCTCCTGTTTTAGTTTCTGGCTGGGTGGCAGAGTTGGGGTGCAGCAGGCCTGACCTCACTTCAAGGCCTTCTCCAGGCCTCTTGTCTCTGCAGAACTGGCCTGCAAACCCCATCTGCAGTCCCTGGTGCAGGGCGTCGGCGGCAGCATGGTGGCTGGGATGGCTCACAGGAGGCAGGGGCGGCCCTGTTGTGTGCACATTGCTATGGCAACAGGCATGTCCTCAGATATTACACATACCTTGGGTTAAAGTGTCCATGTCGAGCTGGACCCCTGTCCTCCGCTGGGGGCTGGGACACACTGAAGTCCTCTGCACACACCTGCTCGCTGCTTCTCAGTCAGCCTAGCCCAGGCACCATCTGGTGTGCAGTGAGGTCAGTGGCCCAGGCGCCCAGAAGAGCTGGGGCGGGGGTTGGGGGGGATGGTTCCCCTGACCATTCTGGACTCATGGAGTCACTTCCGCCAACACATGGCTCTCACAGAGCTGGGGGGTAGGTGTTCTAGGGGATGGACTATCTTCATACCTGCAGGGTGCTGAGAACAGTCCTGGGCCTGTAGTAAGTGCTGGATGAATGTTTGTGAAATAAAACTTGGAGGAAAATAGTTAGACCCAGACGTTCCCAGACGGGAGTGGGAAGGGCCCCTAGAGGCCATGCAATGAATCCAGTGGGCTTTCAAACCTGCTTCAGCCATGGAATCCTTATGGTCATCACTCTTTTCTAAAGGAAGCTGACTTGGAATTAAAATGTGGAGTAGATAAAAATGGAAATTTCCTTGACTGGAGTAAAGCAGGTGGGCTGGGACCCCAAGGCCGGCTGGTTCAATGTTCCCCCTGCAGCCAAGACACCCAAGGCCTGTCTGTGGAACCCAAGGGTGCCCTGGCACTCAGTTTGGGAACAACTGAGCATGCTATAGAGAGGAAGAGAAGGAGGCCCTTAATGAGTACACGAGGTGATCAAAGCCACAGGGTGACACAGGGCGGAGCAGGTTCGAACTCACGTCTCCTGACTCGAGACTCGGGACCCAGTGCACATCAGGGCTTAACGTCCCCCTGGCGCAGTCCCCATCAATCCCACACACCTGCCGTGTCTATTTTCCTTCTGGATCTCTGAGAAAGAGCCAGAGAGCAATCGCGGGGAGCTAGTATGATTAGTCAGTTAGATCACTGAGGCCCAGAGCATTGAAGAGGCAGCACAGCAGGGAACCGGGGTGCAGGAAGGCAGGGTGGAGACAGCCAGGCCTGTCACCACGACTCCCCATCCTGGATGAATCTGGGGACTCCCCAAGACCCAAGGCTTCCTTCCGTTTTAGCATTTCTCCCCTTGTTACATACTGAATTGTGTCTCCCCCAAATAGCCTCCATTTTGTGCTGTGTTGTCAATCCATGATGTGCATTAGAGACATCTGTGTTAGCCAAGAGGGACCCTGGTGGCACAGTGGTTACGTGTTGGGCTGCGAACCACCAGGTCATCGGTCGGAAACCACCATTGTACCATTCTCTTAGGTTGTCAATCTCTTTTGAGATGCCAAAGAGACTAAATAGGCAAGCTGAGACCAGAGGGACCTACCATCACTGAGAAAGAAGAACTGAGGCTGTATCGTTCGGACCTGGGGTTCCTGCTCTGAGAACCTCCGAGACCCCAGGGCAGATGGACTCCGAGACACATGCAGAGCTTCAAGGAGTATCAGGCCCACAGACAATGAAAGGCGACAAAGGCCTTCCCCCAGAGAGAGCCTTTCCCTGGAGCTGCTGCCCTGACTTTGGACCCTTGTCTCCTGAATGTAGAGGCCGTACCTTTCTGCGCGTTAACGGCACCCAGGTGGGATGTTTCTGTTACTGCAGCACGAGATCCCTAAGACATCCCCGGTGGTCCTTGCAGGGTCGGTCTCTGCTCCCTGGCTCTATAGAGGGGAGCTGTAAGGCATGGTGGGGAGTTGGGACACACACACAGGGAATCGGGCAGCTTGTCCTGCATCCTGCCTCCTTCATTCAGCCAGAATTCCAAACCAGGAGCGTCTCACAGACTCACAGCCTCTCTGTCCCCGGCCACTTCAGAATAACAAACCTTCCTCACACAGAGCCTTGGTGGCCCACTTGGGGATCATGTTTATGATAAGGCTTTGACATGGAATAACAAACACTGAAGGAGGCGAGAGCCAGCCTCCGTCCCCCTGGATGGCTGTGCTGCAGCGGCCGGCGCCGGCAGAGCACTGAGCAGGCGGGCAGCCCCACTTGCCAGCGCCGGCCCAGTGTGAGCGGACCTGTGGCGTCTGCTGCGGGCAGGCCCGGACTCGACACACATCTTCAACCACGAGCCTACGATGGAGGGAGGCAGGCTCCAGGAGGTGGGGACAGGTTTAGGGCGGCAGGTCCGTCTAGTCCACAGTCCTGTGGTGTGACGGTGAGGAGCAGGCAACAGGAGGGAGGCCTGGCTCACAGGCTGCACTTCTACCCTGGCGCACAGGAAAATCACAGCAAGGGTCGACCCACTCAGCACTGCTGACTGAACACCTACTATGTGCCAGGCATGGTTCTAGGTATGAGGGACTCTGCTGTGGACAACACAGACAAAAACCTCTGCTTCCCTGTGTTGCCTGAAAGGGGGGGAAACAGCCGAAAGAAAAGTCATTCGTAAAATGCTAATGTATGAGGGGAAATTCAACAAGTTTGGGTCACCGTCATGCCCCTCCTCCAGCAGGGCGGATTATGGCACGCATTCCTGAGAAAGAAGAAGCCAGGGAGGGAGAAAAGCAGGTGCCAAGGCCCGGTGGCAGGAGGGCAGTTCGTATGCTTTCGGAGGGGCGTCCAGGGTGGCTCGGGCTGAGTAAACGAGGAGAGGCGTGGGTGGCTGGTGTCAGAATTGAGAAGCACCCCCGCTTGCTAGGAAACGAGCCCTCCCCACACTTTGTCGGCGTGAGGGTTGTGATTCCCTTATTATGGACGAGAGAGCAAAGACCTCGAGGGGGCGAGGGCACCAGCACAAGGGTCTGCCGTGGAGCCGCTCCTACACCGAAGAACTGCCAAACACCCAAACTGACTGCCATCGAGTTGGCGACTCGTAGCAACCCTACCGGACGGGGCAAGACTGCCCCGTGGGTTCTCAAGACCAGCTCTTCAGGGGACGAGAATGCCCACCTTCCTCCTGCCGGACGGCGGGTGGTCTCCACCGGACCTTGTGGATCACAGCCCAGCACGTAACCACCGGGGGCAGGGCCCGAGCTTCGTTTTCCTTATCGAAGTCTGACCCACGCCGCACCTCCTCTCAACCAGGGGTAGGACCAAGAGGACTCACCGCCCTCAAGTCCGTCTGACTCACAATGGCCTACAGAGCGAGGGAGAACTGCCGCAGGGGGGTTCCGAGACTGCCACTCTATGGGAGTAGAAATGCTCACCGTTCCCCACAGAGCAGCCGGCGGCCTTGTGGTTCCCAGCTGAGTCCGTAGCCCACCGGGGCTCAAGGACAGACCTACGTAGACAAGCAGGGGACTGCCGAGGTCCAGATGCTGCCGTGGTCAGCTGGGAAGGAAGAGGAGGTGCTAGAATCTTGGCCATGGAGCCTGGGCAGAGCTGACATAAGAGGACAGGAAAGAGGGCCTATTAAAGTGACCCCCCGCCTGGTACACGCACACCAGGCTACTCGCCACGGCGCTGGCTCCCCGCGTGAGAGGGATAAGGCCATGGGGCAGAGACTGCATCTACCTTCGCAATTGCTGGCCATAGTAGGGCCTGCAGCATTTGGGGGTCTTAGACGCAGTAGGCTTATTGTGCCGACCTGGTCAATGAACACATGTGGGATTAATTGAAGGGCACAGAGATAAATAGCTCCACAAGGCTCACCTTTCTTGTCTCTTGCTCTTTGATGATTGGACCCGTGTGCGGCTGCCTTAGCTGGTTCTCTGCCTGAAAGCGACGCTACCTGTGGGACACCTAACCTGTGGACTGTGTTGCTGTAGTTTGGGGTTCCTTCAAGACCTGCTTCGCCATGCTCCTGGAGTACACATCGCTTGAGCTGGGGACTGTCAGACCCTGTCACCTGGCTGACTGTTGGTGACTTGCCTTGCTGTTTGCTGCCTGTGGCCGGATAACCTGAACTGCTCCACTGAGGACCACCCTGCGGCCCTCAGACGTGAAGGACTGCCGGTGTACTAGCTGTCTCACAGAAGTGAGTTGCACTGAGCCATTTGTACTGCTCAATAGATTAATTAACAGTTTATTTCTTATGTTATCTATCTATCTATCTATCTATCTAT
>NW_022104341.1:80306621-80322832 GCF_000313985.2 Echinops telfairi | reverse complement strand
CCTGTCTCCGTTACCTAGCACTACTCCAACAAGGCCTCATTGACAGCAACAAAGCGGTGCTGACTACTTCCCTGCTTCCCGCTCAGGGCTCTGAGACTCCCCGGCCTCCAACACAGAATCCTGTCTCCGGACATGGGGCTACTGAGCAGCGGGCATCCAAATAAACACCAGCCTTCCTGGAGCCGGGGCTGGCTGAGGGCTAGAGGGAGGCTGGAAATCCAGTTACCGTCTGGCCTTGGACAAGCCACTTCCTCTCTCTGGGCCTCGCTTGGCCATCCTGTGAAGGGGAGCGATTCACTGGACAAATCTCTCCTGAGCACTTGCTACGCGCCAGAGGCTGTTCCCAGCCCTGGGAGGCTAGCAGCAAGCTGACCTGATAGGGACCCCTGTCCTAATAAGACTTTCACTCCAGTGTGAGCAGGCCGACAGAACACCAAAACAAGTCGCGATTGATCTACACCTACTCTTCGTGTTTCAACGATCTCTAATGCTGGCATTTTCCATTGGCTCCCATGGTCAAGAATGGGACAATTCTGCCCATCAGTGATGCATGTCTGCCAGTAACGAAGGCCCAGGTGCAAGGTGAGAGTAACCCTGGCTGCGATGGCTCAGGTGATGTGTCAACGTGGCCAGGACAAGCTTCTCAGTGGGCTGGCAGCTCTGTCCTCACGGGGCCGTCCTGTGTGGTCAGAGTGGTCATCTTCCAGTTCCACAGAACACTGATCTCAAAGGGCATTAACAACCTGCCCTGTGGAACCCAACCCGAGTGTGTATGGTAGAGAGAGTTGCCAGAGCAGAGAGGGAGAACGTGTGTGTTGAGGGTTGACCATTTTACAGCTGAGTACTGCCCTACTGTGATTTACTTTATTGGTGTTTGGCGCCATGAGTCATTTTTTTTTAATCTGTTGGCTTTTTGGGGGTGGGGGGTTTGGCTTCTTTGGACTCATAGGGGCCTCATGGGAGGAAATGCCATCTTAGAGTCGGATCAGCAGGAAAGGCCGCAAGGAGAAGTGCTCTTCGAGGCGTGAAGGAGATAAGAGCAGAACACTGCAGGCAGAGGGAGCAGGAAGTGCAAAGGCTCTGAGGCGGAGGTCAGCCTACTGGGTCTGAGGACCAGGGGAGAGGACAGTGGGCTGGAGGGGAGGGAGGGAAGCTGTCTCACTGAGAGGCCCGGCGGAAGACAGATAATGTGCTGACAGAGAAGGGAGTCCCATGGTTACTGAAGAGTGCGTAATGACAAGACGTTCACACGGCTGTGGACAGCACTAAGAGAAGGGAACCGCCCGGGACGGGACGCTGGCACACCACGGACCAGCAGCAGGGCGAAAGATGCTGCCCGTAAGCCTTTAGGGAAGGTGGAGGAGCAAATTCCTTAACCTTGGTCAGAGGCAGAGTCTTGGAGAGGCAGCATGGCCAGCGGAGGCAGAGTGGAGGGAGAAATGTCCTAAATTCTGTCACCTCCTGCTTGTCCCTCCCACTGAAATCAGGGCCAGGGAACACAGCTGATGCCAACTCAGTTCAGGACGCAGAGGAAATGGAGGAGGAGGGGGGCTCTTAGAGGCATGTGGACAGAGAGGTCTAGGGGGCAGGCGATGCCTCTGAAAGATGCCGGCTCCCCTGGCGAGGTGGAGGCCACCAGAGGGTCTGAGCCAAGGGACACTCCAGTAGCTGAGGTGATGCTGAAGTCTGGAGGCCAGGGCGAAGCAGGAGGTCGGACTGCAGGGAGGGCAGGTCAGCTCTATCCTTCTCCTGGATCCCCACGTGCGTAAATGGTGATGTGCTCACCTAGGACTAATCAGAAGGTTGTCGGCTCGAGCCCGGGAGAGGAAGAAAGCCCTGGTGATCTCCTTGTTAAAGGCCACAGGTTTGACAACCCTACGGTCTACATGCCACCCCCTGCCCCATCACACGTCTCTGTCCTTCCTCTGTTTGGCAACATATGAGGTCATCGTGAGTCAGAATTGGTGGATGATTTTTATTGGCGGGGGGAGGGGGGACTCCTCCTTTCCCCTTAGCATGCCCTTACCTCAAACCCTCCAGCCACAACCCACAGGACCAAGGACAGATGTGCTTGCCCAGCCGTGAGACACTCGCCAGCTGGACCCACCTCTTCTTCTGGACCTGCGGTGTGGGCTGACCAAGCCTCTGCACCTTCCTGGGTGGGCGCGGGGAGGCCTGACTCAGCCTAACTCTCTGTCCTTTCCTATGAGAGCTCCACCCCACCCCCACGCCCCCAAGACCACCCTTAAGCTCCCAGCGTTCCTCAGCTGTCCTTCAAGTCATGCCAGGAAATGCACACAACGCCCAGCCACCAACAGGATGAGCTGAGCCTTCCGCCGGCTAGGAGGCCCAGAACTGGGTGGAGGCGAGTGGGCAGGGCAGGCTTTGAGGCTTGGGGTCTCCGGGAAAGGGATTTATGGGGATTGAGGGGCCTGTTGGTGGGAGAAGAGATTCCCTTGGC
Source organism: Echinops telfairi (assembly GCF_000313985.2). NCBI lineage: Eukaryota > Metazoa > Chordata > Mammalia > Afrosoricida > Tenrecidae > Echinops > Echinops telfairi. The sequence goes on along the minus strand of NW_022104341.1, from coordinate 80,320,371 downwards.
CTTCAGATCAAAGCCCAAATCTGTCTGAAAGAACCGGAAGCCCCTTTGAGCCATGAGGGTGTGCATGTAAGGCGCGGCTTGTGGGGAACCAGTCGATGAGCTCGGATATTAGGACAGAGACCCCGCACTGTTTCATTAGGTGAGCAGTCTACGGTGGGAGACACTCAGCAAATGGAGCCTTGTTTATACATCACGCTTGTTTATATATCGGAGGGTGGTGAGGGTGGTGTGACTGAGCCCTCCAACAGAAGGCGTGTTAGGCCCAGGGAACACACGATGGCCCAAGTTCCCCCAGAGACGACACGGCCCAGCCTGAGCACAGCAATCCTCTCTCCTGGAGTCTTTCCCTGTCATTCCCCAGGAACACCTCTAGACTTCTCAATGGAATACACAGTGGCATGCCGAGAACAAAAAGCAGGAAGGAAAATCCCAGAGAACCAACCAGATGGACCTGTTCTCTCGATTTTAAACCCAAAGCCACCTGCTTGAGGAAGGCCGAGGTGGTAAGGATATGGGTCGTTAAAATCCTGTCTCCGTTACCTAGCACTACTCCAACAAGGTGATACCCTATCACCACACCTCTTCCATCTGCAGGCTAAGACGAAGTCATCAGAGACGTTGGGCGATGCGCAGGGGAACGCAGCACCAGGACGGAGGAAAGCTTATCAGCAGCCACCACAAGGTCACAGCCGTCAGGATGGACCACGCCTCAATGTAAAGCAAACACAAACCCTCACGACGGACCAACAGCCAACATTATGATCAACAGAAAAAAAGACGGAACTTGTCAAGAATTTCATTTTCCTTGGACCCACAATCAATGCTCATGAAAAACAACAATCTCTTGATTGGAAGGTTCCCTAGACTGCCAGGGGAATAAATAACTCTGTGGTGGTAGATACATAATCGTTTGTCAGTTTGAGGATAAGAGTGTATGTAGGGGTGGAGTCTAGCTTGTCAATCAGATCAGAGCCAATGAGGCCTCTGTGTGGGCATAGCCTTCTCCTGAGAATTCTGGGAAATCTGGTACTTCCTCCTTGGAGGTGGGAGACTCTCCGCTCACACCCTGGGAGACATAGCAGCTGATAAGACACCTGGACCCACCCAGATGCAGAGACCCCTGCCAGCGCTGAGATGTTTCCAATGCCACTGGATCCAAAGACTTTCTACCCACTGGCCTGTGATCTTCTACCTTCAGCAACATTGCATGTGTTTCGTGAGTCTGAAGAGGACTTTATAGATTAGTGTCGGACATGTGGGCTAATAGCGGACTTATGGCCTTGACCTGGCCTGGGATGTTTGCTCAGTGTTCAGTTGCTCTTGTACACAGATCTCTTTCTTATACACAGATGGGTGTCCATGGAGTTGTTTCTCTCATCTGCCCGGATTCACACACCTGTCTTGGAGAGCTGTACCCACAATGCTCCTTAGGGGTGCAGATGGCCCTGCAAACCTTTCTTCCCTTGTTTTCACCGGCGTCCCAGTCTTCACCCTCAGCCCAGGGTTTTCTATGTGGGTGAGTGGTGGGAAGACAGACTTCATTCCCCAGAATAATGGGTCCCCTTGTGTGTGCGCTGCAGTTCATCCACAATCACCTCACCTGCATTTTGGTTGAATGGGTGGCCCCACTCTGACCCAACTTCATAAAAAACCATGAGCCCCCCACCCCCCACACCAGAAAAAAAGAAGGGAGGATGGCCAGCCTTTGTCTTTGTCTCGTGAACTTTGGACATATCAGGATGTCCCTGGAGGAGGACATCAGACTTGGCAGAGAGTCAGAAAACAAGCAGAAAGCCCTCCACGACATGGACTGACGCAGTCACCTGGCTCAATAAGGCCCTCACACAGAGCGGTGATTGTGAGGACGGCACAGGGCCGGGCAGCGATCTATGTTATTCTACGTTGGATGGGTTGCTGTGAGATGGAGCTAACTCGATGGCATCGAATAACAGCTATGACCAAAATGGGATGAGCGTGCGGCTTTGACGTGCACACTTCTCTTCCCTGAACTCAGGGGAAGGTTTCCCCTCTCTGCTGGCTCTAAAGGAAGTCCCTGGTCTCTTTAGCTCTTGCTTCCTGGTTCCTGAAGAGCTCTCCCCATGTCTTGGTATCTTTTCTCGGCTCTGCAGCCTTGTTTACTTTTTTCTGTATCTGGCAGTGCGTTTTTTGGTTTGTATCTCAAAAGAGAGCGACTCCCGGTACGCCCAATGTGAATCCTGGTCACCAACAGAACCAAGGCGGGCCATTTCCAAATGGGTTTCTAACCACTCGCATCTCACTGCCACAGGTCCGTACGCACTCAGAGTTTATAGCGACTCTATAGTGCCCTACACTGTAACTCGTCCAGGGAGTATGAAGCCCTGTCTTTCTCCCGAGGAGCAGCTGGTGGTTTTGAACTGCTGACTTTGCAGTTTGCAGCCCAATGTGTAACCACTACCCCACCAGGGACTACATTAGTGGGTGGTGGGACTGACAACACATATTTGGTTGGTCGTGGTCGGGGATACCAAGTGATCGATACAAAGGAAAAACAGGCAGTGCTGGGACCCTCGAGGGGGCTTCTGCCTGGGCCTGGGAGTCTGTGAAGGAAGTGCCAGCTTGAACCACTGTAGTGAAGGACGAGGAGGTTGAGAGGGAAGGGAGGTCAAGGTGAGGGCCATGAAAGCGCACGTGTCTGGCGGAAAGGCTGTGTGGAGTGCATTGGTATGAAGAGCCTGCAGTCTTGTGCCCAGGGCTCTGGACTCTGCCCTGCATCTGCACAGCCCTTTTTCGCCTGATCTCCAGACCGTGAGACATCTCTGGTGGAGGCTGGATGGTGAGGGCCCTGCAGGTGAGCCAGCTGAGACCAGCGGAGGAGCCATGATCCCCAGGGCTGTGCTTGTCCTCATTATTACTGGTGTTCGCGTCATTACTGTTACTTAGCTGCATCTATTGGTTCAAGGCATAGAGCTTTCCGTTTCTTTCCTGCTGTCACAGACCTGGCCTGCTGACACAGCCCCTGAGACTTCAAAAGGCCAGGCTCCGTTTTCATTTGCAAAATCAGTATGAAATTCCTAGAGTGCTGTCTAATTCCTTCTGGTCTGACCACACAGCAATTACCAATTTGCAGAGAGGGGCAGGGGGAGTGGCGCAGGCCCTGCAGCCATGGGGGAGCCTCTGCTTTGCCGGGGCCTGGCAGCTGCCAGGGAGGAACAGGCTCTCCCAGACAGCCCAGGCTGTGAGGGGGAGCTGGCTCTGTGGGCAGCGGGTCCTGGGGAGCGAATCACAGTACGCGCCGGCTCCCAAGCGCTTGTTACGAGTGATACGTAAGCATCAGAAAATGTGGGGTCAAAGCTGGGTCCTGCTCTGCAAAGATCACTTGAAACGACTCTTTGCTCTTTAAGGGACAAGTGGCAAAGGGCTTTCTCCTCTCTGGGCCTCAGTTTATCCATCTTCTAGGTGGGGAGTATAAGCTCTATCCTGCCTGCGCAGTGAGGTAAGAGGGCTGGGAGTTGTGGTAGTTACATAATCTGCTGTCAATCTGAGGATTCAGAGAGAAGGGATGGAGTCTAGCCTATCTATCAGGTAGTAGCTTAATGACCTCATTTGGAGGTGCTAAGGAGATAAATGGCTCCCTGGAGATGGGACACACGCTGACTCCTCATGAGCCAGACCGCTGGAGCTGGAGAAGCCACCTGGAGACAGACCCCTGCCTGCTGCTGAGCCGCTTACATACCAACCGCTGGATCCACAAGACTTCCCACCCACTGGCCTGTGATCTTCCTGTATTCAGAGTCATTGCATGTGTTTCGTGCGTCTGAAGAGGACTTTATAGATTGGTATCAGACATATGGGCTAATATTGGACTTATAGATTTGATCTGCACTGGGCTGAGATGTTTTCTCAATATTCAACTGCTCTTATATATAAAGCTCTTTCCTATACACATATGAGTGTCTGTGGATTTGTTTCTCTAGTCTATCCAGATTAACACAGCTCTCAAAACTTTGTACACTGTATTGTTCCTGCTTAGGAGACATGAATTTTGAAGAAATCTCTATTTGCTCAGCCCTGGAGGGGACCAGGGAAGGCGCTGCTGTAGGTGGGACAGGAGGTCAGAGCCAGACTGTGTGTGTGGACTGCAGTCCCCTTCATTCTGCAGTTACAGTGACCAGCGCAGTCTCCGGTGTTGGGTGCTGGGGTCAGCTTTTTTCAGATGCTCAAGGTCAAGGGTAGTTAGGGTAGAGTCAGGGAGGTGGCTCCTGAGGCAGCCTGCCAAAGAGGTGCCAACCTCACTCAGGAAAGCTCAGACAGTAGGACGGACCACATGGGGACTGAGGCCAGCAGAAGGGAGCTGGCCACAAGAGGACCCACCAAGGAGGTGGTTCTGCCACGGACCCTGGGGTGCTCTACCATCTGTGCTGTGCAGGGTGGAGACAAGCGCTTCCAAGTCGTGTCCACAGCCCCTGCAAAGGACCCTTGTGAGGTGCTGTGGAGTCAGCTCAGTCTCATACAAACTGCCTGTGACACACAACTGCCCCCTGGGATTTTCTAGGCTGCAGTGGTTACGCACTGTGCTGCTAACCTCAAGGTCAGCAGTTCAAAACCACCTGCTGCTCTGAGGGAGAAAGACAAAGGCTTTCTACTCTGATAGACAGTTACAGTCTAGGAAACTCACAGGGGCAATTCTACCCTGTCCTGTTAGAGTAGCTGTGAGTTGGCATTGACTTGAATGGCAGTGAATCTGTGGTTTTGCCATCTTTATAGCAAGATCCCAGGTGGCTCAGTGGGTTCAGCACTGGGGTGCTAACAGTAAGGTCAGCAGTTCAAACCCACCAGCCATTCCACGGGACAAAGATAAGGTTATTTGCACCCGAAAGATTTCCAGCCTCCGGAACCATGAGGAGCAGTTCTGCTCCATGTCCGATAGAAGGTTGCTTTGAGTGGTAGTGGATGGCCTGAGGTCACTTGTGTTTTGGTTTCAATCTTGACCACAGAAGATCACCAGGTGTTTGGGCCTGCGGAGCCGCTGGATGGGCTCAAACCACCAACCTTTCAGTGAGCGGCACAGCGCCTCATGGTCGCATCCCCAGGACTCTTCATGCCAGTGCTTCTCAACCTTCCTGATGCCGCGACCTTTTCCTACAGTTCCTCATGTTGTGGTGATCTACCCCCAACCATAAAATTATTTTCGATGCTACTTTATCACTGTCATTTTGCTACTGTTATGAATCGGGCGACCCCTGTGAAAGGGTCAGTTGACCCCCAAAAGGGTCGAGACCCACAGGTTGAGAACCGCTGCTTTATGCAAAGGCATGTGGGCTGGATAAAGCTGTCCCATTGCACCAGGCTCCCTCTGACTGAATGCAGTGTGCAGATGCCGGCAGGATGAGAGAGTGGCCCAAGCAAGGAGCAGAGGCCCGTGCAGTCCTTAGACTTTCTCCTGAGCGTAACGATGGTTATGACTATCAAACAGCCTAGTGGGTGCTAGATGCAGACGTCGCCCTCTGGCTGCTACAGGGAGAGCCCATGCAAGGGTCCAACTGCCGGTGGGGGTCATTTTGGTCCTGGGCCAGGACAAAGTCCCTTCTAGTTAGAATGTCAAATCTATCCTGGTTAGATGCTCTACCAGATTCTCATTCCTGGACACCCATGGGTGCCAGAGTAGAACTGTGCTCCATCAGAGGAGGAGGGAAGAATGAGGAGCCAATACCAAGGGCTCAAGTAGAAAGCAAATGTTTTGAAAATGACGATGGCAACAAATGTCCAAATGTGCTTGACACAATGGATGGATGGATGGATTGTGATAAGGGTTGTATGAGCCCCCAATAAAATGATTAAAAACAAAAAAGGAATGGATCACCACCGGGCCTTGCGGTTAATAACTTGGGATCCTCACTGTTTCAACCAGCCAGCTACTCCTTAGACATCCTCACCCACTGCCGTCAGCCCTTCTGACTCCTAGTGACCCCACATGGAACATCCGAGGCAGGGGAGCAGGCCCGGGGGCAGGGCAGGAAAGAAGGCTGGGTGGCCCTGACAGTCCAGAAGATGTCTCTTCATCAAGTGCATCTGAGCGGACCACCGCGTGCGCGGTGGCCTCGCAGACGGAGCTCACGTGCAGTCCCAACGTCTCTGCCTGTCGGACGCCACAGAAGCCACTGCCTGGCAAGGGCCCTTACTGTGTGCAGGGGACACGGAGGCCCAGAGAGGGCAGAAAAGCCCCCCGCACCCCGAAGTCACACAGCAAGGCAGAGGATGCAGGTGAAGGCGGACACGAAGCATCTGTCGGCTTTACTTGGGCAGCTCGGGTCTCCCTGCTCCCCCTCCCCTCCCCTCCGCAGAAAGGGCAAACCATGTCTTAGACCCTTGGCAAAAGAACGTGAAAGGGAAACCCGAGCCTTGGGTCTTGGGAGAAGACTCTGGAGATGTTATTTAGACACATTCTGGAAGAGTGGAGAGCGGCTTACACTGCAGATGGGCCTACCGGGCTGCCAGCGCTGACCTGGGAGGGTGGGTGGGGTGTACGAGGGTAGCTTCGGGAAGGACCCTCAAAGGTGTTGCGGAAAGGGGCCTAGGGGCTTCTGGAATCCACCTGGGTAGAGAGAAACTGGCCAGAACCTTCTCCTGGGGTGCCATGCCATGCCCAGGCTGGCCACCACTGCCCGGAGCCTGCCAGCATGGGGCTGGAGAGGCCTTGTTGGCCTCCAGGAGTCCACCATGCAGGCACCCACCCTGCTCCAACTTGATGCTCGCTCACCTCCTCCATGGAGACCCTCTGTCGGCCGAGTCCCAACGTGGCGTTGCTTTGGTGAGCTACAGCCATGAGTCTCAGGTTTTCTGATGGCCTGATATTTGTGATTCTTAGTGCACACACATGAGAGAGAGAGAGAGAGAGAGAGAGAGAGAGAGAGAGAGAGAGAGAGAGAAAGAAAACGGGCCAGTGGCTGGAGCGTTTCTTCCTCTGCCTCACAGGGACCCTGTGTGTGTCAGAGTGGAGCTGTGCTCTCCAGCGTTTCCAGTGGCTGATTTTCCAGAAGTAGATTGTCAGATCTCTCTTCCTTGGTGTTTCTGGGGTGGGGGGTGGGGGGGCCAAACCTGCAGCCTTTCAGTTAGCAGCAAAGAACATTCACTCCTCAGACTACCTAGGAACTTCTCCACCAAACCAGCTGCCATTGAGCCCATCCTGAGACACGAGGATGTGCCAGGGTAGTTGAGTTCTTAACTATCTGTGCCAGCCAGAGAGAGAAAGAGAGAGGGGTGAGGGGGCAGGTGTTAGCCCTGAGTCCACCCAGGGCGACTTGGTAGATTCAACTTTCAGAAGGTCACAGTCACTGACAGTCCTAGGAGCACAGTTCTACCTTGACAGGGCAGGAGTGTGAGCTGCCTACATACTACCCACACGTGGGATAAGCATCCCTTCTGGAGAGGCAGATTAGTGACCCACCCCCTTCACAGCACTGAGGAGCCCTCTTGATCATCTTCCATAGTCCAGTCTTCTTAGCTGGGCCACCGGGTCGGCCATGGCCTGGCCTTTCTGTGTCTCCAGCGTCAGCCTCTCTTCTACTCTCTCCCTTGTACTTTGGTTCCTATGTGCTATGGGGGCCACTGTGACCATGAGCTTGGGCCTGAGCGCCCCTCGCCTGAGGCAGGGTAGGCTGGTCCTGAGCCTAACAGGGAGACAGGATGCTGTGTTTGTAACAAATGAGACTATGGTGATCCCAGACTCCAGTCCTTCATGGTTTTCCTCTCCTCCTGGAATAGGGATTCAGTCCTTCAATACAGCCTCTCGGCTCTACTGACTGGGCCCGGGCTGCACACCCGCCTCCCTGCTGCCTCGGCAGCACTTTCAACATGCCCAGAAGGAGCCCAAAAGTGGTTCCCAGGGTCTTTGCACATGCTGGGCCTTCTGCCAGGAGTGCCCTTCCCGTCTCCTTTCCCGCTTGCCTCTTTATTTTATTTTTTCAAACTATTTTATTAGGACATAATCCAGAGTACCATATCATTCCACAGTTGAGTCATATCAAGAAGTGTTGTACAATCGCTACCACCGTTGGTTTCGAAATAGTTCCTTCCTTCTTGTGCCGCTTGATAATAGCTCCTCATTACATCTCCCCCACCTCTCCTACTTACCCCACCTCCAGGAACCCTTACTCTAGTTATTGTCTCTATCGGTTCCCTCATCCTGGGTCCCATATACCAAGAAACATAGAAACATACGTAACAGAGAGCCAAGACGACTACCAACAATAACACAACAGAGAGAAACCTCAGTGTGAGAAAAAATTAAAAACCGGATCAAGCTCAAAGTGTGTCAAAAGGGAGCTCAAATGACAAGGTTGTACCCATTCAAGTCAGAGTTTTCATTTTTATCTACTATGAACATCTCTACAACACTCTGTCTGATGACCAAGTTATCCCCGCCCCCCCGCATTACAGTCAGAGGGCAGCACCAGACGCTTACTCTCTGCAGAGACCCTGAAAGTGGATTTGGGGCTTCCACCGTCATCCAGAGCCTTCTGCAAACCAGAATTCTACAAGCTCCGATACTTCATCTAAGAAGGCAACATGGAAGAAGCACACCAACATACGTGACCCAAAGATTGTAAATGACATAACCCGTTTCCGTTTGCCTTTTTAACTCCGGTTCATATTTCAGACGATAGCTCAGGCGTCACCTCCCGAGCATCCCGCTCCGAGTTGAGAGCTCAACTCCAGGGCCCTGCTCCAAAGCTCGCCTGGCTTCTGTATCTTTCCCTTGGCGTGCTCACAACAGTTTGTCAGCATATAGCAGGGGACTTCAGGACGTCTGGAGAAATGAAAGTGGCAGATAATGAGATTTCCCCACGAACCACTGAAGAACACCCCCCACACACACACACACACACTCTTTGAGGTGCACGCTATCTATTGAAGGTCTGCTAATCCTAATAACAGCATGTATCACCATGGACTGCTCAATGCCAAGTACTGCACAGATTCCTGTATCATCACCTCAGTAGGTGCCACACGACCCGGTGACTGTGGTTCGCTGCACCGCGTCAGCTCGGATCCATAGGGAGCCTGGGCACACCAGAATGACACATCGCAAGGTTCTGCGCCTTCCCCACATTTGTTCCTGTGCATTGATGCAGCCACGGCGTCTTGTCGAGGGCCATCCTCCATATGGTCGCCCCTCCACTTAACTGTACATGCTGTCCTTCTCCAGGAACTGGTCTCTCCTGACAACGTGTCCAAAGCAAGGAAGCCGAAATCTCGCCATCCTTGCCTCCAAGGAGCACTCGGGGCTTTACTTCTTTGGGCTCCCCACTTCGGAAGAAGAAGCTGAAAACCTTTTGCCTGTGAGGCAGACACCACTTTATCCCCAAAGCGGTTCAGCACCTGGCCCGGGGACACACAGAAAGGAAGTGGTGGGTGAGTCCAGAGAGCTTGGTGAGTCCAGCCCGTTGGTCTCCAATCCACTGCTCTCCACATGGGATGAGGGCAGAGGACCTGTCTGCATCTCTCATCCCTGTATCCCCAGCACCTGCCACTGGTAGCCACCCAGCTCCGTAGTACTGAATGGAGGAGGGAAAGAGGAGGGGAGGGAGACCAGTGAGGCGGAAAGGAGTAGCTGGGGTCATTCTTGGACAGCCATCCCGCCATGGCCCTGGAGGAGGTAATTCCTGTCCTGGGCTGGCGGGGGCAGGCCGACACCGGCCAGTGTGGAAAGAGCCCTCTGAGAACCCAGATGTGGGGCCGAGCGGGGCGAAAGCCTGAACGTGGACCAGAACCCCAGGACGGCTGGAGTTTCAGAGGTCGGGCATCCCTGCGTTCTCACTGTGGGTTTCTTCTCAAAGGACATGCCCCTCCCACCCCCTGGCGGGGGCACACACTGCCTTGCCCTGGGAGAACTGCTTGAGCTTCAGGGACCCGGGTTGCTGTGTAGTGACAGGGAGCTCGTTCCCTACCCAACCAGCCCCCGACAAGGAGAGCGGTGATTCCAGGGTGAATGAACAACGGTCGCCTTCTCTGCGGGAGACTCAGGTTAGCTGCAGGCCCATGCCCTCAAGGGCAGCACCACCCATCTGACGGTGGGGACCTGGATGCTGCTTTGATGTTGGGTGGGCTCCCAGGGGGCTTCCAGGCGAAGGCGGACTAGGAATTGTCTTCTGGAAATCAGCTAATGAAAACATGGTGTTCTGAGTCACCGGCCACCCAGGGATGGCGCCGGGAGGGACAGCGTGAGTTTCTGTGTGCGCCCCTGGGCTACTCCATCCCAATGCTGGGTGTGGACAGGGACGGTGGGGGACAGTGCCTGTTCTCTCCTGAATGCCGCTGCCGTGAGGCTTGTCTGCTCCCGGAGGAGCCAGACCTGCTCCGAGCGAGCGAGGCGTCAGCGCGCAGCAAGGAGGCTCCAGTCCTGAGATGGCAAAGCGGGAAAGTGCTTGCACCGCCGGGCCTCAGGGCCGCCCCCAGGCCCCAGCAGCCTGCAGGCCCTCCAGGGCCTCCTCGGGCCAGGCCCAGAGGTCAGCAAGCCTGGGAGGCTTCCATGCAGCTCCTCCACCCCCTTTGAAGGGGATCAGGTTCCCTCACAAACATAATTGAACGAAAATATGAGAGAGAAAAGGTCTTTGTTCTCCCATTTACAGCGTCAGAAAATATGTAACAAATTAGCCGTTTATGAGGTAAGAGCACAGGCTGGGCGATGGGGTGGGGAGGCCGGGCCGCCGCACAAGGGGGCCTTTCAGCACGCCGAGCATAGGGGCAACTGGGTGGGCGCTGCTCGGCCCACGAGCGTGGCTCTGCCACGGGCCTGCACGCCTACAGGCCTGGCTGCTGGCACCAAGAGGGGGCCTGGAAGTAGGGAGGTCCCCACGGACTCCCTGGTGCAGACGTCGGGTGGGACAGGGCACCGATGGACAGGTGGGTCAGAGGAGGCGTCAGGAGTGCTGGCTCCCAGCACTGTGACCTCTCCTTCTGGGACCTGCTCTTCCATCTCCAGGGGCACCCCCAGCGCTCTCCGGCCACAGAGGGCTAACTGCACTCAGGCCTGGCTTGCCTGCCTGCCTGCTGCTCTAGCAGACGCGCCACAAGTGGCTGTTTTCCAAGAATAGATCTCCGCCCCCTCCGTTTACAATGCCAGGAGTCTGAATTCAGGACACCAGCAGTAGGGGAAGGCTCTCTCGGACATCTTTGAGGGAAGCGCTCTCTCATTCCTGGGTGCCTGTCCACCTCCACAAGGCATCTGTTTCTGCCCAGTGTCTGTGTGCCTGTCTCTGGGCCTTCATCTGCTCTGTTTACCGCTCACAAGGGAGTAGGTTTAAGACAACCCTCCAGTGGTTAACGTCACAAAGAAAGCCCTGCTCCCAAATGGGTTTATATCTCATGTACAGGGGTCAGGACTCCATCACACATTTGGTGTGCGTGTGGGGCGGGCACACAATTTCACCCCTACAGCTTCAATGGCTTCCCTGGTGACGTCTCCAAACCTTAGGTGTGGGGAGGGCATTCTTGGTATTGGACTTGATCTTTCTCTTCCAGGTTTGATCCTGAATTCCAGCTGAAGCAGAGGATGGGTAGTTTGGGGAGCTGGGGCCTTGGTGGTTGGCTAAGCAGGCAGCATGGAGAGAGGGCGAGGACTTCTCACCTCGGCCCTGTGTTGACCTTGAGCGTGTCCAGAATAACGAGAGGGGGAGGGCTGAAGGGACCATTTTGAAAGAAACCCTTGGAGCTACCCAGTGTAGCCATGCTAAGTAAGGGTCGGCTTGACCCCTTCACTGGACTTGAACCCTCTGACAGGCTATGATCCCAACAGTCCATGAGGCCATGAGGGCATCTCCCCGGTCTCAAGTGTAGAGAAGCTCAGGACTAATCATCTTGATTCCGTAGCTGGGTCTGGCACTCACAGCCAGGCCCTATGTCTCTAAGCATCAACTGCTGTTGAATTGGTTCACAGTGACCCGTGCACACCCACCAGCCCTGGTCCATGCCCATGGCAATCAGACCATTGGTTAGCAGCCAAGCCCAGATCTCCTGCATGGAAGGGGACAAATCTATCGCTGAGCCATCAGTGTCCCTGTATAGTTCTAGAGCTGGGGTTTCCCCATGCTCTGTGCTGTCCCTCGACTAGGCAGAGGGCAGGATCATAAATGCCCTTTGGGTTTGGAAGGATGGGATTCTCTCCTGCTGCCGCCAGTAGAGATGGATTCTCCCCCGAGTCAGACTGTCTGCCAGCATGGCTCCGCATGAGCATTCCTCTTTGGTCCCACCAGGGGCTGAAGGCTCACCGGGGCCCCAAGCCTTGGAAAGAGGATGCTGGTGAGCTCATGGGCTGATGCCAGTCTGGTGTAAGAAATCCCCAGGAAAAGTGGAATGCCGGGCTTCTGCATGAATATGCCGAGTGTTTCGTCTGCAGGCACAAACACATCGCTTTCCTGGATCTGATTTTATTTATTTTGATTGGATCTTAACAGTTCTTTACAAGCCTGAAACTGAAGCTGCCTGGGGTCCCCAGGAGACTTGCTAAAACTTCAACTGCAGTTGAAGTTCAACTGCAGTCCAGCCCACTGGCCCCCAGTTTAGCAGACCAACTTGAAAGTTAATCAGCGGTGAGGGACAATTTGCCTCATTATTTCCAGCCCTGGAATTTGGCGGCAGATGGAATTCTGGGCCTGGCATGGACGTGGAGCTGGGTGAGGAACACGGCATGCAGGTCACGTGCCCCTCCCCCCCACCCCCTCCACTGGTGTGTCCACTGTACAGGGTCTGGGACTGGACAGGCCCAGATGAGGTCAGGTGGTCCCAAGAAAGGTCTCCTGCTCCGGGAACAAGGGTGACATGTCTGACTATCACAGGCCAGTGAATGGGTCCATCCTTAGATGCCGGAGTCTGACCCTTGCTGTGTTTGGGGGAAGCAGAGGTAGGCTGGGCACCGTCTATGCCCTCCCGGAAGCAGCTCAGCAGCACTGGGTGAATTCTCTTTTAGTTTTAAACTTTTCCTTGTGAATTGGGTGAAGGTGTACAGAGCAGCTCCGTTGTCCATTCAACAGTTCATACTCATCCCGTTCCATCTTGTTCACGGCGGTGTCACATCACTGACCCCACCCCTTCCTGTGCTTGTCATTTCCACTCCTCCTTCTTTCCTGAACCTTCTAAATGTTATCCTTGGAGAGATGCTGCCCCTTGGGTCTCAAATGGCTGATGATTCAAAGGTGTGCATGCACCCTGGTGTGACTGCTCCCCTTGCAGGTCTTTTTATTATTTGGCTGGAAGTTGAGCCACATTTTCAGACCTGAAAAGTGACTAAGGGTCACTGCGTTAGGGGTTCTACTAGTCCCCTAGAAAATCTGGGTTTTGTTTTCATTTTTTTTTTATTAACGATTTTGAGTTTTGTTCCACATTTGTTCTTCCATGCTCAGAACCTTCTAATGTGATTCAGAGCAGTTAGGGGGGGCGGTAGCCGGGCACCACCTAGTTCTTCTGGTCTCAGGGTCGTGGGATGTTCACGTGGTCCTCCAATACACTAGGCTGATCGTTTCCATGTGCCTTCCATTTTCATTAAGCTTCTTTCCTCTGGACAAGCGGTCACTGGGCACCACCCAGCAACCGATAGCTGCACTTTGGACTGCTGTTCACGAGCTTTTAAGATGGATCTGGGAGCTCACAGGAGGATCACGATGGCTGACACTCACCTCAGTAAGCTACCAAAGAAAAACATCCTTCCCAACCTTGCTTTCCTAGTGAGACCACCCCAACCCCCTGATTGCAGACTGTAATCCCACCCCCCCTA
>NW_022104341.1:80282555-80306480 GCF_000313985.2 Echinops telfairi | reverse complement strand
ACCCCCGGGTGCGCTGCTGCCTATCTACTCTGCTACTACTTTCTCCATCACACTTACCACCTTCCAACAGACTACATCATTTACTCATTGACTAAGCTCCTTGGTCAACACATCTCCATTAGAAGATAAGACATCTAGGCCAGCAGGCACATGCATCCCAGCCTCGTCTGGCCCAGTATCTGCTCAGTGAGTACTGTCCAATGGGTGCATGCATGGACAAAGAAGCATTCTCTCCAGGGTCCTTTTGGCCGCAGAGGCACCAGGGCTTTAGGTGACAGGCCATCAAGTAGACCTGCTCCTTTAAAGGCAGAGCTCAGAGAGGCATGGCGGCCCGGCCAAGGTCGCACAGCACAGGAGGATAGGTTCTGACAGTGCGTGGGAAGTACCTGCATCACAGTCAGTTTCCTCAGCTGGCTGGCCAATGAGGACCCAGCCGGCTCTGTGATGAGAGAGGCACCAGGAGAACCCCAGCAGGGAAGGAGGGACCAAGAGCTCTCAGTGTAATGAAACTGGAAGGCGCATGGAAACAATTAGTCCAGTGGACTAATGGACCACATGAACATTCGTCCCCATGACCCGAGACAAGAGGAGCTGATGGTGCCCCATGAGCATCTGCCTTTACCTAACCCGCTCCTTCCCCAGGCAGCCAGCCCCGCCCAGCTCCTCTTGACTCAAGTGCCATCCTACCACACCGGTCTCCTTAGCTTCTCTAGCTGTGTAATAACAGCAGTACATTAAGTCAAGAGACATCATTTATTAAGTGCCAGGAACTTCTCTCTCTCTCTCTCTCACACACACACACACACACACACACACACACTCTCAAACCTATGAAGTAATTATCAATATATCAGCTTTTAAAACAACAAAACCAAGACTCAGAGAGGTTGAACAACTTGCTAAGGCCAGACAGGTATTGGTGGTCACTTTTGACCGTCCTCCCAGGTCCCTGGACACCCCCACCCTGATTCCTGCAGATGTGTGTTGAGATGGTGGCTCTGCCGGGGGTCTGTTCCATCCCTCTCCTGCAGGAACCCCTGCTAGTCTACACTGTCACCCTCTGAGCCCAGCAGTGTGTTTCCCAGTAGTCTCCCAGGGCCATCAAGGCAAGACTTCCACACACTGGTGCTAAGCAGTCAGTCAGCCCAGGCAGTGGCTGCCCACCGAGGAGTTGTTCTGTCTGAGGCTCTGCACTTTGGGGTCCAGAGAGATGGACAAAGAATCTCATTATCTGTTGGAACCTCTAGGTTCAAGCCATCATCCTGTTTCAAAAGTGTACGCAGACATTTGAGGAGACAGGGGGAGCCCCAAGCATTCTACAGGGCCCAGAACAATGAGATACCACGGATTGACTCTCGGCCAACCAAAGAATGAATTTGAAATCTCTGCCCAGTGCTGGAAGAGTGGGTGATGTGGTCTCCCTCTATCTAACAGTCATCCATCGAAGGCAGCCTTTGGCACATTGTGCACACCCGCTCACCCTCACGCACAGTGGAAACTGCTCAGTGTGTTGGGCTGGATCAGTCTACGAGGCATCTCGCTGAAGTCTCTTCCCACACAGCTGTGGCTCCGTCTGTGTGCAGAACTCTGCTCTGCCCTAGCAAGCATCCCTCTCCTGGGCCCTTAGGTTCTGGGGAGAAGTATCATCCCATCCACCTCAGCCACCTTGGGCTCAAACAGGCCTTGTACCCCCTCTTGTACCCCGCTTACTTTCTCTGCGGCCTTGGGCTAGTCACCTGACCTCTTAGGCTATTTCTTCACTGTAAAATGAGGCCATTTTCTTGCCGCTCAAAGACACTCAGCGCCATTGAGTTGATTCAGACTCCTGACCCAATAGGACAAGGTAGAACTGGCTTTGTGGGTTACACGAGTAGAAAGCCTCATCTTTCTCCAGCACAGCGCCTGGTGGTTTTGAACTGCTGACCTTCCGGTTAGCAGCCCAGCACATAACCATTATGCCACCAGCACATAATATGCTGTTTGTTTCTTTAACTCTTTTGCTTCCCGGAACAACCCTATGAGCTAGGTATCGTTATGGTCCCCATTGTGCCGATGAGCAAACAGAGGCACAGTTTAAGAGCAAGGCAGGTAGCCGCTGGTGTTTGAAAGCTCGCTTCATGCCACGTTGCTTTCAGGAGAGACCGGCAGTGGGAGCTCTGTTTGCTGACCGAAAGCACTCGGAGGATTTTCGCTTTTACAAAAGATTCGTGAGCCGTGAAACCAGCGCTCGGTGTTTGCTTTGCAGCGAGCTGCCCGAGACAACGGCTCACATCCCCAGCGGTGCCCTGGAGGCTTCACTGCAGACAGCATTTCTGCGTTGTCTGGTTATATTTACCATACAACTCCTGCTTTTATTAAATGTTAGTGCCGCTTCGGGTTTGAAGTGTTATGTGGTATGGTTTGGTAGGCTATGTTGGGGGGTCTGGGAAATGCTGAAACAGGTTCCCGGTGACGGGGATGTTAATTGCTGTCCCACTTGGAATGCTGGGCTTTTCTGCACAGCGGGAGAAGCCTGTACAGGGCCGTGCTAATCATGTCTAGTACGCCCCTTTCTCGAGATGCCGTTAGCAGCTTCTTCCCTTATTTCTAGCCCCTGAAGGCTGGAGACCAATGATAGACACACATGCGAGCACCATGTACCCCAGGACCCAAGGGACCCTGCAAGAGAAGGCTGTGGGCTCCTCATATGTGGCATACCGAGTGCCACTCGAAGACACACGCTGAGACCCTGGGGACAATCTCACCCCAGCACCTTGCTTGCTTGGTCTGGATCCTGTCCTCATTTCTTTGCAGCAGGATCAGGGGCAGGTGAGGGCCCAGGGAAGGGCCCGGCAGTGGGCCAGCCACCCCTCACGGTGTTCCCAAGGGCTGTCACATCCGTACTTCAGCCCCGACCGTCCTGGTCAAGCCAGTCCTTGGGGCACAGGACGTGGGGGCGTCTCAGGGCTGGCCCTGAGTTGGACTTGACCCTCCCTGAGTATCGTTATGGTGTTATCTGCCCTTCTCTAGGTCGCTGGGTGGAAGAGCTGCAGGATCTGATGCTGGCTAGGCCTTCAGGGAGCCGGACGAGAGACGAGACTGGCCCGGCAAGAACCATCCTTGTGGTAAGTTCTTGCCATTGCTCATGCAACCTCTGACCAGACGGCAGGTTCCTGCACGCCAGCCCTTGGGGCTGCGGCCCGGGTGCAAGAGCCCTGATCACGTCGCTCCATGGTGGAAGTAGCGTGGGGCGAGCCTGCCAAGCTGAAGCCGCGTCAGCACATTCTTGGAGCAAATGCACTGAAAATCCCGCTCTCAGACTTCACTTCCAAGTGAGAACAAGGGCCTTGCTGCCCTGGCAGGGTCATTCCCGGGTCACTGAGTTGGGCTGGAGGTGCAGGGAGAGCAGAGAGGCCTGTCAGCTCTGCCAGCCGACGTTCTGCCTGAGGTGGCCCCCTCCCCACGCCTCCCCGGCCTTGCTGACCCCAAGCGCTGGCTTGCATCCTATGGTGACTCGCGAGGCCTTAGGAAGGCCGCTTGGCGACAGGCATGCCTGCTGCCTGAGAATAGATGTGTGTCTTTGCTGGGCCGTGGGGTGGAGTGGGAAGGGCTGGCTGCAGACGGAGGACAGGGCAATGGGACAGAGGGAAGGAGAAGAAAGACTAGCCTCTAGAAGATTGGTGCTGACGCCGCAATGCCTGCCCTTTCTCCTCTCAGTCAACCCTCTGAGCATGTGCAAGTGGGGCCGCGGCCCAGAACCACAGCCTGCGAATCCCTTTTGCTGGGAAGCCGGGTAAGGGATGAGATGGGAGGGGTTCCAGGAATCACTCACAACTTCAAGAGTGCTATCCTCAGGCCAGCCTGAAACGGCCCACTGCTCCCTCTCCAAGGCGGGGGGCTGGGGAGGGGTCGGCTATAGGGGAGCAGCCGGGAAGAATGGGTGTGGAGCCCTGGCCTCGGCCACAGACTCTGGGGGCTCTTGGCTAATTCCAGCTCCCTTTCAAGCCTGGGTTTCTTCATCTGCACAGTGGAGGCTCAGGGGGTCCCTGTGAGGGCCCAGGACACTCACAGAATGGACCTGGCACACCTGGGGGGCGGGTTAGGGAAGGAGGCCCTGCTGGGTTTGCTTTCTCTGGGGGAGACGAGACTCCAGGACCGGTCAGCCGACACTCACACGTCATTCCACATCCTCTCTCCTGGCTTCTCCTTTGGGGCCCGAACAAAGACCTCCAACCCCGTTCGGGAGGAACGTCGCTCGGTCACCAGGATGGTCAGGTCTTCTTCCTGAGCACCGGTAACCACCTGCTGACCATGCCCTGTCAACGCATGCTCTTCAACCCTGGGCTCACCTTTCGGCGCACGATCCTGTGGGTGCAGGGTCACCGCCCCATTTCACAGATGAGCAAAATGCAAAATCCACTGCCATTGAGTTAATTCCCATTCAACAGGACAGGGTGGAACTGCCCCTGTGGGTTTCTGAGACTGTAACCGTCAACGGAAGTACAGTCTTGTCTCTCTCCAGCAGAGTGACTGGTGGTTTTGAACTGCTGACCTTGCGGCTAGCAGCCCACTGTGTACGTAACCACTACGCCACCCCAAGAAGGGAAGCACAGTGCACAGGCGGACAGCTCCCCGGACCGGCGGACGAACTGGTACTCACACCCCTTTTCCCCTCCTTCCTCAGACTGGCAGGGCACAGGTGCAGGTGACAGGATGAATTACTGAGGGTGACATTTGGGGCTCCTGACTCTTTAATAGTTTCTTTCCTTCCACTTCGTTCCATTGTTCCCAGGCCTGGTGCTGCCTGTGGAGCGGCTAATCATGGGGCAGTTACCGCAGTGGCACATCATAAACAGTCTGTAAAAGGCCCAGGGAGCTCAGCTCACACTGCGGGAGGACCCCCACCTCCGCCCCTCCCACCACGCGGCTCCCCACAGGAGCAGGGCCAGCGCCCCAGCACAGTCTCCACCCTGGTCCCAAGCCCTGGCAGGCAGCAGCTTTTCCCAGGGCACAGAGCGGGCCTGTGAGCAGAGCCCGATGACGAGGTGGCTTTGTTTCCCAGAAGAACAACCGCAGGATAAAGGCTGGCTCAAGAGTCATTCCCAAGCCCTTCCTAACCTGGACTGTCATTCATTCACACGACAGCCATCTAGTCAAGGCAGGCCGTGCCACCGGGATGACCTCTCCACAGCAAAATTCTGGCTGTGCCACTTTGCTCCCTGCCGATTCCGGCCCGACACACTCACCGCATGAGTCCTGAAAAATGACGCCTTCGGGACAGCCCTTCACTTTCACACCTCCAAACCTTGGCTTGACCTTGCCCTCCTCTTCGGGAACATCCATTCCCTGGCCATGTGCCCACCTGGCTGACACCACTGGCTGAGCCTCCCCTCTTTCTGGGTTGACACTGAGTATTTCCTGCCTGGCTGGGGGTAGATGCTGAGCCCTGGTCACAGCTCTTAACACCCGGCCTGGTACACACACACACACACGCCAACGGCCCTCACTAAAGGGACCATGTCTACACTTGTAAGCCAACCCCGCCCCCTTCCCATCCAGCACTCCAGAAGAAGAATTCCTGGGAGGCTCGAGAATTCTCAGAATGGACATTGTGTTGGGATAGTAGGAAGGGCGGTGGGCTGGGAGTCACAAGCCTGGGTGTCCTCCTCTGTCCCGTGGAGGAAGGTCGGCGTTGTCTTACTCAGGTTTGCTCAGTCTTACTGCGGAACGGGTGGGAGGTCAGAGACAGTCTGAAAATCAAGTAGCTCAGTTGGCTCCAAGTGGCCACGGTGGGCGCCATCCACCCCACAGACCGGGGCAGAAGGGGCTGGGCTGGAGAGGAGCCCATCAGCGGAGATGGACAGAGAACGAATCCCCATCGCTCTAGATGGAAGGCCATCCTTAACTTTACCACTGCTTCTGGTGGTGCATAAATGCATTAATTCGCTTCCTGGATAATATATTCAACTACTGTAAATGTCTCACATGTGGGGTTTACTGGAAAGCTATACATGTATTTTCAAACGCGTAACAGAGAGTATATATGCCTGCGGTGCTTCTGCTGATTGAGCAGGGGGCTCCGAGTAGGAAGAAAGACAGCTTTAGGTGAAAGGATGCTCTGGGGCCACATTCCAGCTCTAGTGGTGGAGGCAGACGGTGCTGAGGAGGCTACCTGCAAGTATCTGGGGCAAGTCTGGGTGCCCTGAGTTTGTTTCAGCTCGGAGTGACCATCGGATGTTGTGAGACGTGAGGCAAAAATGGACAGGTCTTTGGGCCTCATGGTCCTGTTTTGTCTGTCTACTGGGAATGGCACGGCTGCCTCTTCTGCTCACGCAGACCTTCCAGGGCCAGGCAAGACGGGGCAGGGGTGGGAAGTACCTGCAGGGTGGGAAGGACGAAGGCTGTCCAGGGCCCCGTCCCCATCCAATGCCATCCATCCCAACAGGCTTCCCAAGGCCAGGCTTCTGGCCTCTGAGTGATAGAAAAAGCAGCCAGGGAATGTCCCCACAAACAAGCACCGTGTTCCAGAAATATTCCCGGAATGGTAGATATGCAAGCAGTGGGTTTGCAGTGGTCCGTTTCTCAGCTCAAGTTGGGTACATGTGCTCTGCACCCAGACCACCTGGTTCTGAAGGACTGTCTTCCTCCCTCTAGCTGGGTCTGTGTGGCCTGTGGCGAGTGCCCTAACGCCTGGCTCTCACTCATGACTTCAAACTGCTGGTATATGAAGTATCTGGAGGCACGTGGGGCCAAGGGAGCTTCCTGAGCATGGGGAGCCTCAAAGAAGGGCTTGCCCCTGCCTAGGGTCCCTGAGGCACCTGCCTTGTCTGTGCTGGGGGTCAAGGCCTCTCAGCCCCGAGGAAAGGAAGGGCAAATTGAGAAGGGATCTGATAGAACAACGTGATTTGAGCTGCCCACATCACTGCCGGGCGAAGGGGATCTGTCTGAGGCCTCCTCCACGGGACATAACCATCACTTTGGCCTGCAATGAGGCCGCCTCTCCCCCTCTTTTAATAGAAGGGATTTAAATACATAATCTAATCAAGCTGAAGCCATGGTGGCCTGGGGACAGCCACTTCAAAGACACAGCTTTGAGCCTCAGCCCAGGGAGCGCAGAGGCTGGGGCCTGCGGAGGGTCAGACAGCCCTAGCCACTCCCCAGGTCTTCGCACCCAGGCTTCCAGCCCCAGTGTCTGCAGCTTTCCCACAATCCTGCTGTGAGGTATTCGCAGCCTGAGGGGTGTCTAAGGGTGCAGCAAGGGGCTTCACACAGAAGGTGGTCCCCACGTGTTCTATGTCCCCTTAGTCACCACTCACCTGTCAGTCTGTCATGCTGTGGTGGCCTGCTTGCTTCTACAGTGCTGGGGTACCAGGAGGGCCACCCACGAAAGGTCTACGGACATCATACAATGACTGTCCTCTGATCGATCCACAGGGGCACACGGTCTGACTCACTGCTGCGGGCATGCCCTCAGCAGGGATCACGTTTGGTGAGGCGAGGACCAGGGAGGGCGTGGAAAACCCTCGGTGAGAGATAAATCGGCGCAACAGGTGTGATGAAGGGCTCACACACCACACGGTGGGGGTGTGTGTGTGTGTGGACGAGGCAGGGCCAGACGATGTTTCATTCGACTGCACAGACAAGGCCTCCATGAGTCGAGCTGACCCCCACCACCAGGACCTCAGAATTCAGTGCCTGCCCACTGCGCCCCACCCCAGGGGATGGCACTTGCTCCTTTTGCTGACTGGGATTCGGAAGTCAGCGAGCCTGCCTTCTTTCCTCACGGTCCCCAAGAGTGCATAGGGACTAAAGATTCACCCAGTGGGTCTCCCTGGTGCTGGCCAGATGCCACCTGGAGGCCAGCGGGACCAGAACAGGTCACTCGTCCTTCCTCTCCTCCTGCCTGAGTGAAAGGGTCACTGTGTGGAGTATGCAGGGTGGAAGTAGGACAGCAGTTGCTGCGGCTTACAGGGGGTTATGGTCCGCACTTCGCAGAATAAATAATAAAAAAGAGAGAAGTAGGGAAGAAGCCTTTTGTGCAGAAACTCGCAGAGTCCAGAGGTGTGCGTGCCCTTGTGAGAGCCTCTGAGTGGCTCGTGCCAGGATCTGGGTTCCCCGAGGACCTCTATCCTCAGACGTCGCCTACAAGCTGCTGCCGTGTTTCCTATCCAAGAGCCAAGTGAGCCTGGACATCAAGCACCATGTCCTAGAAACACCTCAGTGGGAAACGTTGCCGACCCTGGTGTGAGTGGCAGGGGTACCATCGCGGGGTCTCCCAACAGGAGCAGGGGCAGGGCCTCCTTCGTCATTGGTCCCACACACGCTTCACCACACCAGGAGGTGGCCTCTGTCCTCGATGGGGCTACTGGGTAGCAGTGTCAGCAGTCATCATGGCCAGGACGATGATGCTATTCATTCACTGCCCGTCTAGAGTCGGTGGTGCAGACAGGAGAGGGCTGTCCATTACACCCGAGGAAACTGGGGCTTCGAGAGGCCCGGTGGAACCCAGAGAGGGCCTGTGCCCCCTCGTCCCTCCCTGTGCTCCCACATCAGGACCTGACCGCCTTTGTTTTCCCAGTGCTTTTAAGAGGCTAATTTTAAATATCCCAGGAGGCAAGAAGCAAGGAATGTGCTGGCTTCTCAGATCCTAAGGCTGCACACAAAGGCCTAGTTGGCCTCTCAGAGAAGCCTCTTGGCAGTTCTTGAGGGAGCCCCAGCTCTTCGTCTGGAGGAGGGGCTCAGCCTCATGGAGGCTGTGAGGGGAGTGGGGGAACTGAGGTGCTGCAGCTTGAGGGGGCTCGGCTCCTGCTCTGATGGCCGATGGCCTGCTAGCATCCCTCATCTTGGTGCCTCCGTCTCCTCTGCAGTCGAATGAGGCTCAGGACTCACATTTGCCTGCAGGAACAGGTGGCCTGACCCGGGGACCATCCCATCCTCTACCCGCTTGGTCGCCACCTCCACCTGACCCCAAGTGGGCCTCCAAACTCCTTAACCCTCCCCTGCTTCTCCTCCCTGACCCCCTCTCTACTCTGGCTGCCTCTCTGGTCCTCTGTCCCTCAGCCTGGACCCCTTCACTTCTTTCTTCACCACGTCCCAAAGCCAACTGGGAACAGAAGCGCCTATACCACATGAGAGGACTACTCTATCAGCAAATGCATGCACGCCATCCAAAGCACCCTGGTGGTGCAGTGGCTATACCCTGCACGGCTAACCCAAAGGTCTGTTGTTTGAAACCACCAGCCACCTCCAAGGGAAAAGACTCCCCAAACGAGTTACAGTCTCCGAACTCCACAGGGCAGCTCTACTCAGCCCCACGGGCTCGCTGAGCCAGCAGTGACTCGATGGCACTGAATCTGGTTAGAAAACAACAACAACAACAACAAGTTGTTTGCTACACCCCACTGACCTTAGGATGAAGTCAACTTGGTTCCTCCTTGATTTCAGGGTACCTGGCCCCATCACCTCTCCTTCCTTGTCTCTTGTCACCGACCGCCCCAGGGGCACCCCTGCCTGTACCAGACTTTCTGGAAGTTCTTTCCAAATATCAAGCCCTCCCACCTTTGGACCTTGAATTTACCCTGCCTTCCACCCTCAATACCACCCTGCCTGCCCTACCCACTCCTCACCCCTCCCAGCACCCCCATCCCTGCCTGACTAACAGCTCTCCATCCCGAGGCATCCCAGTGGAGCCTCCTCCTGAGGCTTTTCCCTGCCATGCAGGTCAGGAGCCTCCTGGGCTTTCAAACCCAAGCCAAACTCGGCCATCAGGTCAACGCGCACTCCTAGCGGCCCTGTAGGGCAGGTGGCACTACCCCTGGGGGTTTCGGAGACTCCAACAGTTTACCGGCGGAGGAAGCCTCCTCCTGCTCCCTCCGAGCGGCTGGCGGTCTCCAATGCTGGCCTCGTGGTTAGCAGCCCAATGCATACCCACTACACCACCAGGGCTCCGGGGTTTAGGTGCCTTGAAATGCCTGGGGATGGGGTCTCACTACCCTGTCCCCCCACCAAAGTCTCCTCACTCTAAAGGACCCCCCCCCCAAGGGCAGGCAGATGCCACCTCTGACCTCCATCTCAACCTTCCGAAAGGGCCTTAGCCAGAAGATGCCCTGGCGACGTTTTCGAGGAGTAAATGAAAGGCAGCTGCTCTGTTCGATGCTCAGTGATGGCCTCTTGGCAAGAAATGCTGGCAGCAAGGCAGATGGGGCAGCAGGGTCTCTGGGGTTTCACAGACGCCAGGTATCCGCAATCCAGGACCGAAGAGCCTTCCTGCATTCACGTGTATGAGCAAACCCTTCAGACTGGGAATCAGGAGGGTCTGCGCTCTAGCCCCCGCTGTGCCTCAAAGCCAAACGACTTCTCTTCTCCAGGCTCAGTTTCCCCTCCTCACACAGGGTATGCACCTCGGTCAAGAGAATAGCCATAAAGGGGGCTTTGAGGAGGACAAAGAGCTAGCCAGCCACCCGCCATCCGGGAGGACTGATATTATTCAGGTCCAACAGGAGGATTCTCCCAGGCCTGTTATCTCGTCTTTATTTTCTTTCAAGGAAATAGCTCAGACCAGCCTGCCTTCATTATTGTTGGCACTGTGAGCCAGGGGGAGAGGGAGAAGGAATCTTTAAGAGTGTGACTCTCTGGAGGACACTAGTATTTTTAATAGTGTGTGGGTTATGAAGCAAATCTCTGTTCTCCGTATTATATATCTCAGCTGAGCCCGAAGAATGTTTCCAGCGTCTTTTCATGAAACTGAAGCAGTAACCCAGCAGAGAGAGAGAAAGAAAGAAGGAGGAGCTTTAGTCTCAGCAATGTTTGCTTGGAGAGAGGAGAAAGCGGCAGGAGGCAGGGGGCCTGCTCAGCACTCTCACTAGCCATCAAGTGGGCCCTCCCCTCCCAGGCCAGTCGCCTTTGGACCACCTTTGTAGAGTGCAGGCGGTGGGGACCTCTAGAATGGATGGGGATGGGAAGGTGGTGGTGGTGGTGGTGGTGGTGGTGGTGGGGGTTCACTTTTTTTTCTCTCTAATTGTCTGGAGAGAGCGGCAAATTCACCAGCCGCTGGGGGTGGGGGTGGGGGTGGGATTGGCTTTTACAGCACGGAAGAGAGCAGGCTGCAGCCCGGAGGCTCGGTGGGAGAGCTCAATTATTAATAGGTCCTACGGAGGCCTCGGGAAATATGCAGGACTGCTTGGAGTTTAAAAGGTCAGTGTGAATAACAAAAACAGACTTTCTGGGGAGTCAGAATGGATTTAAACGACACTCCTGAGGAGTCCAGGATCCTATACTGTGTTGGGGCCACTGCATGACCGGCTTTGTGTGTTGGGGGGGGCGTATGCTTGCACCTCTGTTTTGGGAGACTTCCGCCAGCTCCTAGGGAGCTTGCTGGAGCCGCCAGCCGCAAGAGAAGGGCAGCTCAGTGGCTGAGCGTCTGTGCGCGGGGCGGCCACTCACCTTCCCTCCTCTCTCTTAAAAGGGTGGCTCGCTGAACCTAAGAACGTCTCCAAAATGGATAGTTCAATGAGGAGGATGGAAAGAGGCTGTGGCCTCTGGTATCTCACAGACCAGGGTTCAAGTCTCCCAGCCATCACATCACGGTCGAGGTGATGTAGGGGAGCTGTTTCCTGCCTCTCTACCTTGCCGGGCGTTTCCCACCCCACTGGGCTGCGGGGATGAAGTGAATGGAGTCTGGGAAAGATGTCTGACACCCCGAAGTGTTTGAGACAGGCCATGTTCCTTTTGCGTGTGCCGTCCACTTCCTTCTGCCTGGACCTGAAGATTCAACCACACTCCTGAGTCTCTGTGGAACACCCGCTACGGGCCCTAACGGGGCCACTGGAAGTCCGAGCTGATTCAGTGATAGTAAGCGCAGTTTAAGGCGTTTTAGATTATGCAGCATGCACTGTTTCAGGCACTGGGTGCACACACACACACACACACACACACACACACACACACACACACAAATGACGTTCTCTGCCTTTTAGTGCTTGCGTTTTATGATCATTAGTCACAGATGAGGGTAAGTTGGTGCTGGGTTTGAAGTAAAGCCTCTCTGGTCCTACCAGGCTGAGCAAGTATCAAAAGGTACAGGCTCACTCACTGCCACCGAGTTGGCGCCAACTCATAGTGACCCCATACGACAAGGTAGAACTGCCCATGTGAGTTTCGGAGGCTTTAATTCTTTACAGGAGTCGAAAGCCCTTTCTCCTGCAGAGCGGCTAATGGTTTGGAATGGCTCGCCTTGTAGTTAACAGCCTAACTTGTAACTACTAGGCCACCAGGGCTCCTAGGTACAGCCTCCAAATGCAAACCAAACTCACTGCCATCGAGGCAGCGCTGACCTAGGAAACCCCTCTGTGGGTTTCTGAGACTGTAACTGTTTGGGGGAGTAAGAAGCCCAGTCTTTGCCCCAAGGAGCTGCTAGAGGAGAGGCTAAAACTTGAAAATTAGGAAGAATGCCCCCAGATGAGGCAGTGACATTGGGTTGAACAGAGATAACCAAGACTCTGGTCAAAGGTCTGCTCAGAGAACGACCGCCGGTAGAAGAAGTTGCAAGAGAAGATGTGGTGAATGGATCATGCTCAGGTGGCAGATCATGCTGAAACAGATGCAGAGATGTGCAGTGATTGGCAGCCATAGCAAGCTGGGGTCTTGCCTTCTCTGGAAACTTTTACTTGTACTTCAGTATTCCTGGATTATACCCTTCTGAGGATTCCAATGAGCATTTTATCATAAACATGCCTTCTGGCACACAGTACAGTTTCAGGACACGTATGCACAGCCTCTCAGCAGTCCTGTATCTATCCTTCAGTTTTTCCATCTTCTCCAGGTGTGCTCTGTGTTCTCCGATACCCAACTTTCCCCTTCGTGTACCCTGCTTCCGGCGGAAGTGTAAGAAGGTGGAAATTAGGTACGATGGCAGAGTAGGGACCTCCAGAAATGATTTGCTCCATAAAAGAAAAACCTGGCAACATTCGTTAGAATAAAAATTTTCATAACTCTGGAAATTAAGCAAAGACTTGCAACAATCTGGGAAGTGTTTGTTTAAGAAAAATAGCCAAATCTCAGACATAGGAGAGAGTGTTGTGGCATTTTACCTCGTCCCAGAGGGGCCCTTTTCCAGGTCTGTGGAAACCTTGAAATCTCCTGCCCACAATTCAGGTGAAAACCAGGAGCAGGACAGCCATTAGAAGACAGAATGGGAAGGGAGTTCCTTTAAAGCCTCATTCCCAAAGAACTGTCATTATTTGTCATTCACTGTTTAGTGATTCATTGGAAGTCCTGGCATACAAGGCTCCCTGCATTTGATCTGAAATAGAATTTTCCAAGTACAGTCTTTTCCTTAAAGGTGTTTGTCAAAAACAGAGGCAAGTTTGAATATCATGGCCACCCAAGCAGTGGTTAGCAGGTAAGGCCAACAATGGTTTAGGTAAATGCTTGAAAGAAAAAGTCGGGTAGGGAGACACTCAACACATGGCTTTTTGGAGCATCCATCTTTTCTTGAGAATCTAGAAGGCTGTGTTCATAAAACTGTGTGCATGGCTAGGGCTGTGTGCCTTCTTAGGGCTGTGTGAATGTTCAAGAAAGACACAAGCAGCTCTAAGTTCTCACCTCTGGCTGACCCTGAATCTCTGACAAGCAGCAGGTAAAGGCAAAGCCAAGGTTATAAGTTGAATTCCTGAGTTTTGAAGATGTACCCCAAAACATAGAGCACAAGTAACCGTTCAGCAAAGACTGGTAGACATACTGGTTTCCAACACTTAGGGCAAGCTCAGTGTGTTAGTCTGGGTACTTTAGAGAAACAAATCCACAGAAACTCATGTATAAGAGAGAGTTTTATATAAAGGGTAAGTGCACATCAAGAAAACCTCTCAACCCAGTGCTGCCAACATTAACCCATTAACCCATATGTCCAACACCAATCCACAAAGTCTTCCTCCATCTCCCAAAACACACGCATTGATGTTGACTGCAGGAGGAAAACCAAGTCAGTGAATGTGTAAGCATCTCAGCACTGGCAGGGGTCTCCACACGGGTACTCCAGCACCCAGGGCTGCATCGGGGTAGGTCCATGTGGCTTCTCCTCGGGGATGTCTTGAAGGAAGTGAGCCTTGCCAGCTGAAACAGGGAACTGGCTAAGGCAGCTGCACCCTGGTCTGACCATCAGAAAGCAAGAGACTCGAGATCTGGAAAGGCGAGGCTCCCTGAGCCATTTATCCCTCCGTCCTCCAATTAACCCCACCTGTGTTTATCAGCCAGGTGGGCACAATAAATTAACTACCTCACTCAGTTAATCTATTAGATGCTCCTAAATGAGTACAAACTTCAGTGACCACATGCGATGAACCATACCAACCTCATAGACTTCACACAGGAAAGCATGACAATAAGGACAAATCGCAACAACATCAACAAACACAGAATATTGCAGAGAATCTGACTTGCAAAGGGAACACATTGCATTATTTTAAATGTCCAGTCTTCCACAAAAGTACACGTGGTATACCAAGAAAAAGGAGATTATGACTTATGTACAAGGGGGGAGACCAACAGAACCTGTCTCTCAGAAAGCCCAGATATTGGGCTACAGAAAGCAGTAATTATAAATTTGAATGGATAGCCTTTATAATGGATAAAGGGGTAACATGTACGGCAGTAAGAGCATGACTCCAATGAGAAGCGGCTGAAAACATCTATTAATAACAGGGAATATTATTAAGTATGAACCTAGAAAAATTGCAAGTCCCGATATAATGGAATGGAAGACATAAAGATCAGTATTTTAGGATTAGTGATCCAAACTACACCCGGCAGGCCATTTGAACCACATGATCATATGGTTTACTGTGCCAGGAACGACAAGTTGAAGAGACAGTTTCACTTTCATTGTCAACAAAGAGCATTTCAAGGTCTACCCTGAAGTGTAATGCTGTTGGTGACAGGCTGATATCTACATGCCTGTAAGGACTACTGGATGATACCACAACTATTCAAACACACACATCAATCGCTAATTCCAAAGATGAAGATATTAAAGAGTTTTTATCAACTTCTACAGTCTGAAACGTATCGGGCATGCAATTAAGATGCATCCATTATTCCTGGTGATCACAATGTATAAGGTGGAAACAAAGAAGGGGATGTCAATCCCTCATGGCCAGCTCCTTGATTTGGACTCGAGGTGACCTTGTGGGACAGGGTCGAACTGTGGGTCGCTGAGACGACAGCTCTTTATGAGAGCAGGGAACCTCCTCTTTCTCCCATGGAACAGCTCCCAAGGGAGACCCGACAGCAGCCCAATGTGTAACCCACTACTCAACCAGGACAGCAGTAGCCAGAAAATGTGTCTTCTGTCATAGAAACAATGCTGAGGAGCACATGATAGAAGTTTACAAGGCCAACAACTCAGTCTTGGAAAATAAGTTGTTTTCTCTAACAACAGAACAGCAAGTGCACACAGGCCTCACCAGACGGAATATATGTGAGTCCAATAGACTCCATCTGTTGGAAAGAGATGCTGAGAAAGGCTCGACATCAACAGTTACAACAGAACCAGGGGCTGGCTGACTGCAAGACAGACCTTCCGTGGAACATATGCAAGTTTGGATTTCAACTGAAGAGAATTAAAATATGTCCACAAGAGCCAAAGTATGACCTTTGAATTGAGGGGCCCCCTCAAAAAATATATATTTGGCACATGGGACACTAATACCCCAGGGAATTGTTGGATAACATCAAGAGTATCACACATGGAGAAAGTAAAAGGCATTAAAAAGACAGGAAAGAAAGAAAAGTGCAGGGTGGGTGTCAGATGAGGCTCTCAACCTGCTCTTGCACAGCGCGTAGCTGCAGTGACTGGAAGAAATGATGACGCACAAGACCTGGGGGGAAGATTGGAAAGGGCGGCTCACGATGACAAAGCAAAGTGTTATAATTAAACGCATGAGGTCCTGGAATTAGAACACCAAAAGGAAAAAAAATGACCAGCATTTCTCAAGGTGAAGGAATCGAAGTAACTCTTCAAGATTTTATTGCAATATCGAAGTATTCTATGGCCAAAACTTGAGTGACGCAGTAAGAATCCAAAAATGGAAGGAACACATAGAATCGCTGTAACAAAAGTATAATTGGCTGATGTTCAGCGACGTCAGGAGGGGTGTCTGATGAAGAACCAATGCTATTGGAGGAATATGTTCAAGCTTCACTGAAGGCACTGGGGGAAAACAGCCAATTGACATAATTCAATTGACATGTTTCAACCAAAGTATGTAACACTGGATGCAGTCATTCGTCTATAGCTAGAAATTGGGAAGACAGCTGCTTGGTCAACCAACTGGAAGAGGTATTTGTGCCCTTTTCAAAGAATAGGGATCCTACTGAATGCGGAAGTTATCAAATTATAATTTGATATCAAACAATTATCATTACTATCACACACAAGTAAAATTTTTGCTGAATATAATTAAACAACAGTTACAGTAGTACACAAACAAGAAACTGTCAGAAATCGGAGCTAGATTTAGAATAGGAGATGGCATGAGGGATATCATTGCTGACATCAGATCAATCTTGGCTGAAAGCAGAAAATATCAGAAGGATGCTTACTTGGGCTTTATCGACTATGCAAAGGCATTTGACTGTACGGAGAGTGGAAATTCCAGAACATTTCATTATGCTCATAGGAACCTGTATGTGGATTAACAGGCAATCATTCAGACATGACACTTGGATACTGTATGGCTTAAAACCAGGAAATGTATGCATGAGAGAGACTCATTAACAACCTGCACGATGCAGATGACACGACCTTGCTTGCTGAAATTGAAGAGGACTTGAAACGTTTGTCGATGAAGATCGAGGAGTGCAGCCTTCAGTGTAGATAAGAGCTCAAAGAAAAGAAAACCCAAATCCTCATAACTGGACTCAGAGTCAACATCCCGATAAAGTAGAGAAAAAAGATTGAAATTGCCAAGGATTGTGTCTTGCTTAGACCCACGCTCACGGACACAGGAGTCAGGAGACCAAGAGATGCATTGTACCCAGCAAATCTGAAAGTGCTGAAAAGCCAGGATGTTCCTTTGGGGACTAAGGTGTGCCTGACCCAAGCCATGGTATTTTCATTTGCCTCCTATGCATGTGAAAGTTGGACACTGAATAAGGGAGACTGAGAAAGAAATCGATGTATTTGAACTCTGGTTCTGGCAAAGGAAATCGAAAGTACCATGGATTGCTAAAAGCACACCTAGATGTGTCTTGGAAGAAGTATAGCCAGGATGCTCCTTAGAGGGAAGGATGGTGCGATTCGTCTCAAGTACTTTGGACATGTGATGGAGAAGGCCATCGTGCTTGGTAAAGTGGAGGGGTAGTAAAAAGAGGCAGGCCCTCAATGAGTGGATTGACACAGCGGCGGCAGCAATGGGCTCTAACAGTAAGGACAATTGTGCGGATGGTGCGGCACCGGGCAGCGTTTCGTTCTGTTGCACATAGAGTCTCTGTGAGTCAAACGGACCTGATGGCCCCTGACACTAACACATGTTGGGAATGAGAGACGCATCCAGAGGTGCCCTGCCATGGGGCCGACACTGAATGTGGGCCCACTGTGTGGTAGGTCCTCCGTAGACATTCTCTCCAGGATTCCTCAGCCAGGCCTGGGCAGAAGTACACCAGTCTCTCCATGGCCACAAGCAGAGATTGAGGCACTGAGAGGTTCAGTAATTGGTTCAAAGCAGGGCTTCTGAACAATCACCTAGGGTTCTACAAGAGTCACTTAGGGACATAGTTAAAAGGTATAGTCTGGGGGTGGAAATGCAAAACTAGAACAAACCAGTTCAAAGCCTGGTTCAATATCATACCAGTCCCGTAAGTAAGTTGGAGCCAGAATTCAAACCCAGATCCCAGAGCCTGTGCCTAGCACTCTTTTCTCTGCTCCGAAGGACCCCACATGCCAGGCTCTGTGGCTCTCCCCCAAAGCAGGATGGGATCTAAAGTGGATTCCAGACCTGGTCCCCAGCATCCCTCAGAGCCCTCATGTCTGAGACAGAATTTGGCAGCCCCACTGGGATTAATTAATTACAGACCTAGCTCCAGGGTGGCCCCATTGACTATCATGGCTGCTGCATACCTGTTGATTGCATAATCCTTAAATACATTTGACATCTTTAATTGGAATCAGCCTCCCACCCCCCAGACCCTACCCACAGTTGAATTATGAGCTCCAAATTCCCTGTTGGCAGCGCCGAGCTTCTGCCTGCACTGGGGCCCAGAGAGGAGGGATCCACCTGGGGCTCGCTGACATTTCCCAGGGATTAGGAAACAGAAGCAGAGGACAGTTGGCTGCCTTACTCGAAGGCTAGGGACCTTCCTCCAACTCTGTGGCTACAGATCACCACTCAATCCCATGTCGCCTTCCTCCAGAAAACCCTCCTGGACCTCCTGGCCTCGAGCTGCCGGAGTCATGTGACACCAGAACCATTACCTGGACCCATATTAGGTTACACGGAGGCCTTCTGGGCTTTCTAGGAATCCGCTGTCTGTCTCACTCTTCTCATCTCCCAGGGTAAACTGAGTCCCCTCCCCAACTGAACACGTATATGCCAGATGATACAGAACAAGATCAGAGTCCCTGCTTCGCTGCACACAAAGTGCCCAGGGGGCCCCAAGTCTGCAGAGGTATCAGAATCCCAGCGCTGTCACCTACTTGGATGGTAACTGGGAACAAGTGGGAACAAGTCCCATACTCTATCCACCCATGTCTTTACTCACTCATCCACTCAACCAATCATTCGTTGTCCCTGCAGTCATATCACATGCTAGGTTTTCTGAGAGGGGCAGGGTGCAGGGGATGGATCAGGAGCTGTGCCTGCTGAGCAGACCACAGCCCGGTGGGGAAAGTGTAGCTGGAAGGGCAGGAGAGGCACAAGGAAGGTAGAAAGAAATTAACTCAGTGTGGAGAGAGGCCAGGTGGAGGACAGGAAGGTTCCCCAGAGGCCAGACCAGGAGCCAGATCTTTCTGGCAAGACCTGCAGCACCTCCCCCAGCGCTCTTCTCCTCATTTGATAACAAAATGGATTATTGTGAAAATGTAAACAAAATGCTTGGAGAACGTGCCTTCTGTCCTGCAGCTGTTTGACATTAGTCTCACTTTCCAAATTTGCCCCCAGCCAGCCACATGTGAAAAGGACAATATTGGGAGAGTGCCCCGGGATAACGGCAGGCTGCTCTTGGTGGTGAGTCACCAGTCCTGGGGTTCTGGTCGCCAGAATGCAGGGGATCATGTCTTGGCTCGCCTGCTGGGAAATCCTGCTTGACAAAACGAGACTTCAAACGCCCCTAGTGGAAAGGTGAGTGAGTCCCTTTCCCAGAGCCTCTCCTCAATGCCCCTGCCTTGCTTTTCTCACTCCACCTGGCCCCCTCCGGGGGTGTCTCTGAGAGAGGGAACCAGTCTCCAGACATAGGCTTCCGGTCCTGCAGCGCCAGCCTCTGCAGGTGACAAGATTTGGAAGTCCAAATGCCAGGAAAGGAAAGAGGTGCTCTGTGACAGTAAACTGAAGTCAGCTGGAGCCAGGGTGTGTTCCCAGACTGGCTCTCACTAGCTCTGCGACCTGGGGCCAGTGATCTACTTCTCTGAGCTCCATTTGCCTGCTCTATCTAACTGCACTGCCAGTTGTGGTCGAGTGGATACCAACTCAGGTGGCCGGGTGTGTTTCAGTAGATTTTTTTCCCGATTTTCCAAGGCATAGACCTTCTGAAGGTTGACTGCCAGGCCTTTCTTCCAAAGTATACTTGTGGGTGGGTTTGGGCTCTGAGCCTGTTACTTGAGGGCTTTGGCCTTTGTACCATCCAGCAACTCTCTGTAGTCCGCAGAGGCTGGGTAACTGGGTGATTCACGCATCTGGATGTGTTGACTCCATTCAGAACCTGTTTAGGTCAGGTCCATCCAGGGTGCAACGGGGAGCCGAGCAAGCACACCCTGTCACACGTGCAGTTGCAACGCATAACAAGCATCCCTCTGTAACTACATCCTGGTGAGGAAACACCAGGGAATGATCCCACAAGGTGCATACATGTGTTGGGTCGTGATCGGCGCTGTGAGCAAGGTGAGGGAGATCAGGAGGGTGGGGAAAGGGGGTGTATTATTTTACCGTGTGTGTTCAGGGAAGCCCTTGCTGAGAAGGAGGAAAATGGAACAGAACTCTAAAGAAGGTGAGAGAGAAGTCAGGGTGGACATCTGAAGGACATTCTAGACAGAGAAAGGGGGGATGGCTGCCCCTTCGGAAGCACCGCGAGGTGGCCAGAGCCGGTGACGTGTAGTGAGAGTGGAGAGGGGATGTGTTCGATGAAGCCCAAGTCGCAACAGGGCAGGGATGGGGTCGGGAGTGTGATTTTCCTGTTCGACCGTAGGGCATCATGAGAACAGTGGCTTTTCCTCAGAGCGAAGCGGGAGCCCTGGAAAAACAGTTGAGCCGAGCGTGTTCCGAGCTGACGTAAAGTGTTCCCTCTGCCTGGCGTGTGGAGAACAGGGTGTAGAGGGACAGAGACAGAAGCAGCGAGATCGGGTGTGGGGCTACTGTCGCGATCAGGGGCAGAGATGTGGACTCTGGAGGAGGGAGGTAGAGGCTGAGAGAGTGAGAAGACGCTGCTCTGGGTATATTACAGAGGTGGCGTCCCCAGGACCTTCGGACGGCCTGGGATGGGAGCGTGAGACGGGGACACAAGGGAATCCAGAACGAAGCCTCTTGGTTTGACCTGAGCCACCCCTGGGATGGAGACTCCACTTCCCGAGATGGAGGAGAAGACGAGAGAAGCAGGATTTGGGGTATGGGAGGACTGGGGGATTTGAGTTTGGGACGTGCTCAGCTTGAGCGGTCTGCTGGACATGCAGATGGAGCTATCGAGGCAGCAACTGCACGCCTGAATCGGGTGTTGGAGAGAAAAGGCCAAGGTAGAGCTGAGGTTCAAAGTGAGTAAAACCAGAAAAAGGATGGGGCTTTGGAGTACTCTATGTCCAGGGGTCACGGGCCTGAGGGCCAGCCAGGAGCTCTGTGTGGCACCGGGGAAACTAGGGAATGATGCACAGGGTGGTTTGCCTCGGTCTCAAGATGCTACCTCCGAATGAGGCCGTATGCACAGCGAATCGCCCGGGATGGTGACTTTCTTCAGCTGGGCACACGGCACTAGGCCCACAACCTTGAGAAGAAAGCCCCACTGAGGCCAACTTAGCTCTATGCCCGGAATGCCTTTGAACCCCACTGGGGGAAGATGGAGCTTGGAAGCAGGCAATTTCAGCCAAGGGTGCTGTGTTTCCTGAGAGCTCGGGTGCAGTAACCAGTTAATTATGCAAGTAAATCACGTCACCATCCCCTGCAGCCCCCAGGCAATAACACCGTGCTGCCCACACTTTTAAGAGCGATATAAGCCTTGAGTACGGGCTAAGAGGTTTTATAGGCCACCCGTTCAATGGGCTTCTTTCTCCCAGAGCCCACAAGAGTCATGTGTGTCCATGGCTGTTCAGTAGTGGGGAGAGAGAGTGGCTTTTGAGGGCCACCTTCTCAGACAAGGTCCATATGACTTGGGACCCGTCCAGGGCTGGCTGGCAGCCTAGCTGGGCTGTGGAGAAGTTCATCTTTTCTGTGCCCCCTCTTCATGTCCCTGCAACATGTTTCTCCCAACTGCTTGGGCACCCTCCTGGGCTCCACCCAAATCCTATCAGTTCAACAAACATCTACAGGGCACAGGTGTGCAGCGGTCTGGTCCTCGTCCTTTAGACACGCTAAGGGCTCCTTGAAGGCAAACGTGTGACACATGGGAGCCCCGAGGCGTGGAGGGCCGATTCAGGAACATCTGCTAAGCAGAGAAGGATGAGTAAGATTTCAACAGGCAGGGATCAAGGATTCGTGGGAGGAATTCCAGGAGTGTCAACAGGGTAAGTACAGGCACAGAGACTTGGGTGACATTCACAGACACTTCTTGGGGTTGTGAGCTGACGATGAATCAGCCCTTGGCTCATGGCGGGCCACACCCCCCACCCCCACCCCATCCCCCGCCCCTGTGCCATGAAACAAGACGCTGCCTGGTCCTCACCATCCTCCCCCATGGTTGGTGTGGATCAGACCGTTGTGACCCACAAGGCTTTCACGGACTGACTTCCTAAAGTAGAACAGCAGGCCATTCTTCCTAGTCCATCTTAGTCTGAAAGCTCGGCAGAACCCTGTTTCGCATCAGAGCAGCACCCGAGCTTCCTCTGGCATGGATACACATGAAGTGCCTTGGCTGGGAATAGAAACTGGGTCTCCCATGGGAAAGCAAGCGTTCTACCTCTGAACTACCAATGGATCTTAGGTGCTCAGACCAGCCTCTCAGATTGCTTGTATCACAGATTAATGGGGCCCTAGAATGTTTAAAAAAAAAAAAAAGTAGGTTTTTTTTAGTTCAATGGGGAATTTCCGGTCACCTGGTCAGAGTGCCCACCCTCCCACCCCCCACCACCCAGGGCAGGAGATCCAGCAGGTGACACTTTCTAAGATGGGTGGAGACCCAGGAGGGGCTTCCATCCATGCAGGCATCTGCACAGCGTCACCGTCCCCATCCATCAATCTCCACGTGCTGACCAGGTGTGTGTGACCAGGGAGCCCTCTGTCTTCCCACAGCTTCTGCCACGCCCCTTCCTCCCACAAGCAATGCCCGTCTTCCTCAGAGGGCAAGTACCTGGTCCATTCCCTATGGTGATTGATCACAGCCTAGAGTCTTGGTTCTGAGCTTGATTACTGATCTAACCCCACCCCGACATAGTTCACCTCCCTACGCTGCCACACGTTTCTCTTCTTTAAAATCAGCATCAAGGCAGCGACCACAGCTAGCAATCCTTTTGTGCCTAACAAGTGTGCTAAGGGTTTTACAGGGATGAGCTCGGCTCATGTTCAGAGTGAGCGCGTGGCTTTGGCACCCCGGCTCTCGACGTCCCTCCACAGATTAGGAGACTGAGCACGGACGTCAACTAATTGGCCCAGTCACACAGCTAGTAAGTGTTGGAGCGAGGCTGTGGCTTGAGAGAACGAGCTGTGGGCGACGTGTAGGAAGGAGGCACTCTCTTCCCGGTGGGCGTGCACAGTGCGTTCATCGCAGCAGTGGGGGTTCAGTGTGTCTCTCGGGGCTTGGTTATAAGATAGGTGAGTCCATGGCTGGAGGCAGGGCACTGCCGAGGGATGATTGTTTCTGTGTCGTGAGTTTTATCATCTGAGGAGTTGCCCCCTAATGTGTTCTGTGCCATTACACCCTAGGCTTCTTAAAAGTAAGTGACATCAATTGGACACATGCTGCCATCATCGTTTTCTAAACATTTACTGTCTAATTGAGCCCTTGGTGTATTGAAAGAGCTGGAAGAGCCCCCAGTAAAACGATCTTTGGAAATAAACAAAGGGGGAACCGATTACAAGGATCTACATATAACCTCCTCTCTGGGGGATGCACAACAGAAAAGTGGGTGAAGGGAGATGTCGGACAGGGTAAGATATGACAAAACAATAATAATTCATAAATTATCAAGGGTTCACGAGGGAGGAGGGAATGGGGAGGGAGGGGAAAATGAGGAGCTGATATCAAGGGCTCAAGTAGAAAGCAAATGTTTTGGGAGTTATGATGGCAACAAATGCCCAAATGTGCTTGACACAATGGATGGATGTATGGATTGTGATAAGAGTTGTACGAGCCCCCAATAAAATGATTTAGTTAAAAAAAAGAAACAACAAATAAATAAAAAGACATGATTTGGCTGGTAAACAAACAAACAAACCCAAAACAGTAACCGATGTGTCTTATTCAACTAGAAAGTCCCAGAACAAGGGCTGGCCCGCGGTGGGTGCTTATGAAAGAGAGTGAATCATGACCCGTCAGAGGTTGGCCCACAGCTGCCTTGTGTCACCAGGTGTCCTTGAGCAAAAAGATAGTGGCTGTGTACCT
>NW_022104341.1:80266061-80281850 GCF_000313985.2 Echinops telfairi | reverse complement strand
GCTGCAACTGCTCTGGGGGATCCCGTGGTCCCGGCCTTGCTTTCCTCCCCCTTGGCAGGGCAGACATGTGCCCCTTCCCCTGAGGTGCCCGGATGGTGAGTGTGAGACCCAGAGACTACAGAGGCCGGTCGCAGGGGTGCCAACGGGGCCGGACAACTCAGAGAGCAAAACGGGAAGGGGTGGTCCCTGCAGTAGCTCACTGGGTCCTGTAGGTGAAACCCTCTGGGGAAGTGGCTGGGCTTTCACAGTTCAGCAGGTGGCTTTATGAATGGATCTGTGGCCCCAAGCCTCAGGGCGAGGGACTCGCATCCTGTAAGATGCTCTGACACACACAGTGAGAGCCAGGTTACATTTAGAGGAGGGCTGGGTGCCCTTTGACCCTTGGTTCAATAGCTCCCTCCCGGGCAGCGATCATAGAGCAACTGGAGGGTCCAGATCAAAGGGCAGAGAGGAGGAGATTTATGGGGAGAGCAGGGCTCCTCTCAGGTGTTCCTGCTCCGGCCCCTCCCCATGGGAGCATCTGGAGAGGAGGCATTGGCCTTGGGAAGGGAGGGAGAATTCCGCTTTTTCTGAACCAGCTCCTGCACTGGGATGCTGCAGGAGGAACGCAGAGGTGACCCTGTCCTCCAGGAAGCTTGGCCTACGGCGAGGCCCGGCTGGGATGGGAAGTAACACCTCCGTGACTGGAAAGACTGAAAGGGAGCCCTTCTGGGCAGGCAAAGTGGATTTATCCTTCTTGGGCCTCTTTCCCTAGTTCCCTCAGGACACGCAGCTTCTCCCCTCTGCGGAGGGAAGGCCCCATGTAAACTCGCCCTTGTGTCTCCAATGCCCAGCAGTGCCCGGCACAGGGTGTTGGAGCAAAAAATGAGTGTGGGGTTGTAACGAACTGCACTGAATTGCTTTGGCCATTAGCATGTAGCGTGGTGACAAACAGGGCCCACTTGGTAGATAGATAGGGACATTGAGAGGCCTGGGGGAGGGGAGGGCTGCTGCCCATGGTGGCTCAGGGAAGTGGTAGCTCATGGGCCGCACTGGGCAAGCGGAGGGGCGTGCTCTGCAGTTCTTCCAAGCTAATGGGGGCTTCAGGAGAAGCCCTCTCTCCCACCCACTGGGTCCGAATCCCCTTGAATAGACTGGGCTCGGCCCAGCCAGAAGGAAACACATCCACATTACAAAAAACCATGCGAAAGAAGCGATGGATGGAAAAACCATTACCTTATAAATTGGCCGATCTGTTCAGAACTTGTAGGAAACAGGGCATGTAAAATTCACATGGCACGCTGGGGGCTCTGATAGCGCCTCATTACAGCCTCAGCCTCCAGTGAAAAATGTCCTCACCCCAAAGAGCAGATTTTCCTTTATTAATGACACAGGGTGGGGCTGACACCGCACAGTCTAGCTACCTGCAGGCCCTGGAACTCAGGAGAGGTGCTTCTGAGGCTGTGCCACCCCTCACAGCCCTGATTTACACGGCCCCCTACTCCCCACCCCCCCAAATAAAAGCACCAAGCCCGAGAAGATGGCGCCCTCCTCTCAGTCACCAGCCTTCATACCGTAGCCACACGAGGAAGAGGGAGACTCCGTTTGCGGTGATGAGGGTCCGTCTGAGATCTCCAATAAGCCAGCCCCTTAATGAAAGGTGAGGGGATCTCAGCCTATAGGTGTGATTCCTGACGCGGGAGTCGGGGGTACTAAGGCTGTGGCCTGGTTAGGACGCAGGCAGGATCAGACTATGACCAGGCGCAGGGTTCAGCTTAGGACAGGGTCAGCTAGACCAGGTTGGCAGGACTGAACCCTGGTCTTAAGTCCACAGGCAAGCAGAGACGAAAGCGTGGCAGTCAGCATAGCAGAGAACAGTCACACTGCAAGTTCTTGCCGCTCAAATCCTCGCCTTGCCCATTAGTCAAGCGAGGAAATGGAAAGCCAGCAATTATTCCTCGAATGCTCATCACGTGCACAACAGTGAGGCCAGCCTAGTGACACGGAGGGGCAGGGAAAGTGATCCCAGGTCACCTGATCCCCAGGCTAGTGCAATTTCCCAGCCACCTGCACTTCCCAACAGCAAATGAAAGAGAGTGAATCATGACCCGTCAGAGGTTGGCCCAGCTTATGAAAGAGAGTGAATCATGACCCGTCAGAGGTTGGCCCACAGCTGCCTTGTGTCACCAGGTGTCCTTGAGCAAAAAGATAGTGGCTGTGTACCTAATTATCTCTCCTAGGGCCGCAGCTTCCTGAAACTCCCCAGTTACCATCCTTCCTAGCAATCCTTCACACTCTTCTACGGATGTGTATATGTGGCAGTTACAGCTGTCACGTACGATGCCTCACCTGAGCTCTGGAGCACCCTCTTGGTCCCAGATTTACAGACGAGACAATTGAGGACCAGAGCGGTTAGGTGGTTTACCTAGAGGTGTTGATTTGCTCCATCTTCTGCCTCTCAGCTCCAAGTTCACGGCTCCTTCCTTGGGTGGTACCTCTTCCGAGGCCCAAATAGCAAGAATGCAAGTTCTGATGTGACAGAGTTGTATCTTGACTTCTGCAGATCTCCCACGCCTGGTGTTGGGCTTGGCGCCCAGTAGGGATGGTGGGAGTGTTTTGTGGGACCAGCGTGAGCTTATGAGATGGGCTTGTAGGGTGACAGGGTGAATGGACTGTTCTGGGAGCCAGGGCTGGGGAAAAACAGAGCAAGTCAGGCCCACTGAAGCAAACTTGGCTCCTGTCTGGTGGTTTTATACGTTTACACTTGTGGTCAGCACCCGAAGTTACACAACTGCTTCCTTGTTCAGTCCTTACCCCCTGCAGCCAAAAGCGGGATCCCCTGATGGGACGTTTGGCTCTATCTGGGCTTTCACAGCCGGTTCCTTCCAGAAGAAGCTGGAGACTTGGCCAGCACTGGCCGTAGGAGAATTGCAAAACTGAGGCATTCTCTCTAGATCAAATTCCTTCGCCTTGGGTCTTTGAGCTACTTGTTTATGCAGAAGGGAACGCTGTTTCCCACCCTCAGCTGGGAGGTGGCTGGAGTGCAATCAACTGTGTCAACGGGGCATGGCATGGGAGGTTTGGCTTGGGGGCAGTCCTTCCAGTAGTCATATGCACGCAAAGGGCTCTCCAGGCTTCTTGAAGGAGCTGGCCCAATCCTTCTCAGCTAGGGCAGGGGACCAAGGCTTGGACAGAGTCAGTAGCCACAGAACATGAGTGATGAAGGCCTTTCTCATGGCCAGAGCTGTCTCCTGAAAGCGCCTGCTGTTTCTCTTGGAGTCCGACCCCTGGTCAAAGTGCGTGCGAGCCGTGGCTGGGAGTTGAGGAAAGGACCCAAAGCACCAGTTAAATGTGGGCCCCGATGACCAGGAAGGGCCCTGCCAGCTTTGAAAGAAGAGGAGTCTAAGAATCTACACGCAATCCGTTTCATGAGCATTGACTGAATACCTATGAGGCTGTGATGGCCAGAAAAGGCTGGCCGGAAGCAGCTGTCGGCTGGCAGGGAGAGAGGGAAACAGAGGACGGCAGAGCAGCGCCATGTAGTCACTGACAGATGAGAGCACAGAAAGTTTCTAGGACAGTCGCTCGGGTGCTCCACCCATATTCCCTCACCCTGAACACCTCCCGGGGCGCACTGGCCAGTTTCCAATGACCGGAATGTGCATCGCTTTGCCTGAGGCTTCCTGTAGTCACCAATTCCCAACCTGGCTGAGCAGGTGGGTGCTGAGGTCTGCTGAACCCACAAGTGACGGAAAGGGAGTGCATGTGCTTCAGCTCACTGGCCTCTTGGGTGGGAATGGGGTGGGGGGGGGTGGGGCTGTTCTAGACTTCTCAGAGTCTTCGAGCAATTGAGCTCATCAGCTCATGGTGATCATTTGCCCACCAGCCAATCACCAACCCACTGTCATCCATTCTGATGCATATTGACCTTACAACGGTCTCACTTCCCTTGGTTCCCAGTGAAATGAGTCATCCGCCAATCCTTCACTGGAGATCTCCTTCTGGGCGAAGACAGAGTAAGACAAATGAAAGGCATTTTAATTCTCCCGTAAGGTGGAGTCAATGCTGTCGGAGCCAACTTCCTAGAAGAGAGCCTTGATATAGCCCTTCTAAGAAGGGAAGAGCATTTCCCAGGGGAAGCAGTCATTTGAGCAGGGCAGAAGGCAGGAGAGGCGCGGAGGCCTCCTTGCTGACCATGCGGAGCACTCTCCGAGTCAGCTCCGTGGCAGCTGCATGCCAGCCCTTGGCTTTCATCTCTGCCTCAGCTCACGGGCCCCTATCCCAATAACACCCCGCCTTCCAATCCTGGCTCTCTCCTCTCCTTTGGGAGGTCTTCTTGATGATTTTTTTCACCCTATCCTCTAACTTTGTCCCCCTCTTGTCCTTCTCCTCCATCCTTCAGGCACCCCCCCCCCTTACTCAGCAGGACTGGTGTTTGGCCGCAAGTCTCTCCCAGGCCACCCTCTTCCGTCTCTGGGCCCCATTCCCTAGCCCAGGGCCGGTTCAGAGGAGGGGCAAGTGAATGCGGGCAGAAGAACTGAGGAGCTGTAGAGGGAAGGGGCGGGAGGAGGGGATGAGCACATCCCATGCCAGTGCTGACTCGATCTCGCCGCCTCTGGCTTACTCCGTATCCCCTGCGTGAATCTCGGACTCTGCAGTGGTCAGAAAGAACAAAACTGAATTAGCTGACAGACCCCGTCTCTCTGCCCGTGGTGCCCTCGGATTCTTCTTCCCCCCATTACTGTCCCCCCGCCCCCATGCAAGAACACAAGCAGTTTGTCCACACCTTAAAAATAATGAGTAATAAACCATCAAAATGAGAACCCAGTCTCTTAACTATTCAGGCCTCCTCAGGGTTGCTAACCAGATCTGCCCGTTAGGGAGGGTGACAAGAATGCATGTGGGCACGCGGAATGCGGTGTGTAGAGGTTAGCCATAGACTGGCAAGGGGGCAGATAATGGGAAGAGGGGGCAGTAAAAGAGAATGGGGTTGACTTTTAAAAATAAATCATTTTATTAGAGGGGAGGCTCTTACAGCTCTTATAACCATCCACACATTAATGGTATCAAGCACCTTTGCTCATATGTTGCCATCATCCTTTTCTTTCTACTTGAGCCCTTGGTATCCACTCCTCTTTTTTTCCACTCTCCCTCAAATTTTTGTCCTAGGGCTCAGGACAAGAAATTTAGGTCTTCTTTTTTTGAGCTAGAACTCAAGTTGAAGAAATACCAGGTAGTTTTCAAGAGTCAGGGCCTTCTTTTCTGTCATTTTACAGATGAACGACCTTTAGACAGGCGATACACAGTGTCCAATGGTAATGAGTGATAATCCGTGTGATACTCACACATGATGACAATAATGACGTATGTGTGTGTGGATACCCACGCACAGTTGTTGTTGATGATGATGTTAGCTGCCATTGGTTGGCCACAAATGCCTAGTGACTCCAGGCACAGAGGAATGAATGATTGCCCTGTCTTGCACTCCCCCCGTGATCAGTTGCAGAGCAGACTTTGTGAATTAGAGGGTTTTCACTGGCTGCTTTTCGGAAGTAGAGTGTCAGTCCTTTCTTCCTGGTCCATCTTAGTCTGGAAGCTCTGCTGGAATCTGCTCAGCACCATAGCGACAAACAAGCTTCCGTTGGTCCAACAGCGTTGGCTGCATGGGAAGCACATTCCTGCAGGGGAGTCTACGACAGAGCCACTGTTAGGCGCTACTTAGTTCTAAACCAAAAGGCAAAGTGAAACGAAAACAAACTTGTTGCCGTTCAGGCAACTGAATGCTGCCAGCACCAGGGTCATTTGGTTGATGAGGAAGATGAATCTTAGAGCCCAGAGAATAGTCCAAGATGATTCAGCAAACCTGTGCCTGGTGGGAATCAAACCCAGGTCACCTGGATTCAGAATCCATGCTTGTGGTCAAGGTGATTAACAAAAGAGGTCCTTAAAAAGTGCTTTAGAAACACCAAACGAGCAACCAGAAAAAAACCAGTCCAAGCTAAAGCAGGGCAAGTTGACGAAGGGCCTCTCAGGGCCCTGAGCTAAGGGCTAAGCTGGGAAAGCAAAACAGAACGATAGAAATTATCCAAAAAATAACACTAAAACCCAAACACCAATTGACCACAAATGCGGCTCCTTGTGGGGCTTGACTCCCAAGAAACCTTGGGGGAATCTGGCCCAGAGCTGGCCCAGAATGTGGCCTGAGACCCAGGAAGGAGGGCAGGGCGAAGGGCTGGGGGCCGATTTGCCGTGAAGCCAGCGGGGCTTGCCTGCGCCTTCCTCACTCACAAGGATTGTTAGGCTGCCTTTGTTGCTGTCGGAGACAGGGAATTCCAGGCCAACAGAATCTAACCGACCATGAACAGAACTGATTTTCTGTCTCGCCCCCCAACACCTCCTGACCCACCACGGGATTTGTTTTCACGACCCCCTTTGAATGGTGTGAGCCTGCTTCAGAGCGCTGGAAATGGGTCCTGCGTGGCCACACCACGCCAAGAATCCCAGCCTTCCTTTCAGCTGGCCTGGGCCGCCCTTTGCTGCAAACCCAGCCACTGCTGGGGGTGTCAGACCAGATCTCTCTGGAAAGGAGAGTCGGTTCTCAGGTGAACCAGGACCCTCTCAGAGCCCTTCTTGCCAGCTGGTTGAGATGACAGACAGGCGCTTCTGGGTTTGCGAACACAGGCCTGCTCCAGGCACTTGTTAGAGGGGCTCAGTCTTCAAGGCGAAGGTGCTAGTTTTCCTTCTGCAAAGGAGCCAGATGAAGCTCGGAGGTGAAGTAACTTGCCCGAAGTCACGTTAGGAGCACATGGCGGAGCCAGGACTCCAGTCCAGGTGTCTCTGACGCCAACGCTCCTAGCAAACATAACACCCTCCCTGAAGCCCAGCAATTCAAAGTTTAATTTTCTTGGTCATCTCTA
This sequence comes from Echinops telfairi, assembly GCF_000313985.2. Lineage (NCBI taxonomy): Eukaryota > Metazoa > Chordata > Mammalia > Afrosoricida > Tenrecidae > Echinops > Echinops telfairi. Next base: position 80,274,954 of record NW_022104341.1, on the reverse strand, counting down.
AAATGGGGGGTGATGGTGAGTAATCCCTTTCTGTAGGCCCAGTTGAGTTCTCATGTTCTCTTTTTGATGTTTAAGACTTCCCAAAGGCAGCCAGATCCTGGAAGGCTCTGTGTGTGTGTGTGTGTGTGTGTGTGTGTGTGTGTGTGTAGCGGGGGTGGGAGGGAGAGGAATGCAAGCCTTCTCCAATGATCGGAGGCTCAGCAGAGGCCTCTGCGCAAACACTCTGAACAGGGACTTGGTTGGTCCTGTGCTGGGGCCTCAGGGACACTCACTAGGGGGTGCTCAAGCCGGGAATGTCAAGCTCTGGGGGGATGAGCAAACAGATCCCTGTGAGTCCACATTCCCGAGCCTGCAGCCTGGCATGCAGACCCACCAATAGTCTCTGGCATTGTCCAAAGGTGGCCCGCTTGGCCAAGGGGCAGGATCAATATTTACTAGGATATATGGGGCCTTGCAGCATCAACTATGTTTGGACAGCCCTGCCTCTCACTGTCTTTCCAAATGCACTCTGGGTCTAGGTCCCCACAGGAGGGAGATCACCTGAACCAGGAGCCCTGAGGTGGAAGGTAATTGGTAGGATTTCCCATACTGCCTGACCCCAGCCTTTCCATCTATTTCAGGGAAGTTGTGCAAGAAAGCAGAGTTCAGAAGGCTTTCTAGAAATCTACGTCAGGGACGGCTTGCAGACTGTTAGTTACTATGGGCTACTTTGGGGGTCGTCTTTGATTCCCGTTCTCTCTTGCCGAGTCTCACTATCCATCCATCTAGCTACCCTCCATCCATTTGAGCCAAAATACTGCCTTGATTATATCCCATCTGAAAATTGAGACCATCTCAATAAATGATTTGAATCCTGGCGATCTCATGACAGAATTAAATGGCGACCATACAGACACATGGAATACATAGGAATCAAACTGTCTACATCTGTGAAAAGAGATGATGGAGAAGCTCGGTATCAGCAGCCAAAACAGGGCCAGCGGCTGACCTTGAAGCAGCCTATCAAGTGCTCATATGTACATTCAGATGGAAACCGAAGAAAATGAAAAGAAGTCCATCAGAGCGAAAATACCAGCTTGCGTCTATCCCCCTAAACTTCCAGAACACGCCAAGATCTGATTTGACACACGGAACACCAATGACAGAAGCCCGGCCGAGCTGTGAGACGACAATACGGAAGGAAGGAAAGACATGGAAGATCAAAGTGGAGAGGCGATGGGATGCTGAAACTTGCTTGCGATCATAAAACAGCTAGGGCAATGGAAGAAATGATGAAGTCAAAGATCTGAACAGAAAATTTCCAAAGGCAACGCAAGAAGACTGCTCCGAAATGTGTGCAGGCCCGGAATGAGATCAGCAGAAAAGGAAGAACCCACTCAGCACATCTCAAGCTGAAAGGACTGAAGGAAAAGACACGATCCTCTACTTCCGATACTGAACGATTCTATGGGCGAAACGTTGAATGATGTAGGAAGCATCAAAAGAAGATGGAGGGAAGACAGGCACGGTACCAAAAGAGACATCGAACCATCTTAAGAGGTAGCATAGGATCAAGAACCAGTGGTCCTGAAGGAAAATGTCCATGCTGCACGGAGGCATCAGCAAAACACCAGGCTGCAGGACTCAATGAAACACCAATAGAAATGTTTCAACAAGCTAAGGTAACCCTAGCAGCACTCACTCAACTATGCCAAGACATCGGGAAGACAGGTACCTGACTGACTGACTGGAAAAGATCTATATGTGTGCTCATGCCAAAGAAAGGGGGCTCAACAACCGTGGAAATCATCGAATGATATCACATGCAAGTCAGCATTCGCTGAGCGTCACTCAACAATGGTTGCAGCAGCACATTGACAGGGAGCTGTCAGAGATTCAAGCTGGATTCAGAAGAGGCCTTGGCACAAGGGATTTCATTGCTGAAGTCAGAGGAATCTTAGTTGAACAAAGAGTCCTGGACAGGTGTTTACTTGGCGAGGCAAAGGCATTCAACTGTGCGGATCAAAACAAGCTATGGGTAGCCTGGAGATGAACGGGAATCCCAGAACACTTGATTGTGCTCATATGGAACCTGCACAAGGGAAACTCCTTTATTGCTCCCAAGGCCTTTAACTTACTGGTTGAGTCGTCCTTCCCCATTAGGGAAAGTAATCTGCTTTACTTAAGGCCAACTGGCTCCATCCCACGCAACTTGGCACTTCATAGCCACAGTCAGACTAGAGTTGGACCAAACAACATAACAAAGTTGTTTTGTATAAACAACCGTCATAGTCCTGCAGCTACTGAAGTTGAAGATCAGTAGACCCCCAACAACCATGGGAGTCACTTCCTTAAGAAAATCCTCCCTTCCTTTCCCACCCCTCTTCTCTCTCTCCATTTGGTAGAGATTTGAACCTGCCCGTAGGCTCTTAGGAGGAGCCCTGGTTGCACAGTGGGTTATGTGTTTGTCTGCTAACCACAAGGTCAGCAGTTCGAAACCACCCATGGTTCCTCAGGAGGAAGATAGGGCTTTTTGTTCCCATAAACAGTTAGTCATGGAAACTCACAAGGGCAGTTGAACCCTCTCCGATAGGATCACCTGAGTCCGAGTAGACTCGAGGGCAGCGAGTTTGGATTTTTAGAGTTCAGAAAGGGGTGCCTCGCTATCTTCAAAGCTCTACGGTGCACAGTTCTGGTCCACACACATGGGGTCACCAGCAGTCCTGGTGGATGGGATGGCAGCTGGTTTGGTACGTAGATGGACCTTTTACCCTATTGAGCCTGCCTCTTCCATTGTGAAATGAGGTCATAGGCCTCCTTCTTGGGATGATCAGAAGATTAACTGTAAAAAGGCTCCCCTCCACACCCTGCACAGCGCTGGGATGCAAAGGCCCTTGAACTTAGGGTTCCTATGTCTCGAGTCAGACTGGGTTTGCTTTGTTTAGAGCTTTTTTTTAAAAAAAAAGAAATATATCAAACAAACGGAAAAGTCTAACAATTACCTCGTACCCCTCCCACCCGGTTTAGCGCATGCTGACCTTTCGCCGTATTTCCTCCTGACATTTTGCAAATAAACCAAACAGATAAATGGGAACTCCTTTTTCTTCTCTCCTAGGTCCCGTTCCCCTCGCCCCTCCAGATGCGGTCACTTTGCTCGGGACGGGCCATATCCTTGTTGTCTGCGTTCTTGTTTCTTTATTACATGCATATGTGCATGTATGCGATACCGAACGCTGCTCTGCGGCGGTGTACAAGATGGCCCGTGCTGTTTGGTAACCTGCGTCCTCAGTCTGATAGCGGCAAGTGAGATGGGCCCGTGTTGACACAGGACGGGCACTCCCTCTAACCGCTGCCTGGGGGTCTATGACATGGACACAGCTTATGACTAATCCCTTTGCCTACTGATGGGCACCCTGCGCCCCATGCTGGAAAAGGAGAGCTGGCTGGAGAGGAGGAACCCCCTTCCCTGGGAGGATACACAAGCTGCCTTCGCTCAACAAAGGCTGGTGGGATGCCCTTTAGCATTTCTCCTCTCAGGGTGGCGAGAGAGAGCATTAGGCAGGACCCCAGCCCTCTTCCATGCACACCCCGCCCCCCAACACACACAGCTCTGGGGGCACTTCCTGCCTCCCTCTGTCACACCCACCCCGGCTCTCACCTCTGCTGCCCCAGTAGTGGGTGGCTGGCTGCGAGGGTGAGAGAAAAGGAATGGAAAGCATGTGGCGCAATGAACGTCTCGAGATTCGGGGTCTGACGTGGGCTCAAGGGATCCGTCTGCCTGCACTTGGGAAGGCCCTTCGGGCTGGGCTGGGGGTCCCAGGTCTAGGTTCCTAGGCCCAGCCTGCTGAGGAGCTCTGAGAGGACCCAGAATCTTCCCAGCTGTGATGGGGCTGTCCAAAGGCTCTGGGTAGACAGGAAGGGCTGCTTGGTTTCCCCCCCGCCCCCAGGCCTGGCTTGGCTACATGCTGTCCCCACACAGCCGCTCATCTTTCAAGAGCACAGTCTGGGATGAATTCCTTGCTCACCACCTATGGTAAAGGAGATTTATTATCCCGACAAACTCTTTTTATCCCTCTCCTTCCCAGACACTTTGATGGAGTTTATCTTGATAGATGATGAGGCCCCGGCCCTGGGGCAGCTGAGAGAGCGGTGGGCGGGGAGATGGGAACCAGGGAAGGGGAAAGAAGGCTGGAAGCTGGGGATGTGCAGGAGGGGCTGTCACTCAGAGCTCTTCCAGGCTGGGGGCTAGGGGTGGGCTGTGGAGGACCCCTGTCCACTAGCTCAGCAAAGTACCAACCACTTGCTGTATGTGACCGCAGCAGCCAGGCCTCCTGGATCTGTTTGCTCTGTGCTTCCATTGTGGTTGCTCTCAGAAGTGCCTTCTTGGGACCCTCGGTAAATCCATTGAGTCAGCTGTGACTCACTGAGATCCTGTGTGTTACGAGTGGAACTGCACTCCATGGGGTTGCCAGTGGCCTGGTGGCACTATGGGTTAAGCACTGGGTGCTAACCACAAGATGAGGGGTTCAAAGGTCACCCCACCAGCTCCTTCCGAGTGACAAGGATGAGGCTATCTGTTCCCATAAGGATTTACAGTCTGGGAAACCCTTGAAGGGTTTCTTTGAATCAGAATGGGCTCAGGGGCATTGGGCTTAGTTCGGGTTTAATCTGGTAGATAGGAACCCTGACGGTGCCACAGTTAAGCTCTGAGCTGCAAACTGAAGGTTGTTGGTTTGAATCTACTCGGAAACCTGACGATTTGGAGACTACAGCCAAGAAAACCCTGGATTCTATGCATAAGGTTTTCAGCGGATACTTCCTCCAAAGTGGGCAGCCGAGCCCTTCTTCATAGTCTGTTCTCCGCTGACACCTGCTCACGTTCGGTGACCCTGCTGGTATTTTAGATACCAGGGACACCGTTCAGAATCACAGAAACACACAGGCCACCCACTACAACAAGGAGACAAACGGAGTAAATCCGCTGCACAAGCCCTCTTTAGAGCATTGAAAAGCAAGAATGTCACGTCACTCTAAGGACGAAGGTCCGCCTGACCCGCGCCGTGGTATCTCAATGGCCTCCAGTGCATGGGAAAGTTGGACGGACCAAGGAAGACGGCAGAAGAACCAATTCATTTGAATTGTGGGGCTGGAGAAGAGTGTGGAAAGTACCGTGGACTGCCGAAAGGAAGAAGTAAGGCTCGAGTGCTCTGTAGGATGGCATGGCTTCAGCTGACATGCTTTGGACATATTGTCAGGAGAGGCAAGTCCCCGGAGGGGGGCCGTGAAACAGAGGCAGGCCCTCAATGAGATGGACTGCCACAGTGGCTGCAGCAACGACTGGGCAGCATCGGAACGATTGTGAGGACGGTGTGGGACGGGAAAGGGTTCTTACTGTGTCCCGCATAGGGTCGCCATGAGTTGGAACCGAGTTGATGGACTCAACCCACAACAAGAAAACTCTATGGAGCAGTCCACTCTGCCAGCCCCATGAGGTCACCGTGGGTTGGCATCTGCTGGATGGCATCCACCGGCCGTGGCCACCACCTTGCACAAGTAGACAGAGCACTAGGCCTACCTTCGGAGATATCGCTGCGCTGATTTGAACTGCCAACCTTCCGATTACGTGACCAAGCACAGAGCATTTGTGCCGCCCAGGGAACCTTGCACCCTATGTAGGGGACCCCTTGCTGTCTGGAGCTCTCCTCTTTCTTTCGCTACTCCGGGGAGTTGTGGCCTGAGCCTCCTTCTTCTCAGTCTGCAGACTTAGCAGGCATCCTTCCCTGCTTGAGCCCCAGTCGCAACTCGGGCCCTCCCTCCCATGCCCACTGGCACTCATGCAGACCCCCTCCTCAGGGCCACCTGCCCTGATCCATGGACGGCGGGAAGGACTCTTCCTCAGCACATCTCTCTGGTATCCCTCCACGCTCCTGCTGACCCTCCCCCGCATGGCCTGGTGGCCGGCCTGTCGTCTCTCTGGGGCCCTTCCTGAGGCCTCGATTCTCGCTCCTCCCCGGGTCCCAGGGCCCAGCCCGAGGCTGCGCTCAGGCGAGGCCTCCACGAAGGAATGAGGCAGCCAGGCCTTGAGCAGACGCTCCTTCAGGCCCTGCAGGTGGTTAGCCCCTGGACATGGATGCGGTCCTCGGCTTCTCTGGGCATCAAACTGGAGAGCGCTGCGATTAGTGTCTGCGTGCTCGAGGCTGCACGCCAAGCACGGGGCATCTCACTCTCACTAGCCCTGCGGAGTAAAGTATAACATGCCCATGATCAGAGAAGGAGGCTCATCCCCGACTAAGGGCAGCCCCTTCTGAGGTTCACAGGTGAGCAAGGGCAGTCAGGCTTCATCCGTGACTGCTAGATCCCGAAGCGTGAGGTCTTTATTCTCTCTCATCCTACCTAGTGATGGGTGGCAAGGGCTGTAGGCTCTGCCAGAGGCCTGGCCTTTGATCTGGGGGGCAGCTCAGCTGCACCCCTGCCTGCCACCCCACCCCCCACCCCCCGCAGAGAACAGCCACAGGCTGGTGTTCGAGTAGGGGAGATGTGCGGGCTGGCTAAGTACCATGGGGAGCTCCCACCTGAGCATGGAGACCACAGTGTCTTGGCTAGGACAATGGACCTGTTGGGCCCTTAAACCACAGGCAGCCACAACACCCACAAAGCTCTGATCTCTGTTCAGATGGCAAGGCGCAGAGGGTCTCCTGATGGGAGTTTGGAGCACAGAGCGCCCCTCGGGAGGCTGGGTGGCATGTCGTTCCATCAGACCTCAACCCCTTCTTCTTCGTCCTGCCCTCTTGTCCCCACCGGGCCTGCCCCTGCCACCTCTGGATGCCCTCCCTCTGCAAATGTTGTGGTCCCGTGGTTTCTCAGATCAAACCCACCGCTGGGAAGTGAATGTGTCCGACCATGGGCCCCACCCGTCCTGCTGAGCACCAGTCAGGCCCCTGCTCCGGCATCCAGAACCAGCCACACAGCCCTGCCCGCCCCCAACCCCATCTCTTCATGTGTACCTCTTTCCAACAACGGTGTCTGCAAATTCACACACGTGCCCCGCTGGGCAGGACCTGCTTTGGTCCTGACTTGCAAAGCTCTGGCCACAGAGCCCGGGAGTCTTTCTGCAGGCCGCTCTCTGCACGCTGTCTGCCCGCGGCTGCTGCACGTCCTGGCAGGCACTCCGGCAGAGCCCAGGAGGGAGTTAGCTGAGCTGACATCCACTTCCTGGGAGAGGCAGCAATCATTTTGCTTGGTTCAGGGGCTTCCTTCTTGCCCCTCCACCACATCCCACTCCCAATCAGAGCCATCTGACAGGGCCTGACCCAGCTCAGCTGGGTGTCTCCAGCACCGCCAAGTCTGGCACTTCTCTCATGGGCTGATCTCATTCCACTGGGCAAGATAAAGATCATTCTTCACACAGGGCAACTCTTCCTGATGCTCACAGCCCCCAGTGCCCATGACCTCACTGAGTCCTCACCACAACCCACTTAGTCCTGCTGACAGATGTGGGGATGAAGGGTCTCCACCAGGTCAGAGGGCGGCATTACAACCACCCACCCCATTGGGCCAGGCTGGGTTCCAGGGCTCTAATGGTGAGCAAATAACAGGCACTGTCCCACCAGGTCCCAAGACGGTCTCCTTCCTCCCAGAGGTTTGCGCCATAGATTTGCTACCAAGGAGTCACCCTCCTCCAAGCTACCACAGCTGGTGGGAGCCCAGCCTGGCCCAGGCTGGGACCAGTGTCAGTTGAATCCACCTGCACAGCCCCGTCTCTTCGTCCCCTTTGCATAACGCACAGCACAGGGCAGGACACCAGTGAGAATGGTCCTCGCTGCTAAGTCCTTATTAGAAATGGCCCAGAGACCTGGGTGTGACTTGGATTTCTGAGGGACAGAACACACCCCACTTTCTTCCTTGGGCACCTGCATCTCATTGGTAAAGGGAGTCACATGAACCCATGGATATGCCAACCGTGGCAGGGTCTCTCTCCTCCTGGCCTCCCCAGCTACTGCGAGGAGACAAAGACCAGAGATGTTCTGTGGCCCCAGCTGACTCGAGACTACAAGGTCAACCTTCTAGGTTTTGATTCTGTGATGACCTTCACTAGTGGTTCTCAGCCCGGGGGCAATTTTGTTAGGGCAGGGGGCTTGCACAGCAGTGCTCAGGGTCATTGTTTCGTTTTCGGTTGTCAGCAGTGGTCGTGCGGGGCTGGAGGTGAGAGGGCTGACATCCAGAGGGTAGGTAATATCTACTGGCATCATATAGGGATGCTTCTAGACACCCTACAATGCACAGTGCCACGCCTCCCAGAATGAATAGTCCTAAAACGTTTCTGCCATAGTGCTGAAACAGACGTTCCGTTTTGTGTTCTCACAATTCCTTTCTTCCTATCCCTGTGGTCTTTTTCTAGAGTGCTGTGAGGCAGGCTTTTCAGGAGCGGGTAGAGCCTCGACAGCAGTGGCAGTCATTGGGTGGGAGTCACCCAGTTCTTACTGTGTCACCCCACCTACAGACCCATGGACAAAGCAGGCTTCCTTCAGGGCCAGCACCAGCCGTTCCCTCACCGCCCCACCTCGCAGCCCTCTCACTGTTCCTTGCAGCTCCTTCCCTTTCTCACTGGCCAAAGTAAAGACCCTCCTTTCAGCTACAGCCAGGGCCCTGGCCCGTAGGCTGTACCCGGAGCTTCAGCGGGGCTCTTGGGTCTTGGGTGTGCGTGGTAACCAATCCTGGCACAGCGCAGGCCTGGATAAATACTCATTACAGACCAGGGGGGACACAATCCCAGGAGACACCATTGAAGCTACAGGCTCAATGCTGAGCAAAACACCTTCCTCCAAGGGGCATTTGTAAGAGAAACCACACCAGTATGAAGAACCAGGACTCACACCCAGCGGTGGGAAGTAATACTGCCTTTTCACACCACAAT
>NW_022104341.1:80257422-80265838 GCF_000313985.2 Echinops telfairi | reverse complement strand
GACAAAATGTGGTCAAGACATCTCATGGGCTTTCGTTCAGCCATTGAGAGAAATGAAATTCTGATTCATGCTGGGAGCAAAACATTTCATTCAAATTTGGCATGAGCAAATACTGCCTGGTCCCGTTTTTATGAACTATCTATGAACTTTTATCTCACGGAGATCAAAGGGGCAGTGGAGGGGTGGGGTGGGATGGGCGGTTAAAAGCAACACAGGCACTCCTCAGGTGACGAAGGAGACCTGTTTCTAGGGGTGTCTTTAAGTCGAAGCTGTGGGAAGGTCAGAACAGGGGCCTATGGTCCTTGTTTAGCCGGATTTTAGCGCAAGAAAAGTCTCAGCGATATAAGAAGCTGCCATCAGCGAGTGAGAGTAATTGTGATGAGGAGCTTGTTGGGACTAAGGGTCCTGGGAGCGCTGTCTAGTCAGCATGGTCCTATTAACCCCCTGGTCAGTGGTTCAAACCCACCAATTGCTCCTCTCGAGAAAGAGGAAGCTCTATGCTCCCCGTAAAGGTTTACAAGTCCTGGGAAACTCTCGATGGGTCACTTTGAGTCACGAGAAGCAGGCTTGATGGCAGTGCATGCTGGTTAATGTTTCACCGGGAGGGCAGATTTACATCACATTAAACAGCAAGTGCCAGCTGTCCTTCGGCTGGCCATCGGTCACCCAGGGACTGCCTATATACTGAAAGACAAAACCTGGCTGAGGTTTTTTGTCCCGCATCTGCCCTACTGCTGAGGGGGTTATGACGGTCATATCTGCACTTGCAAAAATAAAATGAAATAAATGTGAAGCTATAAAAACAAGCACACAAACAAACAAAGCCATGTATCTTAGAGCAAAGCACAGTTAAGAAGAGACGCCATCAGCAGTTGCAAATATTCAGCGGCGTCTCTGAAGAGATGGGCAAAACCCAGGGTGGCACCCCTACACAAAGCAACCTCGGGGACTACTCAGGCTTGCCGCTGGTGGCCCGACCCCAGAGCCAGGCAGGGGTCCCCCAGAGCCGAGCACGAGGCCTGCAGGCTGTTTCCCCTCTGGACGTCCTCTCATTAGCAACTTTACTTTCTGAATCATCACCCCGCATTTGTGCTCTCAGCTCACCCTCATGCCAGTGTTCACCAGGCTTCCTCTCTGAGTGGGCAGCCGGTGGTCTGCAGCTGGGGCCAGGAGGTCAGCATTCCTCTCACTGCGGAATTGCCCGCACAGGCAACGCTGGCTCTGCTCGCCACCTCGTTCTCTACAAAGTGTCTGAAAGACCCCTCTGCCCTGCTAGAAGTACGCATACACAGGACTGTACGTATATCTGCCCCTCACCGGGACTTGGGACCCAGGGGTAGAGGGTGTGGTGGGTGGGGGGAGTGTACCTGGTCAACTAATATGCATGCACTCAGGACAAGGTTTCCCTCAAGATCTAAAACAGAAATGGGATTCTGTGAAGTGTGTGATGGCTCCTCTTCATGGAAAATGAGACAATTTCATGCCCTGGGTGGTGTCCCAGTGAGTCCAGGGAATATGGTTTATGAAGAGAGATGGAAGTGTCGAGAGATGTGGCCGCCTGCCCAGCTCAGGGTTGCATCGAACCCCCCACCCCTCCCCACCCCCCAGCTTCATTTTCTTGCTTGCGAAGTGCAGACCACGCGGAGCAGGCGGTATCTCTCGGCGCTCCGGCTTTCCTTCCGGGGCCTATTACATGCCAGGAAAGAAGGGGACCGTTCTGACCGGACTCCGAGTCACTCGTGTAGACCCGGAAGAGAGGACACACTGCTGGGAGACGCAGGGACATCACTGTACACGCGGCAGATTGGGAACCAGTGGGGCCTGGGTGCAGAGGGCGACTTTCATGTTTGATTTGCTGTTCCATGCTTTCAGGCAGGCTCTTTACCCCTCCACCCGTGAGTCCATCTCTCGCTCTCTCTGAGAGGAGATACCTGGAGGCCCCTGGGCGGCACTGATCGTTTGTGCTGGGTTACTCACCTAAAGTCTGGCAGTTTTAACCCAGCCGGTGGCAGCGCGGTAGAAGGGCCTGGAGAACTGCTTCTGTAAAGACTGCGGCCAAGAAATCCCTGGGAAGCAGTTTTACCCATGGCTGGCCAAGAGGCGGTGTGGGGTTTGGTTTACGATGACTGTATGGATGGCCTGGAACTTCAAAGGCCTCGTACAGGGCTGGTTGACTAGTACGACTGTGAGGGTTATTCATAATCATCACGGGACAGAACATTCGCTTCCATCAACACTGCGCTCAGGCAGGGTGGGGAGCTTCCACTCTGGCAGGAGATCGGCCTTGGACGTATGGAAAAACCAGCCAACCAGCAGCACTGGGCAAAGCCAAATTGTAACATCAGCGTCTGAGGTGTTCTGTCCCTTAGAAGTTTAGTCCAAGGGAGGCAGACGCCGGCCAGTCATCTCCGCTGAAGGCCGGTGAAGACTGCCAAGGATAGAGAGAACAAACACATTTCTGGGTAAAGCCCCACAGGGGAGTCTTCAGTTCCCAAGAGAGCAGGGAAGGCCCCAAAGACAGAGTTTGACTTTAGGTTGGAGGTTCCAGCCTCCGCTCCCTGCACCCACGCCCCAAGGCCTGGCAAAACAACCCTCTGAAAACTCAGCCATCACAAATCCTGCGGCGCTTCGTTGCTCTGCTCTGACACCGCGGAGGCACTCACGTAGAACGACTCCATAGAGACCCAGCAGGACCCCTGTGTGGCCAAGGGGGGCCTGTCCCGCCTCCTTCCCACAGGGAAAGATCCGTGCTCTAGAAGGGGGAACGTTAGCTCAGCTTCCTTGGGGCTCCCGAACCAGAGAGTGGCCCAGCCGGGACAGAGGTCCCTGGGTTGCCAAGCCTACGATCACCAGCCCAGACCTCCCAAGCCCTGCTTAGTCCAGGAGACTCCTGGAAAATTCCCAAGGCACGTGCTGGGATGAGGGTGAAGGAGAAGCCAGAGGAGGCCCCTTGGCTGTGTTCCTCTTCTGCTTCAGACCTTGGCGGGGCCTGTGGTGCAATTCAATGGTTGAGCTCCCCCTTGGACCTCTCTTTAGCCCGCCCTTCCCGTCCAAGTCTGTTATTCCCCGGCTTTCTAACAAGCGCCCAAATGCAGGCAGGCTGAAAGGCCCCAGGGGCCGCTATGTCCAGGAATGGGCTATTAGTGGATTTCAAAGACCCAGACCGGACTGCAGAGGTGCAGCCAGCTAGACCCTCATTCCCAGGCCCCATTCCAGCCAAGTCCTCCCCCCAGCCCCCAGCTGGTTGGAGAGGCTGTCTCAACACTCAGCTCCGCAGTCAGACTTCAGACAAGCCACCTGCTTGTCTCCTGCAAAGAAGTCCAATGTGTCATGACAACTCTATTTGCAGAGCTGCCCTGGATCCTGGACCCAGATGCTCTGAAATCATTCTTGGCTGGAATGTGTGCAGTGGCACATCCGCTTACACATGAGGAAACACGGCTTTGGCTGAGCGTGCAAGCGAGAACGGCCTGCTTTGCAGGCTCGCGCCGACACCTGGCTTCCACAGCCACGTCTTCCCTGTGCACAGTGGCGTGGCATCAGGATGTGACACGGGAACTGCCGGAGGTGGGAAAGGAACAAGTGACAAAGATGCAACAAGGTGAAGACCGAACCAGCTATTTCCTCCCCCGGATGCCCTGGGCCAAGTTCCTCGGCTTGTCTGAACTTCAGAAGGGGCTGTGGGGAGTATTTAATAAGATAATGCTTGTAAAGCACACAGCATTACACATCCTGGCTGTCTTCCATTTCTCAGGAAGGAAGGAGGGAAGGACGAAGGGGGTGAAGAAAGAAAGGGGTGATCCCGGCCAAGGACAGGCGAACATGCCCAACGGACATCAGAAGTGTAAAACGGTGTTTTTGCAGGCTCCAGAATAACTTTCCGGGGACATTTGGGATTTAATGGATTCCAGAGACCTTACCATTTCTCTGTAGACAGACCAGGATGTTTCATGTGTGTTGGTTGGTGGCAGGGACACACACACACACACACACACACACACACACACGCACACAAAGGACTTACTTGCTAACCTCTTCACTCATTGGACACAAGAAAAGGGATAAGGGATCCAAACAGCCCAGATGAGTTGTGCTGGTTTAAAATAGAAGCAACCCTCCCATGCAGCCGGACTAAGGAGCAGAGCTTTCTGGGACGGGATGGTTGGGAGGGATGCTCTGTTGGGGCAAACTCTGGTGGGGAAGCCCTGGTTGGGGTGGCCTTACTCCAAGCGTGGGTGTCCTTCATGATATCAGGCAGAGGAGGAGGAAGAGGAGAAGGAGAGAGTTTGGCCAGACTGGGTGTGGGAAGAGCAGGCTTACAGGGAAAATAGCACCCCCTTGTTTCTTTCTCTTGAATGCCTTCCTACTGTGATTTGGAGGTGGGGGGGCACCATATGTTTACAGAAAGTTGTCAGAGTGGCACACCTCAGCAGACCCCCAAGCCCTGTTTGCAGTTGGGACCCAGGAAGACAGTATCGTTCCTCAGTTGATATCACAGGGGCCCCAGGACTAGATGCTTTCCAAAGGTCGGACTACCATGCTCCCGGAGCCCGCCAAGGAAGCGAGACCAGAACGGGGGGCACTGACTGAGCTCAGGGGTGGAACTCTGCTTTGTAAACCCCCAAGGGTGGGGCACTCAGCCTGGACACTGGGAATTCTGAGCTGGGAGAGGCCACTTGCCTGGGCTTCGGGGGGCACCCTCTGTCAGTGAGGTTCTATAACAGCTGAGGTTCTGTAACATTGGCTGGCAAACAGGAGACCCTTCCTCCCATCCATCCTTCTTCCTGAGGTTCCGCTGACGAGTCCATCACTCGACTCTTTAAGACCTGTACTCCATGAGCAAGGAGCCCTGGTGGCACAAGGGCTAACTTCTCTGTTGTCCACTAAAGGGTCGGTGGTTTGAGCCTTCTGCCAGCCGGTCCAGAAGAAAGACCTGCTTGCATGAAGATGACCGTCTAGGACATCCTCCGGGGGCAGCGCTGCTGTATGACTGGGTCCCTGGGAGTCAGAAGTGACACCATGGCACCCAACAACAGCTCGTGAGCAGCATTCTGCGGTGGCCAGGGAGGGGTGGGTGTCTCGGGAGAGTCTTCCTGATTGGTCTCCGTCCTTTCCTACTTCTCCCACATGAACAGGCTCATCCTCTATCTGAGCTTCTCCCAGAAGAACTCCACATCCAAGAATCGTCTCTCTGCATGCCCATTTCCCCCCACGAAACGGAAAGCACTTGGGTGAGAATCAGGAACTGTCTTTTACACATGCCTGTGGCATCGTGGTTTCATGTTGGGCTGCGATCCTCGAGGTTAGCAGTTCAAAACACCAGTCACTCTCAGAAAGAGTGGAGAGAAAGATATGCTTTCTACCACTGTGAAGATTTAGAGTCTTGGAAACTGACAGGGCAAGCGCTATCTGTCCTATAGGGTTGCCATAGGGCATTGACTCAAGCTGGCATTGTCTCGATGGCAGTGAGTTTGATGTGGCTTCTGGATCTCCGTTGCATAGACACTAGTTGGTTCTCAATAAGAGTTCAGCACATGAACGGACAGATCCTGCTGGGATACGCAGGGGAAAAGAAGGACAAGGCTTTACTGAAAAAGGCCAATACACACAGGAAAAGACACTCGGCATCCTCAGTCATCAGGGAAATGAAAATCAAAATCAGAATGAGATGCCACACTTGCCTAGCCCTCTGCCATTGAGCGGATTCGGACTGACTCTATGAGACAGATCAGAACTGCTTCTTTGCGTTTTTGAGCCTGTAAATCTTTGCGGAAGCAAACAGCTTCATCTTTCTCCCTCCCACACAAAATAAGATGGCTATCATCAGAAAAATAGAAAATAGAAAGTAATGGTGAGGATATTGGGAAGCCAGAGCCCTTAGCCACTGTTGGTAGAATTCTATATGGGTGGAACTGCCGTGGAGAACACTTTGGTGGTTCCTTAAAAAAAAAAGTTAGCCATAAAATTATTATCTGACCCAGTAATTCCCCTCCATGCTGTAGACCCAAAGGTCAAAAAGACACTTGTCTACCAGGGTAGCATCAAAAGGTGGAAACAACCCAAGTGCCCATGAACGGTGAATGAACAAATAAAACGTGGTACCGATATGCAAGAGAATGTTATTCACTCAGCAAGAGAAATGAGGTTCTTGATGCAGGGTGAGACTTGCAAGCACCATGTTGGGTGAAGTCAGTCAGATACAAAGAGAGAAGTAGTGTATGATCCCAATTATATGAAAGATTTAGTGGCCTAGTGATTCTGTGTTGGGCCGCTAAGCACAAAGTCAGCAGTTTGAACTCACTGAGCACTCCAAGGGAGAAAGGCTCTACTCCCGGGAAGAGCTGCAGGCTCGGCAATTCCCAGGGACAGTTCTCTCCTGTACGATGAGGGTCACGCCGACTCAGAATGGACTCGATGGCAGTGGGTTTGTTTGTTTGTTTGTTTGTTTGTTTGTTTGGAGGGAGGGAGGGAAATGCACAGAGACAGGAAGCCACTGGTGATTTCCAGGCACTGCGGGGAGAGGAAAATGGAGAGATGAAGCCGAGGGCGGGAGTCTCGGTTTGGGAGGATGGGAGGCTTTCTGAGACGGACAGGGACAGTGGTTGGGAAACATGACGTGTATAATAAATGTCACTAAATTGAACAGTTAAAGATGGTAACATGGGACACTTTTCGGGTCCCATATGCTTTACCATAATAAAGAAAAAGGGGAATCTGATTTCTGATTTTGAGCAACAGGGGAGCCATGGAATCCGTCAGTCAAGACCAGTGTGTGCATCTGCGTCGGCAATTGTGTGTCACCAGGGTTCCCAAGAGAAGGCGATGCAGTGTATCCGCAGCCTCCTGGGTTTGGGCTGCTAGCAAGGCGGGCAAGAGCCAGTCTGCCAAGTCCTGGGGCTGTGCAGTTTACCAATTCTTGGCCAGGGCTGCTTCCTCTTTCTCAAGAGAGAGAGAGAGAGAGAGAGCGCGAGCAGGGAGAGGGCAGGGAAAAAGGCTTGAAGAACATTTCCGAGGCTCAAAAGCCATCAGATATCATTCACAATCACGTTGCCTTCCAGCCCAGGAGAGCGGAATCAGAACCACATGTACAGCCTACCCCCCAGCCCCATGACTCGGAAAATCAAGGCAAATCAAGATCCAAGAGCACTGGCGCCCACAGGGGCAGCCAGAGCTGGGTCCCTGCAGGAGTGTGTGGTGTGAATGTGTATGCAGTGTGGGGGAGGGCTGTGTGGAGATAATCTTCTGTAGCCCTAACTCATAGAGAGACAAGAAACCAGGGACTCTAGCTAACAGACAGGCTGAGTTGGACCCAGAAATCGCATAGTAATTGGAGCAGGTGATAACTGGCTCTATTACTCATCTTGCATTAAAGTCGTCTTTGCCCAATTGACCAGGAAACTGAGTCAGCTGGACACTGAACATGACCAACCAGCTGCAATAAATGGCAACAGAGGTGGACATATCTGACTGACATCCTCTGGCTTCCCTATTGCTACGAGGCAGGGGTCAGGCCTACCTCCAGGCGCCATCGTTCTTTGCCTATTCTGACACCAACCATTTCGTCCACGTCACTCGACAGCTATGCTGGGTTTGATCACTCATAACAATGGCTACCCAGAACACAGACCATATCCATGCTTAAGGGAGTTGAGCAAGGAGGGTTACTAGGTCACACCAACTCAGGAGCAGTACACAGTAAGGACCCAGTCATTGATCCACGGCAACTTCATCTTCAGTCAGTAGCCAACTCTCTTTCCGGTTCTCAGTCTCTTAGCTACACAGTCCCTTGGCCTTGACCTTCATGGGCTAGGAAGCCATCTAGCCTGTTGCTCTATCTCATGGTTCCATGGCTTCAGGCCAGAGAGAAAAAATGGCCCCCCCTAGGCAGCTTCCACCACTTCCAACAGAAATCTTGGGCTTGCTCTTCCAAATGGTCGGGCTATTTTTCTCTGTGTTCCCGATGGCTCTTCAATGCTGAGGAATAGCTGTGATAGTGTGGTTTGCCTTTAGCTGACCGTGCCCCAAGGAAATGAAGGACGGCATCTTAAGTCCCACCCTCTTACTGAAGTAGTCTTCAAGATGCATCCCGAGAAAATAAAACGTGAGACTTGGTCCACACCCGGTACTAAGGTGGAGTCTTAAAGATGGTCTCAAGGAAACAAAATATTGATTGAGTCTAAGCCTATGGAAGACCCAGGAAGAACGGATGCACTTGAACTGTGGTGCTGGCAAAGAATACTGACAGTATCACGGATTTGCCTAAAGAACAAACGAGCTTGTGAGTGAAGGGAGACAATGGACAGTGTAAGACACGAAATAACAACAATAACATATAATTGATCGAGGATTCACGAGGGTGGGAGGGTGGGGGGGGAGGGAAAAAAAAGAAGAACTGATATCAAGGGTTCAAGTAGAA
>NW_022104341.1:80254588-80256772 GCF_000313985.2 Echinops telfairi | reverse complement strand
GAGACTTCATCCCCTGTACTTTGGACGAGTTAGCAGGAGAGACCAGTCCCTAGAGAAGGCAGCATGCTGGGTAGAGTAGAGGGGCAGCGAGTGAGAGGGGCTGCAACAATGACTACACCCTACGAACAATTGTGAGGATGGTGTGGGTCTCGGCGGAGTTTTCTTCTGTTGTATATGGGGTCGCCATCAAGCCGAGCTGCTTCGAAGGCACCTAACAACAATAACAACAACAACAACAACAACAACAAACAAAACCAGGTCTTAATCCCATCCTATTCCTGTCCATCAGTAGAGAATGGCTTCCACAATGGAACGATAGCCACAGGCGTAGGAAGTCCAGAACTATAATATAGCACCTCAGAAATTACGGCTAGAAGGGCCATCCCCGTGGACTCTATCTTACTAGTAACTAGTACGCTAGCCGGCGTCGCTCGTACTACTAGCCCACGAGCAACTGTGAGAGAGAGGAGGTGTAAGGAATGGCGTCTGGGAGGAGTGACTGCCTCTCTGCTACAGAGGCAGCTCTGGGCCTGACTTGCATGCAGTGAAGTCCAGATGCATCACTCCACAACATGCCGATGCCCTTGAGCTACAAGAGGAAGCCTGGGAGAATTCTGGACGGCACGATCGCATTTATACCGCGTACACCTTGGCACCACGCTCACAACTAGCAGAAGCCAACCTCCGCACCTCATTTTCTTGGTCCTGCCCTCGGCACTCAAGAGTCAGAATGAATTTCTCTCCCGGGCAGCCCCCTCTGCCTGTCCCTCCCCCGTGGTACTTATCAGGGTTTCAGGGATGCATCTCCCCTCTCCCACCTCCAGCACACCCTGAAGGAAAGAAGGAAGGAAGCAGGCACGTTTGCACGCCCCGCACACCCCTTGCACTTTGGGTGGAGATACAAAGAGGGGCGGATCGTGAAGCCCGCCCTCAAGCAGCTCGGAGTCTAGTGTGGGAGACAGACAAGCGAGGAGATAAAGGACGAGCAGGACAGAACGCCAGCGCCCATCCAGCTGTCCTTGTGCTGTCTCTGGTGCATGGGCTTCAGAGGGCGGCACAGAGGGATTCGAAGGCTGTGACCTTCTGGAAGTAGATCTCCTGACCTTCTGTCGAACCGCTAACCCTTCCCGTTAACATCTGGGCACTGAACTCTTGCGGCACCTAGAGTCTCCCAAGGTAGCCGGAGCGTTCAGAACTCCAAACTGACTGCCATCGAGGGGATTCGGCTCAGAGGGGCCCTGCAGGACAGAGGGCAACTGCCCGTGTGGGTTTCCGAGACGGAGACTGTGGCCAGGAAGAGCCGGCCGCATCTTTGTCCTATGGAGCAGCTGACGGATTCCAACCGCTGACCTTGTGGTTCGCAGCACAGTGTTTAACTTGCTACACCACCAGGGCTCATCCCTGGCAGCATGAAATATGCTAAATGTGAGCAGAAGACAGCAGGGAGTACAATGGGGGTGTGATTGACTTGGCGGCTAGGTAGGACCTAGTGCGTCAGAGAGGATGGGTCCGCTTGGGTGGAGACCCGAAGGATGAGTCAGAATTGTCCAGGCAGCTCAGACAAGGAAGGACATTTCAGCAGAGAGAATAGCCCAGGGACCATGTGGAGGCACTGGGGTCCACAAAATACCAGGCAGCAGGTCCACAGGGCTAGAGCACACTGCATAACGGTGACCACAGGAATGGTGACCACTATGCTGATCCACGTTAGCTATTGCCTGCTGTAAGCCAGACACTAGTCTGCATGTTTTATATGTGTTACCTCTTAACCCTCATGACAAGTCTATGAGGTGGGTACCATGACTCCTGTTTTATAGAGGAGGACGCTGAGGCACAAACGTAGTAAGCGGCCAAGGGTTATTAGGGTGGAGACCCTAGAAAGGTGAGCGGGAGCATGGTGGAGGGGGAGGGGAAGTCCAAGGCTAAGGAAGGCTCTGCTCACCTGCCAGTGCAAGTGGCCCGGCCCCTGCCTGCCCTCTGTTCCTACACTAATCAGGACCAGACCTGGATCGGGTTTGGAAATCTGTTAAGAGAGAACTTGGCTTGAGGCCAGCAAAAACATACTTGTATATATCCCCTTCCAAGAAAACGGCATTTAAGGAACAAACGAGCTAACAAACAAACAAACAGAAAGAACCCACACCTTGAAGCCAGCGAATAGACTGATGGGGGTCCTGGGTGAAC
>NW_022104341.1:80252286-80253812 GCF_000313985.2 Echinops telfairi | reverse complement strand
CTTCTCAATGTGGTCCTGACGGTCTACCCTGTGTCTGCTTTGTTTTGTGCTCCTGCGTGGTACACAGGGTTAAGCCGTCAGCTAATTATGGAAGGGTTGGTGGTTTGCATCCACCCAGAGGTGTTTCAGGAGAAAGGCCTAGCATTCAAGGGCATTGCAGTCCCCCGGGAGCAGAGCTCTGCCCTGCAACACTCAGGGTGGCCAAGCAGTCGGCAGCTCCTCGATGCCAACCAGTTTGGTCTTTATACAGTTAAATGCATTACATGGGTGATAAGGTTTTGGGGAAGTTGCATGCGATCGTATGTTTCAGGGTGAGGTCTGGCACACAAGACTGCAGAGGAGTTAGCTTCCATGATTAATGCTAAGAAGCTGAGCAGGAAAGGATCCCTGAAAGTCACCAGCTAGAGTGGAAGACGTGACGCACAGCTGTTACTTCTTATCTGCTGAGATGGTCCCACGCTCCCCCAGCCCTGCCTTTATCAGCAGCCTTCCCAGGAGGCCCGCGCTGCACTTGCTCTTGGTACCACCTGAGCTGGCATCACACCCAGCCCAGCAAGCCTCTGTGTCTGACTGGCGGTGCCCACCCCAGGCTGCCTGGTACCCGGCACACGATCACCTTCCCACCATTTGCTCCTCACTGTTCCATAAAGACACCATGACACTGTCTCTCATGTTGCACAAGAAGAAGCAGAGGCGTGGAGACATAAGGCGACTAGCCCAAGGGGGCATAAAGAGGGTCTTCGGGTGGGGGGCATTCAGGATGGCTCCAGGAAGGTTTCACAAGAGAAATCCCATCTGAATGACTCCTCAGAGGTTATTTAGCTCTCTCAGACTCGCGGCTGTGCGAGAATGGTTGATTGGCATCTGGGTGGGAAAGGAACACACACGGCTTGGGGAGACCTGCGCCCTGTGCGATGGAGAACCGGGCCTCCAGGCTCACTGCTCTGGAACTGACTCCAACTCGCAGGGACCTGAGAGAAGAGAGCAGAATGACGGACTCTGGGTTTCCGGAGCAAACAGCCTGGTGGGCTCCAACCTTCGGCCTTGTGGTTAGCAACTCCGCATGTGGCCCACTCCACCACCAGGACTCCTTGCGACCCTGAAAGAGTGACCGTGGGAGGTTGAGGGAGGGGAGCCCAGGAGAGGGGGTCTGAACACAAGGCAAGAGAGTGGCTGCATCCCCAGGGGCTCCTGTGTTGTCCCGCAGGGGTGCAGCCCAGAGGTGGAGCCCAGGATGGGGACAGGGACACGTGAGGTTTGCCCGCAGGCCAAGAAGGAGCTTCCGCCTCGAGCGCCGTTTTTCTTGGCTTACTGTTTCCCAGCGTTACTGGGGAGACAGCCTCTGGCTCACTGTCAACCATTGGCCATCAAGCCAATTCCCACGCCATGGGCTTCCGAGTCAAACTGCCCTCCAGAGCTTTCTGTGACTGAGTTTGGTGGTTGTTTTCGAAGGAGATCTCCAGACCTTTCTTCTGAGTTGTTTTCGATGGCCTCCAGTCTCCAATCTTTCAGCGGACTGCTGAGCA
>NW_022104341.1:80248643-80250740 GCF_000313985.2 Echinops telfairi | reverse complement strand
GGTGCCACACCGCATCTTTAATTCATCTGTTGGTAGGCATTTAGGCTGTCCCCACCTTCTTACTGTTGTGATCAGAACTGCAATGGACACCGGTGTCCATGTGTTTGCTTGTGCTGCTGTATTAAGAAGCTATGTTGACACTTGCTAAAGTTGCTCTGTTTTTTATTTTTAAAGATAAAACATTGGATCTCAACCAAAGAACACAGGCTAGGAGAAGACGCTGAAGCTCGTGGGCAAAGGGGTGTGGTTGGAGAAGTTGATGCCACAGGGTTTAGAGGAACCAATGCCAGGCCTGACGTTGCCTGAGACCAAGAAGACTGCCTCCTACCAAGCAGCAGGGCAAGTGCATGATGCATATAAGGGCACGTGAGCCAGTCCTTGCTGTGCGGGGCCAGCAGGGAGGGAGGAAGCCCCAGTGGACAATGTGAGTGAACGAGTGAGAAACTGGGCAGACTCCTTTGTCAAAGGGGGTCAGAGGAAGGAGACTCTGGAGCTGGACTTGCAAACACAAAAGGAGTGCACTGGGGAGACCAGGCGGTGGGAGGGGCTGAAGGGCAGAACCATGGGTGCACAAGAGCCACTAGGCTGGGCTTTTGATGACCAAACCCAAACCAGACTCGCTGCCATAGAGACGATGCTGACTCATAGCGACCCTATAGGACGGGGTAGAACTGCCCCTGAGAGGTTCCAAGACTGTAACAGTTAACGGAAACAGCAAGCCCTGTCTTTCTCCTGAGGAGCAACTGGTGACTTTGAACCACTGACCTTGTAGATCTCAGCCCAATGTGTCACCACTATACCACCAGGGCTCCAAATGCTGGATATATTGTGCCCAGCTCAGAGAGGAGGGAGGCTGGAGTTTGGTGGACATTTTTTCTGTGGAAACATGGCCCCAAAGGAAATCTGGGCTTCGTGGCCATTTGCAAACCAGTATGCACTCAAATGTGAATCCTTATGGGTTGTAATGCTTGCCTGTATTAAGACAACCCCACGAATCCTCCGGGAAAGTTCCTTCCTCCTGGGGGCTTCCCATTGGTACCCAAAAGAGTATAGGTGTAGCATGGTCAGGGGGCCCGGAACCAACCCTAGCTGTTGGTCAAAGAATTGTGTAAACTCCTAAAACCCACTACCATTGATTTGATGCCGACTCATAGTGACCCAGAGGACTCAGTAGAACTTGTCGGTGAGACTGTAACCCTTGACAGGGGTAGAAACCCGTCTTTCTCCCACAGAGTGCATGTTAGAGCAGGCTGATGAGAGAAACAAATCCAGGGACGCTCGTATATAGCTAAGAGACACCTTTATATCAAGAAGTATTTAAATATAAAGCAAACATCCCAGCCCAGTCCAGATCAAGTCCATAAGTCCAATACTACTCCATAAGTCTGATACTAGTCCATACATCCCGCTTAAGACTCATGTAGCCACACACAATGGTGCAGAATGCAGTAAGATCACAGACCAGAGGGTGCAAAGTCATAAATCCAATGGTGGTGGTCGCATCTCCATGGTTCTGGCTGCCATTAGTGTGGCTCGAAGTGGCTCCTCAACAGGAAGGTGAAGCAGGGAGAGAGAGGGGAGATTCCTAGGACCCTCCCTATGAGAAGGCCACGCCCACAAGGAGGTACCATCAGGCAGTGACCTGACTGACAGGCTAGACTCCTCCCCTACACTTTCTTTATCAAGTTGACACAAGATTATGCAACTAACACAGTGTGGCTGGTGGTTTCCAACTGCTGACCTTGTGGATTGCAGCCCAATTCACAATCACTATGCCACTACCATGTGCCACTACCAGTAGGCCACAAACCACTATGTTCCTAAGAATGGTGTGGGCTAGTGCAAAGCCTCAGTTTCCCTGACTACAAAATGAGATGAATAATTGTGTTTTCTACTTCTCCACCCTCCCTCCACCCCAAACACAAACGCATGGAGTCAGGGGGCTGGAAATGGACCTTAGAGAACAAGCAGTCCTATTACCTCCTCCTGCTTCCGTTTCAGAGATGAGCAGACTGAAGACCAGAAATGAAAAGTGAATATTCTTGTCCTCACTCACTTCTGAACCCAAGAGCACTACCACCCAGTAGCTCCTCACAC
>NW_022104341.1:80245669-80248017 GCF_000313985.2 Echinops telfairi | reverse complement strand
CACGGCGCTCTCTGACACCCAGGACTGCCCGAGTGGTGACTGACGACGGCAAGTGAAGAAATATGCCCTCAATATCCCAGGCCTCCTGGACTTCCATTCTCGGCCCCTGCTGAGACCTACTAAGTGCTGACTCTGGCCACAGTCTTGGCTTCGATGTGCGCTCTTGTCTCTTCATATACGTGCTTCCCACTGAAGTGTCCACAGGACTCTCTACGGCATAGGCACTTAATAGATATTTACGGAATGAACTTACGAAAGAATCATGTCACAAAACCAATCCAAGACACATGGATATTCTTTTTCCCAACAGAGCACCAAGACTTATGGATGAACTGAAAGGAACTGGGGATCCTCCCAGCCCGACCAGGGTCCCCCCTCCCTGAAGGTCAGCAGGAACCGAGTTCTCAGCCTTCACAGTAAGTGGAATCAAAAGAACTGTCTGGCGACGACAAGCCTGGGTTCAAATGATGGCTCTGTCACTTAGTAGCTGTGTAACCTTGAACAAGCAAGTCACCCTCGCTAAGCCCAGTCCTGTCATCTCAAGTAGGGGGAACAAGCCCAAGATCATAGGGCTGCTGGGAAAATCAAATAAAATGACTCATGGGAAAGAGCGATGTAAACCCTCACGTAGAACAATGTGGACCTTATTATTGCCGCGATGATGAGAGAACAAAGCAGAGAGCCTGAGACGGGGGCGCTGAGCCCAGGCGACGCCAGAGCCATAACTCTCCCGCCTGCTGGCCCAGTGCACAGACTCTGGTCCAGCTCAGCTGGTCCCAACGCCAGACCACCTCATCCTTCAATCAAAAAGTCAAAATGGCTGTGGAACCCGCGTGTGTGTCTAGTGGGGAGGTGGACCATCCCTGGGTCCCCAGAATCCAGACTTCTCTCTATTAAGGAGCCCCGGTTTCATGAAGGAGGAAGACAGCCAGTTTCCCAGCCGTCCACCAGCAGACCTGCCAGAAGCATCCCCGAACAGCACTGGCTCACAGCAGAGTGGGGATGGGAGAGCAGGGAGGGCTGCCTCCCACCACGCGCTCACTGGTGGCGGCTCTCACTCATTTCTCTGCTGGAGCATTAACGATGCATCTACTGCGCACGCACGGTGAGCTGGCACTGCGCTGCAGGCTGGGGCACTCCTTCTGTGCTTCAATCCTCTCTTCGTTCCATTCACTCGCCCGCTCCCCTACTCATCCGTCATTCCTGCAAGAGCAGACACTGACTGAGCTCCTGCTGGGTGCCGGGTCAGCTAGGCACTGCCGATTGGATCTAACCGTGAGGGCAATCACACATGGCGCCTGTCTGCACTGAGCTGATAGCCGGGTGGGGAAGAGAAAAGTTGGGATGATTCTCATGAGGGGACGACATTGAAGAAGGCTAACGCTGGGGGCGAGCAAGAGGCACTGAACCAGACAAAGATGCCTGCAAAGGACTCTCTGAGGCGGGGACCAGAAGTCAGCTGTGTGCATAGTGTAGGAGGGAGGAGGGAGTGCAGGTGCCACAGGCGGGAGAGAGGCCACCCAGGGGCTGGTGGCTCTGGGTGGATGAGACTGTATCTACCTTCTAGCAAGAATGCGGGCTGCCCTTCCGAATAGAGAGCTGCACCATGGTCCTTCCAACAACAACGTCCTTTCCTTCCTCCCTCCCGCCCATCTCCCCCACTCCTTGTCTGATTATATTTTAAAACAATGCTGGAACCCCATGTTGGCAGCCTTTGTGAACAGAGGGATTCATGGGGACTTTCTGGAGGAGGATTTGCCACCGAGATCCCGCTGACTCTGTGGGCAGTACAAACGGTTACCATGTTCAGCCACGAACCCAAAGCGTGTAGGTTCTAGGCTCGCCAGAGGCACAAGGAATGGGAAAGCCCCTTCTGAACCTCCAGGCACGGAAGGCCGTGCTCACACACAGGGCTGTGGGAGGAGTGGCTTCCCCACGCTGCGCACGGTTCGGTGCCGCTGGCAGACCAAGCTGGACTCCGTGAAAAGGCTTGGCGAGGTGCTCTGGGGAGTCAGCCACGACCACCCGGTGGATCAGAATGGCCTGATCCTGAGGAGAACACAGGGCAGTGCATGGGGTCTCTGTGAGGTGAGAGCCGAGTCCGTACCAGACGCAGTGAATTACCGCAGCAGTCAGAAACCTTAACGCTCCGCAACTGAGAACTCCAGCTAAGGAAACACTCTGGGTGGATGCAGAAATCATCTCAAAGGACATCCTTTAAACAGGATCAATCATCTCCAAGGGAATCAGTAAAATATATAGAGTCCCATAGAGCAGTGGTTCTTAACCTTCCTAATGCCGCAGCAGCCCTTTAGTACAGCTACTCGTGTTGTGGTGACACCCCCCCC
>NW_022104341.1:80235384-80244993 GCF_000313985.2 Echinops telfairi | reverse complement strand
ACGAGATGGTGCCCAGCTGCCACTGCAATCTGCGCTGAACGGGGTCGCAGTGGAAAGGTCTGGATAGAGAGAAGGGACAACGCGAAGCAAACGCAACATCATACAAAACGCCAGGCTAACTAGTCAGATAGACCAACGGAACTCCCCAGATATGACCCTTAGTCACTTCCTGGAAAGGAAGTCACCCCGTGACTCAATTTTTAGCCAAACAATAGACAGGTCTACCAGGGGAAACACGGCACTAGAAAAGAGGTATGCATGCCCGAGAATAACGGACCATTTGCAATGGCAAGGGAAGCAAAGTTCAGCAGGGTTGGGAACAGAGAGGAACAGGAAGAGGAAGCAAGGGGCGGCAGTGGGATCCGTGAGGCTACATGGCGGACACTGCGATCGGTGCCATGAAACAAATGGAACTGCTCTGTAAACCTGCATCCAGTCCACAAGAAAAAGACTGCAGTGCTCTTAGAAAAGGGTCTGCATAGGCCAGCAATAAGTGTGGCATGTGACAAGTATATATACATCTACAATGATTTTTTAAAACATGTGGCTAGATTTCAGTTTCATGTCTTAAAAAAAACCAAACATGTAACAAACCCACTGTCATTGAGTAGATTCCAAACCCTATATAGGGTTTCCAAGATTTCAGGGAGCAAACAGCCTCACCTTTCTCCCTCAGAGCAGCTGGTAGGGTTGAACACCCACCTTATAGTTTGTAGTCCAATGCCTAACCCACAAAGCCACCCAGGCTCCTTAAAAAAATACACAGACATATAAATATATCATTGACTCATTGCCATCGAGTCGATTCCGACTCACAGTTCAACACATGGTGTAGTGGGTTATATGTTGGGCTGCTAACTGAAAGGTCAGTAGTTTGAAACTACCAGCCACTTCATGGGAGAAAGATGAGGCAGTCTACTCCCGTGAAGAGTTAGTCTCGGGCCTTGGGCGTTTACTCAAGTACTCCCTCAATGCAAGAGCACTTTGTTCTAAAAGCCTGGCATTCCATAATGCTCACCTTCCCGACACAATCGCTGAAGACAAAGCGGGTGCATAAGCAAAAGTGGTGAGGAAAACTGATGGTACCCGGCTATCAAAATATATAGTGGCTGGGGTCTTAAAGGCTTGAAGACAAACAAGCAGCCATCTATCTGAGAAGCAACAAAGTCCACATGAAAGAAGCACACCAGCCTGTGAGATCACGAGGTGTCAATGGGAGCAGGTACCAGGCATCAAAGGCACAGAACAAAAAAAGCATATCAATGTGAATGAGGGGGAGTGAAGAGTGGACACCCAAAGCCCATCTATAGACAATTGGACTCCCCTTTACAGAAAGGTCACAAGGAAGAGACGAGCCATTCAGAGTGCAGTATAGCACCAATGAAACATACAACTTTCCTCTAATTCTTTTTTTTTTTTGCTTTTATTTAAACATTTATTTTATTTAATGTATTTATAAAACTAAAATTATTCTTTTTTACCCTGAACTTGCCAGCGC
Source organism: Echinops telfairi (assembly GCF_000313985.2). NCBI lineage: Eukaryota > Metazoa > Chordata > Mammalia > Afrosoricida > Tenrecidae > Echinops > Echinops telfairi. The sequence continues at coordinate 80,243,495 of NW_022104341.1, read as the reverse complement.
TTTTCTCCTACTAGTTTTCCAATATCTGGATTCAAAGGCTGAGAACAGATCAGGTAGATAGATGTTTATCAGTTAATCTTGATCTGTATGCCATTTTATTTAATTTCATGGATAAAGATAGTTGCTCACACAATGGTTTCCCTCTAATCCTCCAATTCTTTAATGCTTCCTCTCCCCCACTATGATGATCCTAATTCTACCTTACAAATCTGGCTAGACCAGAGGATGTACATGGGTACAGATAAGAGCTGGAAACACAGGGAAGCCAGGACAGATGAACCCCTCAGTATCAACAACGAGAGTAGAGATACCAGGAGGGTGAGGGAAAGGTGAGGGGAGAAAGGGGGAACTGATCACAATGTTGGACACAGATAACCCCTCCCCTGGGGGATGGACAACAGAAAAGTGGTGAAAAAATTTTATAAATTATCAAGGGTTTGTGAGGGAGACCGGGTCAGGGAGGGAGGGGTAAAATGAGGAGCTGATATTAAGGACTCAAGTAGAAAGACAATGTTTTGAAAATGATGACGGCAACAAATGTACAAATATGCTTGACACAATGGATGGATGTATGGATTGTGATAAGAGCTGTATGAGCCTCCAATAAAATGATTCCATAATGCTTATAGTTTGTAGTCCAATGCTTAACCCACAGAGCCACCCAGGCTCCTTAAAAAAGTAAGTTAGTCTCAGAAACCCACAGAGGGCAGTTCTACCCTGTCGTACAGGGTTGCGTTGCGTTTCAATTGATTGGATAGCAGTGATTTATAAATACCTAATGAAAACAGATAGGAAATGCGATTCATCAACATGGTTATTTCAGCATTATTTATTCTTTCCTCTTTCTACAATAAGTTTGTAGTTTACAACTGGAACAAACATGTCTGTAAAGAGAGACGGAGAATTCAAACGCCCTTGAGAACCTGTTCTCAGGCAGCTCAACAAGGGCAGGTGTGGAGGTGGGGTGCCCCCAGTCTAGAAGCTCCAGGTGGGAGGGTAGAGGCTGTTTTTGATAGTGTCTGACTGTGCTCAGAGGGAGGGGGAGACTGCCCCCGACCACTGAGCTCCTCTCTCGTGCTTCTGAGCCTCCCATTTCGGCCATCAAAGTCAAGGTCTTATCAAGAGTAAAAACAATCCCCTACCTGTCCCTCCCCTCACCACCCAGAAAAGAGGAGGCCCTAACAGATACACCTCCCAGCCAGTCAGTCATTTCTTTTGGGGTGAAGCGTTCTTCTTATTTTAAATTGGGAGAGCATCACGACCCAGAGGCGGCGAGGTGCTCTTTGTTGCTGTCGGCCATTCAGTGTGCGGGGTGACTGTCGTGCAGCAGAGCACCAATAGCAGGTCAGGAGCGGGCTCCAGGAGGGCAGAGGGGGGGAGCAGCTAGCCTTGGGGGCGTGAAGGAACAAGGCCGCACGTTTCCTGATGTCCTAGGTAGTCCTTGGCCAGGCCCCTTCTCCCTACCGCTTCAGCACTGCCAAGTCTGAGTGGCCTTGCCAAGCCATGGGTTCCCTTAACAGGCCTGGTCACCTCTTGCAATAAGCTGGCATCTGGGTTCGCATGTGCCCTCATTGCCTTCCATTTCTCTGTGGTTTAGAACCAGAGCGTTGCCCTCCACCCAGGTGCCCTGGGAGCAGTAAGAGGGCTGGATGGAGGAGGAGAGGGGCTGCAAAGGAGGCGGAAGGCAGGGCTTAGGAGACTGGCTCTCTGGCCAGCGAGCCACGGGGAGCCACAAAAGAGCCTGTGTTTGTGTGGCTAGAACCCACACCCCATGGCATGTGCCTCCCTGGCCAAGAATGGCCCTGGTTTTCCTCAGCTCAGCAGGGCTTGGTCACGTACGTGCCCACAATGATCGCGGTTGTTGGCAGCGCCGTGGCAGTGGGGAGTGCCTGCGTGCGTACCAGTCTGCACGCATGCACGGATTTGCTGGGGCGGGGATCCCTGTCTGTGCGGCCCTGCTGTGGTTGTGCTCCATGTATCACGTAGTCCCTACGTGTCTTCGAACATCTGAACGTGTTCCACTGCCAGGCCCTGCTGTGGTTGTGCTCCATGTATCACGTTGTCCCTACGTGTCTTCGAACGTCTGAACGTGTTCCACTGCCAGGCCCAGCCAGAGACTCGGATCAGCCAGTGCTGACCGGGAGCCCCACTGACCCCTGTGGCTCATTTCCTTGTCATCATCTTCTTAACCATGCAGGAGGCTGGCGTGAGGCAGCCCCCCTTCGTGGCTGAAGAAGTGGAGGTGCAGAGAGATGGAGAAACAAACCCAAGGCCACCCATCTAAGAAAAGGCAGCTCCCAGGTCAGATGCAGGCTTTGGGGTCCTGAAGCCCAGGACCTTGCGGGTCTGGGGGGGGCGGTGTCCAGGCACCTGCGTGGTCGTGTTCACCTGGCTCTTGAAGGGCACGTGGTCGGGCTTTAGCTGAATGCCAGCGACCCTCCTTGCTTTGTGTCTTCACATGCTCACACACGTATGAACAACTGTGTGCGCCAGATGAACTCATTCGTGTCTTCACATGCTCACACACGTATGAACTGTGTGCGCCAGATGAACTCGTTCGTGTCTTCACATGCTCACACACGTATGAACAACTGTGTGCGCCAGATGAACTCGTTCCCGTCTTCACATGCTCACACACGTATGAACAACTGTGTGCGCCAGATGAACTTGTTTGTGTGAGCGAGAGAGTCTAGGTGTTGTGGGGTGACTCCAGCTATGTGTGTGTGCCCTCCTGGGGTAGTTGGGGAGGGTTCTCGGTCACATCTGGCCACCCCTCTGCCACATGCCACATGAGGGGAGAGTGACAGTCTCGATAATCGCTGTCCTGCCGGGTGAGCTGGGTGTGCCTGCAGCCCCCCAAAGCCTGCAGGCATCCCCATAGTGGGCCGGCTCCTCGGAGAGGTGGGTGGGCGGTGGGCAGGCAGCACTGCTGGGGGCCTGGCTGGGTTTATTTTCAGCAACCGAGGAGGCCCTGTGGCATTTAATTAATTCCACTCTTCGTGTGTAAACACCAACAGACAGACGGCTCCAAAGGCAAGAAGCCTGTCCTGCCTCGCGCCCCCTGCAGCTGCCACTGTGTGGGGACCGCACATGTGCGCCTGAACGCCTGCCAGGACCTTAGCTGCCATCCTGCCACTGGCTCCCCCACGGGGGCCACTTCCCAAGGCTCCTCACTCCCCCTCTCAGCCCTGCCTGCCGCAAATGTCCCCGGGTGCAGCATTGTCCCCAGCCCATGACGAAGCTGCTAGAATGCAAGTTCATTGTATTTGGTAATGCCTTTATTTTTATTTTTTGGCTAACCAACAGTCCACGCGTGCCCTTTGATCTGCACGTGGGAGTGTCTGTGTGTGTGATATTACGCTGTATAGCGTAGACTGGGCTCTAAGTGAGTGTACGTAGATAGAATCCCTCACGGCCCCCAGGGTCTTGGGTTCAGGTGATGGATTCCCTTTGGACTCACTCTGGGAGCACTAAAATAGTATGCAAGTAAAAGGGGCGCAGGGTCACACGGACGTGTGTGTTGTGTGCACCTGAGCAACATCAGGAAATCAGACCCAAATGGGGTTTATGGGGACATGCTTTCTTGTCAGAAGTGAAGAAGACAAGCGTAGGGAAAGAGGCCCGTGGGGCTGGGGCAAAACAGAGGATGGCTATTAGGAAGGAAGCAGGTAAGAGACAGAGGGACCGAGAGAAGCACACAGCTGCCCACTCCCAGAAAACCAGCAGTCCCCCACCACCGCCCCCAAGCTAACAGTGTGGCTCGGGCAAGTCACACAGTGACACAGGCATTTTTTCCAAATGGGAGCTGGCCTTCCAAAACTCACGGTGACGATGATGTCCATAGTATCTCCCAAGGAGCCCTGGTGGCTCTGTAAGCGTAGAACTGCTAACCTCGAGGTCAGTGGTTCAAAGCCACCAGCCACTCTGCAGGAGAAAGATGAAGCTATCTCATCCTGCCAAGATGTATAGGCTTGGGACTCCTCGATGGGAGAGGGGCTTTTTGGACAGTATCTCCCACTTCTAAAAGCATAACACCAACCTCTCCGGGTCTTGGCTGGGTCTTCTCAACTCCCTATCAACTCTGCTTTTATCTGCCGCCGACAGAATATGAATGGGAAAGTGGAGGTCCAGAGACCATAAGGATCCTGTTTAAGGCCACACCTGGGTTATGGATCAAAGCCAGGATTTAATCTCCAGCCAGGCTTCTTCCAGAGCCTCTGTCCACAACTCTGCACAGCGTGGCCTCGGCGCTCCAGCTCAGATGTTCACGATCAGTCACCTCGAGAATTTTTATTCCATTTGAACCCCTACCACCCATCTGTCTGTCTGTCATTCTATGACCATGCTGGTGTGATGATGGAAGCCAGGCCCCTGGTATTTCAAATGTCAGCAGTGTCCATCCTCCCCCCTCCATGCCACCCCCCAGCCCCGAGGTGAAGACGCTTCCGTGGTGCTTCCAGACTAAAACGGAGCTAGGGAGGAGGGACCCGAGGAAGGAGGCTGAGAGAAGGCAGCAGTGGCGAGGAGTCCGCGTGACTTCACGGATCTGGGAGTCTGAGTGGGGCAGCGGCTGTGGGGCTGTGTCTTTGAGATCCTGAAGGGCCCAGGAGCCTGAAGCCCTTGGCTGGGTCACAGCATGAGGACACCTGGCTAGCTCACGAGACCCACAGTACAGAAAGTGCCCCTGGACACATGCAGCGTGCGCGCCAGAGCAAACACATGGACCACCATCCTGTTCCAGCCACACGGAGCCGGAGAGAGGCTCCCATGTTTCTGAAAGAGGGAGCGCTGGGAAGCTCACCCCCATGGTTCACTTGCCGTGATGCCTCACTCAGCTGTGGACACGCCGTCGTCGTTCTCTTTCGTTCGCTGCTATTGCTCACCTGAGGGAACGTGAAAGCCAACGTGGACAAAGCCTTGAGGAGGTTTGTGTTCATTCCAGCTTTCCCAGAAGCTCTGAAGTTTTTGAACCACGACGTCTCCTATCCCGGGGATTGTAGGAAGCGGAACCTGGTGGTGTGGGAGGGACAACGGTGGCTGGCCGGAGCGCAAGGCCGGCCAGGTCCATGAACGTAAAGGATGCAAGCGCAGGACTGCGTTTGCTGTGAGGTGCCGCCTAAACCGGTTCTAATGCACAGCGACCCGACGGAAGCCCTGCCTCGCTGGGCGCCACCCTTCTCATGCTGGATCCCATTGTCACAGCACTGTGCCAGTGTCCCTGCTGCAGGGCCTTCCTCTTTCTTGCCGACCCTCTACTTGAGCAAGTAGATGTCCTTCTCCAAAGACTGGTCTCTCCGGACCACAGGTCCCAAGTCTGTAAGACAAAGGCTCGCCATCCTCGCCTCCAAGGAGGAGCACCCTGGCAGCACTTCTTCCAAGACAGATGAGCTTGTCCTTCTAGCAGTCCATGTTGCTTCCCATGTTCTTTCTCAGCCCCGCAATTCAAATGCATCGATTCTTCTTCCGTCTTCCTTATTCAGTGTCCAATTTTCACATGCTTGTGAGGCCAGGAAAAAGACCACGGCTTGGGTCAGTCAGGCAGGCCTTAGTCCTCAACACAACGTCCTTGTTTTTCATTACTCTAGAGAGGGCTTGTGCCTTGTTGCCCAAGGCAATGCATCTTTTGATCTCTTGACTGCTGCTTCCGGGAGCCCTGACTGTGGGTCCAAGCTAGACTCAGGTTGGTGATGGGTATGTCACGAGACAGCCCAGAGCTACCAGCCTCACTGTGGCCAGAACCACTCCTTATTGGTCTGGGTCCCCACTCTTCCCCAGTCACCAGACGGCGGACTTTCGATGCCCCTCGAAGAGACAAATGGTGTGTGATTCCTTGGCCCGTTGGAAGGCGAGTGGAGATGGTTCACCCCGTTTCTGAGTGAGAGCTTTCAGAACCAGTGCGGCCTGTCTGCTACTGTTCACTGAAGCAACAATCACAGCAACCCAAAGGTGGAAACGATTCAAGTGTTTGTCAACAGACGGACAGACCAACAAAATATGGTGCATGCCTCCAGTGGAATCTTGCTTAACTATGAAGAGAAGTGATTTTTTTTTTAAGATCAAAAGGGCAGCATTTTATTTCCCAACAATTTGGGAAATGTTGGGAAATATGACATGTACAGGTCATACATGTACAATTCAATAGTTCCATTACACCCAGAAAAGGCATACAATCACTACCACAATTAGTTTTAGAACATTTTCTTCATTCTTGTACTCATCCTTATTACCTCTCTATTTCCCCCGAGCCTCCCCTGTCATACCACCTCCAAAAGGAATCATTAATCCAATTACTGCCTATAGATTTACCTATCCTGGATTTCATATACAGGAAAAAATTTTAAAACCAAAAAAACTAACAAGAAAAACAAAGTAAAACAGATAAAAACCCCAATCAAAACCAAGCAGTAGAGAAGTGCACCCTTGATGGGTGCTACAGTCACTGAACCGTGGAACACTGTCAGTGAAACACACCGGACACAAACCCGGACAAGTGCAGCACGGTCTCCCTAACACACACACTGAAAATGGACACGTGGACAGATCAGAGTTTGGTCGCGGCTAGCCGGGATGGGAGGACAGGAGCGAAGAGGAATTACTGTCCAGGAAGGACTCAGTCTCTATTGATAATGATGAAGGCTTTAGCAACAGACATTGTTGATGGCTGCACATTGATTGATTGATGTAATAGAGGCCAATGGACTCATTGTGGATGGGAAAAGTGTTGAAAGGGTGAGTATTTTGTATGCTTAGGAAACAATGTTACTTTAGATCTATACACACACGTGTGTATGCATGTGTGTGTGTAAGTTAGAAGAGTAAGGAAGTAAGAAAGACCAAAGAAGAATCTATGTATTTGAATTATGGTGCTGAGGAAGAATATTAAAAGTACCATAACTGCCAGAAAAAGGCACAAATCTTGGAAGAAGTACAGCCAGAATGCTCCCTAGAGGCAAGGATGGCAGGGCTACATCTCATGGGCTTCGGATGCGCTGTCAGGAGAGCGCAGTCCCGGGAGGAGGACAGCGCGTGTGGTCAAGTGGAGGGACCGTGAAGGGGGAAGGCCCCTGACTAGACGGGCGGTGCTGGCTTGCAGCGCCTTGACCGCAGCGCTGTGCGCCCACTTGGGAAGAGCGGTGAAGATGCACAGGACCAGGCAGAGAGCAGGTCCCCAGCTCACCGCTCCAGCCTCAGCTCTTCCCACTCCCTGCTTCATGCTCCAAGCCCCATTCAAACCAAAATTACTTTAGTCATCCCAAGACGCCAAGCTGATTCTCACTTCCAGTACTTTGAGCATGCTGCGTCCGAAACCTGCAACCTACATCCCTGCCCTCCGCACGTAACCAACTCCTACCCATGCTTTGGGCCTCCACTTAGCTGTCACATCCTCCAGGAAGTCCTCCCCAATTACTAGGTCAGTCTAGATGCTTCCTCGCTGCCTCCGTTCTTAGTTTGTAACAAGACGTTGTCTGTTTACTTTCAATTCTCCCTTTTGGCCTATGCCTTTCGGAAGAGCAAGGGCTGTGCTTGTTTTGTGCACAGTGGCAGCTCCAGGCTCGTCACAGTATCTGGCGTATAAGAGGCACTCGGTGATCACTGAGCATTGTGGAATGACTGGGATGACCCATCCCTCCACTCACCGGTCCTCCTACTGTGGGAGGGGGCTGATTAACGCAGAGGTGGCTTCCATAAGCATCCTTCCTCAAAGGGCAGAGGCAGGGAGCTCCAGTGATAAATGGAGGCCTTTCAAGTGGTTCAGAGACCGGGACACTTGGAGGGCAGCAGCCTGGGGCCTCCTGGGGAGCTAATGGTTTTCAGGAGCAGTTTGGAAAGGAGTCCTGCAAACAGCCAAAGCAAAACATCGCCCTGCCAGGCTCCCTGTGTCCGGAGTGCTCAGCTGAGCGAGCAATCAAAGAGGGTTAATGAATTATTACGTCCACATCTCTTGCTGATAAATGACAGTCTCATGCACCATTACCAAATGCTGGTTGTAATATTTAATCAAAGTCTAGTTTCATGCATCAGTTGGCTTGGGAAATAATATTTATGGGTCTGGAATGCCTTCAACCTTTAGGCACATGGCCGAAGGAGATCTTTGTTCTGTAGCTCCTGGT
>NW_022104341.1:80231174-80235284 GCF_000313985.2 Echinops telfairi | reverse complement strand
GGGGGGAGAGGAGGAAGATGAGCAGGCAACATCAGAATCCCCTACAGCCTGCCCAATGCCAGGGTCTCTGTTGCACACTGAAGATATCCAGATAAATAAGGCCTGGCTCCCTCACACTCGGGACTCATCTCCAGATTCAAATCTTCACCCTCAAGTCATCATCGACCTCCCACCTCCTCTGGGAAGCCCTCTAGGATCAGCCCTGCCTCAGACTCTTCCCCTCACCCTCTCTGCTCCCTGTCCACCATGCCGGCTCCTTCATGGCCATGCCGTGTAAATGACCGTTCCCTCCAGAAGTCACGGACTTGCCGCTAAACGGTGGGCTCCTTGGAGTGAGGGGCCGGTGTCTTGTTGGTCTCTACCTTCTCTTCATTGCTAGACACTGAGCTAGTGTTCACGAAAGCCGATTGGACTGGGCAGAAGGGAATGGACACTTCCTCTTCCTTACGCACAAAGGGAGTTCACAAGAGAGCTGACTGCATCACAAATCCCCCACCCCATGCCCCCACCTCAGTGGGTACACTAAAACCTTATACCCGAAGTCCCCCCTGAATCCTTCCTCCGCCTCGTGTCACTGCTCACTCATTCTCCCACTCGGTTCTTCATTCCTTCGGCAACAAAGGGAAATAGATTATCTGCTGACTCGTTGCCAAACCCTATACCACGTGTTGGGGACAAACCATGGTGAAGTGGACAGGTCAGGATTTGACCTTCTGAATCGTTGCTCAAATTGTTTCTCACCTCGGTCTGCAGGTGATCACTGTTTCCGTCTGAGCCTCTTCATCTCTGATAGGCTCCTAATGGTCCCCTGCCTCCTGCCTCACCCTCCCACTCAGACCCGCCCTACAGGGTTTCCACGTCTGTCATTTTGCTGGGAAGAACTGCCAAGTCTTTTCCCTCCTGGGGCAGTTGAAGAATTCAAATCAGTGACCCTTCCGTTCGTAGTCAGATGCTTCCCCATTATGCCACCAGGGCCCCGTTCCTGCCACACTTTCTAAACATTTCTTGGGAGTGTGAGAAAGGGAGGTTGGGTAAGGCAGACCAAGACTGAACAAGGGGTCCAGCCTCTTCTGGGTAGACCCGCCCTGCTCTGCGTCTCAATTCCTCTCCATGTAATTGCTCCTTAGGGTTCCTGAGGCTGTAAGTCTTTACTGGAGCAGACAGCCTAATCTTTCTCCCCGGAGCAACTAGTGGGTCTGAACTCCCGACCCTGTGGTTAGCAGTGCACCTGCTGTGCCAGTGCTCCTCTCCACGGACGTGGAAAGTGGGGTAAGACTGTTGCTTTCAAGTCGGTTCCCCCTCACAGTGACCCTATAGGACAGAGTAGATCTGCCCCCGAGAGCCTCTCGGGCTGGCGTCTTTCCAGAAGCACACTGCCAGCCAGGCCTTCCTCTGGGAGCAGCTGCTGGTCTACCTGGGAGACAGACCTGGGAGGTAAACGGCGGTTGTTCTTGCTGCGCTCTTTCGAGCCAGTTCTCCCTCACAGCCACCCAATCAGCCGGCGACAGCTGCTCCCGAGGGTCTCCTGAACGGCCATCGTGAGGGAAGCAGAGGCCACATCGTGCTCCTGAAGATGCCAGTGATGGGTTGAAACGCTCACCCTTGCAGCTGAGTGCTTAACCACGGTGCCACCAGAATCCGTCGGAAATCCTCCCAGGAATCAGTTACTGAGTAAGCCAAGCACACAACACTAATAGCTCAATCCCCCTGCAGCCAGGAGTGGATAGAAAGCCGTTCCCAGGACTGCGGTTTTCATATGACAAGAAAAGCAAGGCTCAGAGAGGTTCGGTGGATTGCTCAAGGTCGCATAGCCATGGCAGCCTGGGAGAGCTAGTATGCAAACACAGGACGGCTGGACCCCAGAGCTGCTGATCTTGGCCATGGCATGCCACTACTTTTCTTAGATCATTGTTCCATCTGTGGTTTCTGACTCATGACTCAGTTTCCCCTCTGTCGGGAGCAAAGCACCGTGTCTGGGGAGGTACATAATCACCCTTAAGTAGATCACTTGTCAACATAGTTCAAGGTTCCTCACTGTAAGTGAAAGAAAGCTGGGGGTGGGGTGTTACAGTATGAAGCCAATGAAACGGCCTTAACCGGTGGACAGCAGGAGGGCCTTACCAAGGACACACAGCGCCATGGGGCGGGGAAGGATGGGAGTCAATCAGGCGGAGGAGGGGCAAATGCAGGCAAGGGATCCTGATTTCTGCCCCACCCCCCCAAAAAAAAAACAGCCTTTACACTCCTCCCTTCAACTCCCTTTCATTCCCCCAAGCCGTCCCTGGTGCTCCCCGCCAGCCCCAGCCGCTTCCTCTCTGATTAGGATTTCTTTGACAACCTTGAGAATTTACAACGTGAAATGTTTCCATTTTCCTGACAGGATGTCTCTGCTTCAAAGTGTCCACGCCTGCCCTCCGGAGCCCGGGATGAAGGTGATTTAGAGAGGGAGACAAATGAATCAAGGGGGCCGACACCCATCTCTTTCTTTCCCCCCATAATACATCTGTTTATTATTGAACGGGGGCTTAAATAGGTCCGTGATGAATTGTCTTCTCCCTCCGTAGCCGTGTCCCCAGATGGCTGGGAAGGCCAAAGTGTCTTCCAGGAGCATCTGCTTTTGATCTCTGGTCCTTTTAAATCTTGGGTTAAAATCTTTAGCCTGACGGGTCTGAAAGGCAGCTTCTAGTGGCCACGGAGGGCTCAGGCCCTCGGAGAGGGGCAGCTGCACTCCATCCTGGGAGGGCTCTGCAGGGTCCCCCAGACAGGCGTGCAGGGAGAGCCGAGGGCAGTGCTGCCCCATGGGAACAGCCACGCTTTGGGGTGGCACCGAGTATTCAGTGGGACCCCAGGTGCACGGTGGGTGCACAGGCAGGGGGCTCCCTGGAGAGAGGTTGAGCCTGGCTCCCCTGAACACATGAGTATGGCTGACCTACCGTTACCACTTCCTGTCCTCGGGGCGTCTCTGAAATGTCATTTCTTTAGAGGAATTGCCCTGGACCCCGCCCAGCCTGGGTGTGGCTGAGAAGGCCACCTGCTTCACACGCCCATTTCCTCTGTCTTCCTGGGCACACAGCTACATGGCCTTGCCCAGCCTCGCTGCTGGAAGACAAGACCATGTGACGGATTCTGGCCAATGACACGTGAGGCCGCACCCAGAGCTAGTGCCCATGAAGCTCTCCGCTATGAACCTCATGCCTTGTCACCATGTCGACCAGGAGGCTGGGCCAAGAGTAAGACCCCCTGCCTGCCTGGGTCCCTGAGGTTTCCCTCTGCCTGGGACCTTAGCCACCTTCCTTTGGAGATCATTGTCACCCTGGGTTTGGGCCCTGAGGTTGATACTGTCCTGCTCTCCTGTCCTGTCCTCAGCACACTTGAGATCATTCAACTCTGTAGAATGATTGATGTCATGTCTCTCTCACGCTAGACAGCATCCTCTCTGAGGGGAGGGACTGGCTCTCTCCTTCACCACTGGAGATGTGGAGCCCAAGACAGTTCCTGGCAAACAAGAAGGACCCTGAAAACATCCGCAGGATGACTGACTGGCTGACTGGGTGATCGTAAACCCTTCAGAGACCCACCATATTCCTTAGCCTTGTGGAAACTACCCAGAATAGAGCCAGGAGCCCTGGGTGTTGGTCCAGCTCTGCCAGGCAAGAGGTGAGTTTCCTTGGCCATTTTATCATCTCTTCTCGAATCCTTGGTGTGCTTATCTGTTAACTGGGAATGAAGGCTTATCTCATCTCACAGAGTTGTTGGGAGCGAGTCTGTGGAGTTGCCACCACGGTGTGGCATGAATGCTCAAGTTACATCAGCAGCGGTCTGGGAATGGTCCGGGAATCGTAGAAGCCATGGGTGCCTGGGACCTTAGAGGTGACCTGCAGTTACTCCCCTTCAAGATGACTCTGGCTCATGGAAACTGTGTGCAACAGAAATACAGAATGACGCCTGGCTCTGTCACCGCCAAGCTCATTGGTAGGGTCAAGGCCACTGTTGTGGCTTCTGTACTTTGAGAGCCTTCCACCCTGGGGTCTTATCTTCCAAAATCTATTGGACAATACTCTATTGTAAGCCATAGAGCAGGCGTCCTCAAACTACGGACGGCGGGCCACA
>NW_022104341.1:80205152-80231032 GCF_000313985.2 Echinops telfairi | reverse complement strand
TTGTTCATAATTTTTTTTTAAACTATAGTCCGGCCCTCCAACGGGTCTGAGGGACAGTGAACTGGCTCCCTGTTTAAAAAGTTTGAAGACCCCTGCCATGGGTTTTCCATAGCTAATTTTTTGAAAGATCACCGGGCCTTTTTCCCAAATAGTCTTAGCCTAGAAGCGCCTGCCCAACCTGGCCGACCCTCCTGGGAAACAGCACAAGGTTTTAATGAAGAAATGTGAATGGATCAGACTGCCTGCTTAGAACTGCCACCATCTATTTGTTGGACGCTGATGACTTGTGTGTTGCTTTGATGCTGGCAGCGGTGGCCCTGGTGTTTCAAAGCCCAGTAGGGTCACCTCGGGGGGACAGGTTGTAGCAGAGCTTCCAGAATAAAACCAGGAAGAATGGCCTGGTGATATATTTCTGAAAACTAGCCAATGAAAAGCTTATGGATCACAACCGAACTCGTACCACCTTGCTCTGGATACGTCATTTAGTGGGATCAACCCCTGGGTGTGGGGAGGGGCTCATGGTTGGTGAAATAGAGGGCTAAGGCAGGCGTGGGAAACCCTGGGTGAGCTGGATTAGCACAATGGACTTGAAGACGCTAGGTCGGTGATGATGAGGATGCCACCGGACTGGACGGTGTTTTGGTCCATTGTTGGTAAGGTTCCCGCAAGTCTGCGTTGTCTTAATGGCAGCTAACCACAGTTGTTCCGAAGGATCCTTCTGGTTTGCTGTGTGACAGGCAGACTCTGGGCAGCGAGGACAGGCCAACAGAAGGGAAACCCGATGGTGGATTATTAGATGGAACTGCTGGTGGTGACTTGAGCCCTGGTACCTGAGAGAGAGGTGATGAGAAGCTGGGGCATCCTAAAGATATCTAGATACCTAGACGGGAGAGCCGACAGAATCTCCTTATTGAATGGCTGGACAATATAAAAGCAAGGGAGGAGTCAAGGATGGCCCAAGACTCCTGTTCTGCATAGCAGAGAGTGAGTGGCGTTGCCATTTGCTGGTTTGAAGCAGGTGGGTGGGAACTGGGCCTGGGGAGCAGTGGTGGGGTGAATCATGTCTGAGATACGTGTGTTTGTCGTTCAAATGAGGAGTCTATCGGATCCATGAACCGGGAGAGTGTCTATGAAAGGAAACTGTGGGTTGCAGGTAGTAGTGTAGATATCCTCAATGTACCAGCTGAGAGTCCACCGGAGTCAATGCTGACTCATAGCGACCTGCTGTGGGTTTCCAAGACTGTTTATGGGAGAAGAAAGTCCAGTCTTTCTCCCTCGGAGCTCCTGGTGGTTTCGAACTGCCGATCATGGGGATTGCAGCCCAACATAGGACCACTACATCCCCAGGGCTCCTCCTAAGGTAGAACAGAGGCATGCTAAGGACTGCACTGTGGGACCTGACAAAGCTTGGAGCTCCAGGAGGGGATAAGGACGGAGCCAAGAGGATCGATAAAGACTGGGCAGGAGAGCCAGGAGAGGGAGCTGTTCTGGAAAGTAGGTGAAGACAGCGGTTCAAGGAGACCACGTGGACAGGTTGTTGAGTAAGATAAGGAGTGAGAGATAACCACTGGATGTATTCATCTGCATGAAGGAGGAGAAGGTGATAACAGCTAGGGGAGCATCACATGGTCTGGAGGAAATCGAAGCCATAATCGGCATGCTGGCCATCTGTGACCCCGAACAGCCCCGTGCAATCAAACAGGAGGCAGGAACAAAGCCTCCAGGTCCAGGGCCCTCTAAGGTGCACTCTAACATGCGCAGATTTGACATTTTGATGAGGGCATCCAGAGGAATGATCCAACCAAACCCAACCCATTGCTGTCGGGCCAATTTCCGCACGGTGCAACCCTACAGCACAGAGTAGAACCGCCCTTAGAGTTTCCAAGGCTGGCTCTTCAGGGAAGCTGACTGCTTCAACTTCCTCCTGGGGAGTGGCTGGTGGCTTCAAACTGCCAACCTTCCCGTTATCAGCCGACACGTAACTACTGCGCCAGCAGGAAAGAAACAGTAAGCCGGTGAGACCTGATTGAAGCTGAATGACACGCTGTGGAGGGCTCCCAGTGTGCCGCAGAACTGCCGAGAGGCAGTGCTCACCAGTCCAGGGAGGTCAGACAGAGCGTTGTTTGTCCAAATGGCTCCTCAGCCAGTAGGGATGCTTGTCTCCCCAGGTTACCAAGGTGCGGGTGACATTGCTGACGTATAGATTGTTTCCCAGTTCACATTTTCATTCAGCTGATAACGTGCACAATTTTCAAATACCAACCATCTGCTTTCTAGCAATCCCTATCCTCCTGGGCCCAGTGCCTAGCTTTCCTGGGGACAGAGTGCTTTCAAAGATCTTCCGCAGGGAGCTGGGCAGGGGCAGGGGCAGAGGCAGGGGTCAGACACAGAAGCTAGTCCTGAACAGAAACCCCCGGTCCATTGCTGACTAGTTGTGCATGGTTCAGCAAACAGCAGCATCCCGGTCCATTGCTGACTAGTTGTGCATGGTTCAGCAAACAGCAGCATCCCTGGACTTTGTTATATATATATATATATATCTTCAAAAACAATATTTCAAGATATGTCTTGAAGTACAATGCTGCCTGTGACAGGATAATATACATACCCCTGTGAAACATTCCTGTTGACCAGCCATAGGGAGCCATGCTGATAGAGCCAAAGCCCTGGAGCTGGAGGAACCACATGGAGACCGACGCCTGCGCTGAGATGCTTTCCCCGCCACTAGATCCATAACACTTTCCACCCACTGGCCTGTGATCTTCCTGCATTCCACATCATTGCATGTGCTGCATGAATATGAAGTGGAATTTATAGACTGGTATCAGACATATGGACTTGATCTGGACTGGGCTGGGATGTTTTCTTAATATCCAATTACTCTTTATATAATACTCTTTTTAATACACATCTGAGTATCTATGAATTTGTTTCTCTAATCCACCCAGACTAACATGAGGGATTCGCCACTGGAGACATTACGAGCAGCCATGGGAGATGATCTGATCTCAATAGAAGCCGAGCCCTTCATGTTGGACGGCTCTCAAAAGACTACTGGGGAGAAGCTGTCTCCTCACCGTACAGTGGAGCTTAATGACACACGCAGAGGAGCAAAGCGTTCCGGCCCTCCGTGTGCTGGTGGGGCAAACTCAAAAGCAGAAAACACAGCTGCCACTGTCTATTCCTCCTGGGAGCGCGGCACGGACTGTGCACGCGTCCCAGAGAAGTAACAGTCATCAAAAGAAACAGAATTCTTTCCCCCCCAACTTTATTGCTAACCAAGGGTTATTATTCGAAACAGAATTCTTAAAGGTCACTATCCCAGGCATACATGAGCTGAAATTCACTGCTATCATGCACGCTGAATCAGCCAATCAGATGACTTACCATGTCAGGAGTGACAAATTCAAGAAGAAGAATGTTATATATATACATCATCAAAAACAATATTTCAAGATATATCTTGAAGTACAATGCTGCCTGCGATAAGATAATATACATACCCCTAAAGGGAAAACCAGTTAATACAACTATTATTCAAATTTACACACCAGCCATTAGAGCCAATGATGCAAAAAAGGGAAGAATTTACCAGTTTCTTAAATCTAAAATCGATCAAGCATGCACTCAAGATACACTGGTACTTACTGGGGAATGGAGTTTAAGAGCTAGGAGCAAAGAGACAGAAAGGATAAGTTAGTGGAAACTATAGACGTGGTGAAGATTCCATGTTGGAGCTTTGCAAGACCAACAGCTTACTCATCGCAAATACCATTTTCAACAACATATATAACAATTATACTTATGGATCTTGTCAGGTGAAATTAAATTGACTACATCAATCTGAAGGAAGAGATGACGGAGAAGCTCAATATCATCTGCCAAAACAAGGCCAGGGATGGACTTTGGGACAATCGCTCATATTCAAGTTCAGGTTGAAGCACTTGCTGATGAAGAGCAATGGCTGCAGCCCTTAGTGGGGCTGGAACTCAATGTAAAGAAAATACAAATCCTCATAACTGAATCAGTAGATTACATTCTGATCAATAGAGAAAATACTGAAGAGGTCAAGGATTTCAACCCTCAGTGGATCCGCCATCAATTGGATCCATCATCAACGCTCACGGAAGCAGCAGTCAATAAATCAGATGCCATGTTGTATAGAGTACCGGTAAACCTCCTGCACGAGACCTCTTCACAGCATTGACGAGCAAGGATGTGACTTTGAGGCCCACGGTGCATCTGATCCAAGCCATGGGACTTTCCATCGCTTCCTATGCATGTGAAAGTTGGGCATTAAATGAGGAAGACTCCAGAGAAGAACAGACACATCTGAATCAGGGACTTATGGTTTTGGTGAAGAATACTGAAAAAGTACTGTGGACTTCCAGAACAACAGACAAATCTGCCTTGACAGAAGTACCAGCGTGCGTCTGAGCAGCCAGGATGGGGAGAGGTTGTCTCGTGCACTTCGCACTTTATCAGAAAGCACCGTCCTCAGCAAAGGTCTCCTTTTCCGTCGCCAGCAATTCAAGTCCATTTCAAAGCGACCCCGTGTCTGTGGAGAGGCAAACTGCTCCACAGCGTTTTCCAGGTTGTGACCCTCTAGGAAGCAGATTGCCGGGCTCGGTGGCACAGGGGTTATTTGTTGAGCGGTGATCCTCATGTTAAGCGGTTCAAAACCACCAGAAGCTCTGAGGGAGAAAGACTTAGCTTTCTCCTACCGGAAAAGAGCCACAGTCTCAGAAACCCACAGGGTTGACTCAAGGGCAGTGAGTTAAGTGAGTGAGTTTCTGAGACCCCTCTCGGTGGGTCCAGCCCGCCAACCTTTTGGACAGACATTGAGCATTTACCAATTGAGGTCACTCTGGGACTCTAACAGTAAGGGCCACAAAGGACAAGAGAGCAGGATTAGGGCATGCTGCTTTAGAGAGGGTGGTCGGGAAGGATGCTGTAAGGAGGTGATATCTATGCAGCGCACTGAATGAGCCCCTGCCTTTGTGGGACCAAGCTGTGTTCCAGGCAGAAGGAAAAGCAGCGCAGAGGCCCAGGAGCATGGCTTTCTTCTCTGAACTCTTCACTCCCCCTCTTAAACTTTGAAAAGCACCGGTGCAAACAGGGATGGGGGTGGGAGAGTTAGGAAGCAGCTGTTCCCAGCCCAGTTTTACTTTCCTAGGTTTCATTCAGTTCTTAGGATCCACCATGCTGCCTTCATCTCTCCCCAAGCCCATGCGGTGTGGTCTAGGTTGGGCGGGGCAGAGTGGTAGAGAGCCAAGAGGCCTAGTCCTGGATCTTCTGCTGGACTGTATTTTCCCATCTGGGAAGTGAAGGGGTTGCATCTGACAGCATGAGGACACCCTGATTCTGTGATCTTCACGGTGGTCCTTGGAGCAGGTGCAGAAATAAACCTCAAGCCCAATTAGGGGATTTGGGTAAGGCATGACTCCTGTATGTAGTTCTCTTCCACTAGCTCCTGGGACCAGGATGGAACTGTGGGGAGGAGCCTCTCAGGTTCCCACCCTGTCACCAACCGCATCAGCTGGCTGCCATGGCAGAACGAATGTTTGTAACATAAAATGTAGGGAAATGGGTCTGGAGACAAACTGGATGCAGAGACTGTCACATGTCTTCCAGGAGTGCCCGTGCAGTGAGGCCCCCAAGGAGCAGGAGAAGAGGGCATTTCTGCCATGCCCCAAGCTGGAAAGCAAGATGCTGGGGACCCAGGAGCCCAGGTCTACCTCTTACTCAGTGTGAGCCCCTCTTTGGGCTACAGTGGTCTCGTCTGAGACATAGGAGCCATGATCATCCCTGAGCCTCCTTTATAACGGACAATAAGGACGAGAGTGCCAATACGTGTGCACACGTGCTGCCGGCCTGCCTGCTCCGTGGAAACAGCAAAGGCCTTCCGGGCTGTATGCAGCCTGTTGCCCATGAAGACTCTGGAGTCAGAATCCCCAGTTCTAGAGCCAACCTTGACCTCTGCTAGCTATGTGTCCAAGTTAGGTCCTGTCTTTGAGCCTGAGCATTAGTATCTGGATCTGGACTCTGTAGCAGAGCCCTGGTGGTGTAGGGGATTGTGTGCCGAGTCAGCATCGACTCGATGGTAGTGAGTTTTGAGGGGTTTTGTTTGTTTGTTTGTTTGTCACTTGTGGGGGGCAGGATTCGGAGGGGGAACTCTCGGAGCCAGTGGAGAACAGAAGTCTTGGAGTTGTCTCACCCTGACACCAGGGGTGTGTGGTACTGACTCACCGGTGCCCCCCAACCGTTACTTGATGGATGCCCATGGCCCATTCATTCCTGGGGACTTAACCCCCCAAAAGGCACTCAGTAAAGGAGGTTCCAGTGGGCAGAAAAAGCTCTCAAGCCAACATGCCGGTGAGAGTAATTGGACTTCAAGGCCAAATGCGCTGAAGGGTAGAGGTGAGGACACGGGCGGGACACTGCAGTCTACGGCCACGCTGACCTCGCCAGCCCACGGGACATACCAGTCTGTCCGAGCACAGCATGAAGCTGCTGGGGGCAGAGAGCGGTGCCCTGATGCCTGCGATGAGCAGTGCCTTCTAACCTCGCTTCCTCCCAGAGGAAGGGCACAGGAAGGGCACAGGAAGGGCACGCAGTTTCCGCCTCTTCCCGGCCATGCGCTGTGATCTGTGGAGTCTCTGTGCCCTGCACACAGTTCACATGCTCCCTGCTAGCTGGAGGGTTGGCAGATCAACTTTCCCCAGAGATGCCTCCCAGGTAAGGCCTGGAGATGGACTTCTGAGAAACCCTATGGAGCGCGGTTGTCCTCCGTCCCACGGCGTCACCAGGAGTTCGACACAATTCCACTGGGTTTGTCTCTTAAATTGGTCACCTGAGACTCTTTCATTAAAGAATAACCTGCGCGCAGAAATGTGTGCAGATCATGAGGTACGACTGGATGGACCACCCCCATTAAACCTGTACCCAGCTCCCCCAGGGTAACCGTTATCCTGACGTGTAAAGCCATGGATGGCTCTGTTTTGGAGCTTTACGTGAAAGGAATCCTATAGTGCATTGATCCGTGTGTGTCGTTTTACACTGAATCTCATGTCTGTGCCCTTCGTCCATCGTGTAGCATGAAACGGTAGTTTATTCCGTCTCGTTGCCCTGTTGTAGTACCTTGTGGGACTAGACCATAACTTAATTGATCGTTCCTACTCCTGACGGGCATTGATGGTCTCCATGTGAGCTGGTAGAAATAGATGGCAGAGTGGTTTATAGATTGGCCAGTTAACCACACAGTCAGCAGTTTGAAACCACCATCCTCTCCATGGGAGTAAAATGAGGGTATTTTCCCCCTGGTAAAGAGTTACAGTGTCAAAAACCCACTGGGCAGTTCTACTCTGTCTAACAGGGTCACTATGAGTAAGAATCCACTTGAGGCAGGGAGCTTATTTGTTCTGAACGAAGGACCTTCTTGGCATCCTCATGCTGAGTGTTGGCAAGGTTCTCTCCACGCAGACGTGGGAACTGGGCTGGAGGGTACGCTGTTGCTACAGTTTAGTAAATCCTGCCAATTTCTCCAAAGCCCATGTGTCGATTTACACCCCACCAGCAGGAAGTGAGCCTGCCGGCTGGGAAGGGGACACTGCCAGCAGGTGAATGGACGAGGGCTGAGCGAAGTACAGGACTGTGGACGTGAACGTGGCCTGTCGCCTTCTCCACAGAGAATGATGGATGCCTCTGAGCATGCCCCACAACACATAGAAGGATTCAGACCAGACTGCTGCCTTCAGGAACCCACAGCTCGCCGACCAGCAAACAAGAACTCAGGAAAAGGAGCTCAGTCAACAGAGGGCGGGAAAGAGACGCCAGCCTCCGGCGTTCTCATCCACCACCCCTGTTCTGAAGGAGCCCTGGGCTCCTGCGGGTGAGCCACTTGGCCACGCGCCTCTCCACAGGAGAAAGGCCTGGCAAACTGCTTCCATAGCAATCCCAGCCTTGGAAGCCCTGTGAGGCAGCTCGACTCTTTCCCGCTGGCTTGCCCTGTGTGGGAATCGACTCAGCAGCTCTGAGCAACACCCCCTCAACTCCTGGTCTGGCTCCGCTTCTCCTTGCATTATAAAACTCCCTGCCGCGGAGTGGATTCGGACTCACGGTGACCTCTTAGGACGGGGTAGAACTGCCCCTGTGGGTTTCTGAGACGCCAGCTCTTTCCGAGAGTCAAAGCCATGTCCTTCTCTTGCAGAACAGCCGGGGGTTTCAAATGGCTGTCCTGGTGAGCAGCCCCACCCTGTCAGGACTCCTGATGGGGTCCCTAATACTGCGTCTCACAGGGATGGGGGGCTCCTCCAGGATCCCCCCCTCAGATCAATCAGCGCTTCTAGCCCTTCCTTTACCCCACGGTTGTACTGACAGCCCCCGAGGACAACGCTCCAAGGGGGAACACTTGGGGTTCAGTGGGCAGTCCTCATCACAAGCTGAGTGACTCCGAGGATGACCCCCCGAGGGTGAATGGTCTCATGCAGCCACCCCCATCCTCAGCGTAGAGACCCTGTCAGCATGCCCTTCCGTGGAAATCACCGTCAGCGTGCAGCCTGGCGCCCCGCGCGGGGGGGCTGCAGCAAGCCAAGGGCCTCCCCGTTGGACAGGGGCAAGCACAGACGTTTCCAAGTTCAACAGCCTGCATGATGCTTGGTGGCAGGTGCCCAGGGACTGCCCAGCCCTGTAGCCCCCGTCCCCTCAGGCCCCAGTGAGAGAAAGACTCCTTGTTGAGGCAAGGGGCTGGTCAGGCTGACGTTTCACTTCCCTGAGGACCAGGTGTTTTGCTCAGCAGTCAACCTGGGCTACCTTGAAACCAGCGTGGCTCAGACGTTGTCACCCCGTCCATCACGCTGGCTTGGCTGCAGGACTCAAGGTGGCAGGAGATGGAGTTCACTCCTCATTTATTTTCAACCCCCGCCCCCCACTCTGAGGAGCTGGATGAAAAAAATCTTCTGAGATGATTGCATCAGAACACCATTGGGTGAACTTCATGGTTGATGGCGACCCCAAGGGCCAAATAGTTCCTTCTGCCCCACTGCTGGGGACTGGGGTGGTTGGGGGAGGACAACGGAGAACCTGAGCCCCCTGAAAAATATCCATGGCTGCGTCCAACCCCTGCCCGCCTTCTCCTGGTCGGGCCCATGATTCTCGTCACCAGTACCTGCCCCAGTGGTGGAGAGGGAAAAGCTACCTGGAGCCGCGGCCCAGACTGCAGGACTCATTCCAGCTCTGGCTGTCAGGGGCCCAGCGCCCAGCCCTGGGGCGCACAGGCCCGCATTGTGATCGCCAGCCCCCAGACCGCAGGCTGTCCCTGCATCTGTCAAGTGCGATCTCTCCTGGGCCCCTGCTGGCCCCTCCAAACAAGCTATCTTTATGAAATGAAATGACTGCCCTTCATATATTAAAATAACACCTCCCTAGGAAGGCCCGCACGTCAGGCCGCCTCACAAAGGGACATTCACAGGCTGGCAGAGGGAAGCCGGAGGAGTCTTGGCCGAGGGCCCAGAGGGAAAAGAGGACGGAGAGCCCAGGGCTCGGGGCTTAGACGGGGGAGGATGGGTTATGGGGAGGCAGACCGTGCGGGCTGCAGGCAACAAAGCTGTCCCAGACTCAGCCGAGCACTGCAGCACACTCTGGGCTCCCGCTTCGACTGACCCTTGGCTTTGGCAATGCCCAGGCTGTCCCTGGTGCCATGGTCTACACTGCTGAGACCACCCCACTGAAATGCAAGCAGACTCTGACGGGAAGGTGGGATTGAAGAGCTCCCAGACTCTGCACGTGCTCCCCAAAGATGCTGGCCCTGCTGCCGGGGCAGTAGGCTCAGAGGTCCCGCGGGCTGGTCCACATGAAGCAGTCAGGCTCGGAGACCCATCGGCACCCTGCCTACTGGTCAAGTTCACCCTCTTGAGGTGCTGCCCTCCTCCCCTTGCCCTGGGGAAGGGCACCTCCAGACTTAGCTGGCTCTGGGTCCTGACGCTGGTATTGACACTAGTTGGGCACAAAACCCCATCGTCCTTGGCCTCAGTTTCCTCTTCAGAAAAGCCCAACTAATCAGGGCAACTAATTCCAAAGATTTGTCATAGTGGTTCCACAGATAGTATGGGGAGATAATAGGAGATCTTGGGGAAAATGTAGGGGGAAAACCCCTCAAATTGTTTTTTTTTTAAAAAAGACTGAACAATTAGACTAGTTGAGCCAGGGTGAGGTAGGACTGTACTAGGACTGCTGTGGAGCCCTGAGTCCTAATGAGGGCTAGAAAAATAAGAATTACCTCCCTAATCCTCAAGGCCACTGCCCTCTCTCTTTGTTCCTGGGCTCCTCATCCATCCCTGTGCCCATCCAGTGCCCTCTCACTTGGCAGATACTGTCAATGTACTAATGATCTGAGACTTTCAATCTGCTCACCTGGGATGGCAGTGCTGGGCCTGGAAGGGGAGAAAACCACGCAGAGGCTAGGCCCAGGGAGCAGAGGCCCAGCCTAGGGTCTGAAGGAGAAGGAGAAGCCAGAGAGGCACGGGCATGTAGCCAGGGTGAGGTAGGTGTTCTGCAACTTCAAGGAGATGTTTTGAAGTGAGAAAGAACATTGCTGGCAATTCTGAAATCCAAAAAACTCTGAAGAGCCTCACGTCAGGAACTTGTCCTCAAGCTACATAAGGCTAGGTACTGTCTTGATTTTTTTCTCATTTATTGTGAATATTCATATTCTACCACACAAACACATGTGTGTTTGATTATACCGGTGCTGCTCCAGGTCCCATTGGGGAGCTGAGTTGTGTCCAGATCGGTACTCTATTTTGTCCTTTGAAAATCTAGAAGAAGGAGCAGTCTGTCCAGTCCGGAGGCATGAGCTACCGAACGCCTTGTGCAGAGCATGGAAGCCTGATGAATGGCAGCGCAGCCCTGTCAGAGGTGCGCCCTGAAGGCAGAAGGCACTCAACACATGATTCAGGAAGATGCTTTTCCAAGAAGAGTCAACCATAAGGCCTCGGATGCAGTGAAACCTTCAGGAGTGAAGCTTGCAGGGCCTCCGTCTGCAGACGAGCATGACTCCAAATGAAAAGAAACCGTTGCAGAACTCTGCTAATAATCAGAACTTGGAGGGTACCAAGTATGAACCTAGGAACATTGGAAGTCATCAACAATGAAAGACCAATATGCTAAGCATGAACGAGCTGAAGTGGATCAGTACGGGCCATTTTAAATCAGATAATCATATGGGGGGTTGCTATGGGGGTAATGAACGCAATCGAGAAGAATGGTGTTCATTCATCATCAAGCAAAAAGAGGACCTTTCAGTATCAAACTTTAAGTGCAACACTGCCTGTGCTAGGATTGTATCTATCCTCCTTCTAGGAAATCCAATCAATGCAACTTCAATTCAAATGTATGCACCAACTACTAAAGCTAGTGATGCAGAAATGGGAGATTCTACCAAGATCTTCAGCCTGAAATTAATCACCTATGCAATCAAGATGCATGGATAATTATTGGTGACTGGACTGCAAACATTGGAAACAAAGAGGAAGGAACAGTAGTTGAAGAACAATGGTTCGGGTGATAGAAATGAAGCCGGAGATCAATTACATGACAGAATTTGGCAAGACCAGCTAATTGTTCATAACAAATACCCTTTTCCAACAACACCAATGGTGACTGGACACGTGGACGTCTCCAGACGGGACACATAGAAATCAAACTGACTGTGCCCATGGGAGGAAATGATGGAGAAGCTCAATATCAAGGCAGAAAACACGAGGCCAGGCGATGACAATGGAACAGACCAGCAACTGCTCAAGCGTAAGTCCAGGCGGAAGCTGAAGAAAATGAAAGGGTCCACGAGAGCCAAAATACAACCTTGCGTGTATGCCACCTGAAGTTCGAGAACACCTCACGAACAGATTGGACGTGTTCTCAAACACTAGTGACTGAAGGCCTGCTGGGCTGTGGGAGGACGTCAAGAACATCCCACACGAAGGGAGCAAATGGTCATCAAAAGGACAGGAGAGAGAGAAAAGATCAAAGCGGATGCCAGAAGAGACTCTTCACCTTGCCTTTGATCTAAGGCAAACGAAAGAAACGAGGAACTCAAAGTGCTGAACAGAAAATCTCAAAGGGCATCTCGAGTACTATTTTGCCAACTACTATGCTAGGAACTTCAGTAGGAACTTGTTATTCAAGGGAACCTTCACAATAAGTGTGCCGGTAGGTATCATAGCTCCATCTACATGAAGCAATCGAACACCGGAGAGGTTGAGTAACTGCCTAAATTATGCAGCTCGAAAGTAGGAGAGCTAGGGGTAGAATACAAGACTGACACCAACACCTGGGTCTTCCCAGCAGACGGCTCCAATTGCTCTGTCTGACACAGCACTGCGATCTCCGAGGTCCAACCAAACCACACTCACTACTGTCGAATCAACTCCAACCCAGAGTGGCCCCTGGAACGGAGTAGAACTGCTCCATTGACGTTCCAAGCAACAAATCTGTATGGAAGCCGACTGCCGCCTCTTCCCCCCAAGAAGTGCTTGGTGGATTTGAACTGCTGACCTTTCTGTTAGCAGTTGAATACTTTCACAACTGGGCCACCAAACCTCCTTTCAATATCCAGACTGTTCTAAAATTCTCTAAGAGGAGAAGGCAAAGGCCTAACTTTCTTCTCTCAGTGAGATTTACCAGCTCAGGTTATGGCAAGGGTCCAGGCCCAGGCTGGGACTGGGGTCATGGTTCAGGCTAAGGGCAGGAGGAGGCCTCAGGCTGTGGTTAGGCTTAGTGCTCAGGTTGTGGCTGGGGTTAGGGCTCAACCTTTGACTTGAGGCTCAGGCTCGGGGTCAAATATGTGTGAATATTTGGGTTCAGTTGGAGACTGGAGAATAGCAG
The DNA here is from genome assembly GCF_000313985.2 of Echinops telfairi. NCBI lineage: Eukaryota > Metazoa > Chordata > Mammalia > Afrosoricida > Tenrecidae > Echinops > Echinops telfairi. The sequence goes on along the minus strand of NW_022104341.1, from coordinate 80,218,150 downwards.
TTTTATCTTTGTAAAATTAACTAACCATAACTCTACTGGAGCCATCAGCCATCCTGATTTCTCAATGCAATATATATATATTATTTTAAAGAGAAAGAAAGCAGAAAGGAGTGGAGTGGGTGCCAACGAGTAAGGGGACATATTCGAAGAGGTTCTATTCAACCTTTTATCCATCATCAAAACCCTCAGTCATTAGGATAGCTAGGCTTGTCTGTCCCATAACATTTACAATCATAAAAGGGCAGGTAATGACTGCAATTACACCTGAAGGACTGGTTTAATGAATATTAAACAGCTTTGAACATCAAAGTATCGACTGAAGTGGAAACCGAATATCCCTCCTCCCAGCCCCCTTTCACCCTGCAAAAGGGCAAGGCAGACGGCCTTGGCCTTCCGAGCGGGCCGTCAGCAACAATTCACCCAAGTCACCGAGTGGTTCTTTGAAGGAACCATCTGTGCCTCGAGGCTGGAGAGACAAAGGGCTGCACCATCATCTTCTCTGCATCAGGCACTCAGCAGGGACAGCCAGAAAGGCCATCTCCCCAAGGAACATGGAGCTGGGGAGGACAATCTTCCCTCCCAGGGCCAACTCAGGTGGGACCGGAGGGGAGATCTTGCTCAGCAGCAAGGAGGAAGGGTGGTGCCACCCGGACAGGCTCCGTTCACCTCCGCCACCCCCTGCCAGGCCCTCTTTTGGTCCTGTCTGCCCACACGCCTCGATGCATGGTTGCAACAGACCCAGCTCCGTCCTTCGAATTTCACGCCTTCATTCCAGCATTTACAGAGCTGCACAAAAGCTCACAGTCTGATGGTGGAGACAGACGTACAAAAGAGCAACCCACAGGCAGCAAAGTAACAGCCAGGGGGAGGTCTCTCGGAAGACCTGAGCCGAGCCCTGAAGGACGGATAAGTGGGAGGCAATATGGGAAGGGGGAGGGGTTCGTGCCAACGGGGCTCCCACTCTAGGTAGGGAGAGGGACTGCTGTGGGACAAATCCAACGTGGACATTCAGGACGACCGCCAGTCAGGAAGGTGTCACAGGGAAGGTGGCCTTGGATCTGCGTCTGAAAGCATGAGAAACTGCTCTATGGGACACAGGACACCCTAGGAACGGGGCAGCCACCCTCCTATGATCAACCTCTACCCTCCCAGTCACCTCCACCCACTCTACCACCCACTCCCCCAGCACAACCTCACTGTGGCCAGATCCTCATGGGTGCCTGTTATTGCGGCTCAGCAACTGCCAGCCAACTTTGATCCTGCCTTCCACCGGCTGCGGCTCCGAAGGCTGGCCTTGGGGGAAGGTGCGCACACACCTCCTGACCGCTCAGAGGACCCTCAGCTCACAATCCCAATGTACTGTCATCCAGCTGATTCCAACTCCTTGTGACCCCGTGGGGCAGAACAGACCGCCCCGCCCCTGTGGGCTTCTGTGGCTGAAAGTCTTCACGGGAGCAGAAAGCCTCATCACGTCCCTCTTCTCTGGTTTCAACAGACAGCTTCAGATTAAGATTCATGTCTTTGGAGAAGACTTCCCCAGGCTGAGTGAGAAGCCAGCCTCCTGTGGTCTCTCGCCAATGGAGGCCACCCACCCAGGGGGTTTCCTTGGGTCGCAAGACCCACGGTGTGGCGTGCTGTCCAACTCTCGGTCCACTTCAGTTTATAGGCCAGTGATGTCCATGGGAGGACAAGGTGAGGTCAGCTTCAAATGGTCTGGGGTTTCTGCCCCCTCCCAGAGACTCCTCTGCGTCTCTCCTCCTCCCCAACAGAGCACCCCAGCTTTGTGCTCTGATGTCGTGGGTAAGAAACAAGGTTGAGAGTCACCTGTTAGGCCAGGGACTCCCTGGGGGAAAGGACCTGTGCCTGTTTCACATCTGTGTCCCCAGACATGGAGCTGAGGCCGGGGTTCTATGCACAGGGAAGGTGGGGTCAGGCCCTGAGAGTGGAGAAAAATATTCGAAGTGGGGAAAACTCCACCCTCCAAGGGGACACCTGGCCTGGGGCAGTTAGGGAGTCTGGTTCCTTGACTGGGAGGGGCTCTGAAACTGGTCTGAAGGCAGGTGGAGGGAGTTCCCTCCCCAAGCTGCCCCCACCCCCAGGGCCCCACATGCCTCTCATTACCATAAAGGAGAATAGCTGCTAAATCCTGCATTAGGCTAAAAACTTAACACCCAGTAAATATTTATTGATCACATGTAATCCTGATTAACCCCTGCTGCATCAGAGGCTCGCCAGGCTGCCCGCCTCCTCACTCCAGAGGGCATTTGTGCCCACACTTCCTGGGCCAGGCCCCTGGAGAGGAGCCTATAACAAGAGATCTCTCAAGGGGCTCACACAGTAAGGAGCATATGAAGCAGCAAACATGAGGCTGGAGGGGTCAGCCAGATCGGTGGAGGCGGTGGGGACAGTCCACCAGACAAATTGTGTTCTATAGGTTAGGAAAGCATCCTCCGGGTGCTTTCCAACTCCAGGCAAATTGTTATTGGAGCAAGTAAAACCTGCAAAAACACTGATCCTTAAGATTGCAGCAAGCATGGCACGGAAATGCTGTCTGTGTCCCTCATGCCAGGAGCCCTGGTGGTACAGTGATTGTGCATTGAGCTGTGATCTGCAAGGTCAGCTGTTTGAAACCTCCAGCCGCTCCGAGGGAGAAAGACAAGGCTTTCTACTCCCCTCAAGAGTTATAGTCTCGGAAACTTCAGGGGCAGTTCTGCCCTGTCCTCTGGGGTCACTATGAGTCCGCATCAGCTCGATGGCAGTGAGACTGAATGACAGATACCCCATGCCAGAAATTCCATCCTTACTACCATTCATTCTTCTCCTTGAGTGAAGCAATGCGCTTCATATTTGATTTATGCTGCTTTTCTAAAAATTCGTTTTATTGTGGGGTTCATACAATTCTTATCACAATCCATACATATATCAATTATGTAAAACACATTTGTACATTCATTGCCCTCATCATTCTCAAAACATTTGCTCTCCACCTAAGCCCCTGGCATCAGTTCCTCATTTTCCCCTCCCTCCCTGCTCCCCCCTCCCTCATGAACCCTTGACAATTTATAAATTATTATTTTGTCATATATTGCCTTGTCCAATGCCTCCCTTCACCCACTTTTCTGTTGTCCATAACCCAGGGAGGAGATCACATGTAGATCCTTGTAATCGGTTCCCCCTTTCCAACCCACCTTTCCAGTATAGCCGCTCACACTAGTCCTAAAGGGATCATCCATCCTGGATTCCCCTGTGTTTCCAGTTCCTATTTGTACCAGTGTACATCCTCTGGTCTAGCCAGATTTGTAGGGTAGAAATGGGATCATGATAGTGGGGGAGGAGGAAGCATTTAGGAACTAGAGGAAAGTTGTAAGTTTCATCGTTGCTACAGCGCACCCTGACTGGCTTGTCTCCTCCCCGAGACCCTTTTGTAAGGGGATGTCCAGTGGCCTACAAATGGGCTTTGGGTCTCCACTCCGCACTCCCCCCCTCATTCACTATGATACAATATTTTTGTTCTGATGATGCCTGATACCAGATCCCTTTGACACCTTGTGATCGCACAGGCTGGTGTGCTTCTTCCATGTGGGTTTTGTTGCTTCTGAGCTAGATGGCCTCTTGTTTAACCTTCAAGCCTTTAAGACCCCAGATGCTATATCTTTTGATAGCCTGGCACCATCAGCTTTCTTCGCCACATTTGCTTATGCACCCATTTGTCTTCAGCGATTGTATCATGGAGGTGAGCACTTTTAAAATGTATGTTCTCCCTCCCAATAGAGCTGACCCCTAATGCTACAAATTGTACTCATTACATTCCGTAAACCTCTCTGAATTCTCCATAATGCAATGCAACAGAAACAAGTCAATATGACAAAGCCAAAGGCTGGGACTGCAGAAGGCACAAAAGCAGAGAAGAGGCAGAGCCTGGTTCACAGAGAAGAAAAGGCAGCAGGGGTACAAGTAACAGTGGTCCCAGGGAGAAATAAAGCTGTTAGAACCTTGACTTGGACAAGCACGGATATGCTTGAAAAGACCAAATTAAATGAGACAACACATGTATAAGTGGTCTGCTCTTCTCTGGAGGATAGCAGCTTCTCAGACTTAGCAGGTTGCTAAGTCTCCATTCCACTCTTCCATTCTCTAAATGACATGAGACTTGAGGAAGGTTATCACAGGAGAAGAAGAGAACCAACCGCTCAGAGAAGCAGACCTGGGGATTGGCAGCTGGGGCAGGGTGGGAGTGGGGCAACTTGTCTGGGTAGGCAGATGTCTGAAGATTACCTCAACACACCTTGGGACCCGTTTCTGGTTAGTAGTTCTTTTGGGAGTCAGACTAGGAAGCAGAAATGAATATAATGCCCCACATCTACACAGCTTCTTCCTCAGCCATTCTGTGACCTCATCACCCCTCACCATCTTCTCGGATGGGAAACTCATCCTTTTACATTCTTTAAGTTTGATCGCACATGGCTTTGGCTCTGTAACTCTATACATCTTCTCATCTTTCTCCTCCCCTCTCTCTGTGGGTCTGTCTTCCTGTCACTCTTTCCCCTCTTCCTTGTCTATCTCGACCTCATCCCTCCTCTCCCCCACACCTGTCCCTCTGACATGCGTGTTTGAAAGCACGTAGGCACATGAGTTTGTGGGGAGGGCTGGGACATGACAAGGACGGTACGAGACTGACAGGTGCCCTGTTCTGTCATACAGGGGCAGCTGTGAGTTGGCACTGACTAAAAGCCAACCGACAACAGCAGCAACAACATTTGTGAGAAGTCACTCCACAGGCTCCACTGCTGAGCCGCTTCCAGAGGAAGAGAAAAGAGGTGTAAGGAAATCTCTTCTTTCTGGATTGGCAGATCCCACCTGGAATCTTGCCAGCCCCATACCCTGGATCTACCATTCCTTTGACTCAAGTTAATCCTGGGTATACAGGCCTTGCCAACACTGCCACTACTACTTGCTGTGCCCAGCAAGGATGAAATGAAGGCTTGCCCCGGGCCATCTCCCAGGTCCATGGCTGAGCTGTGATCAGAAATCAGACTTCCTGACTCCCAGCTCTGAGCCCTGTCCACACCAGTATCCTGTCCGCCACAGACTCAGGCCTTCTTACACCTCTGTATAACATTTGCCATTTACCTGGAACTAGCTAGAACAGTCATGGACGCCAGGAAGAAACTCATGAGATTCTCATCCCCGCCTTCCAAGGAACAACCACGGCCAGGGAATCTATTCTAAATCACAGAGACCGACCCAGGGCTTCTGAGTAGGTAAGACTTGATGGGAGCAGAGAGCCTCTTCTTTCTCCCATGAAGTGGCTGGTGAGTTTGAGCTACTGACCTTCTGGTCAGCAGTCCAACAGGACCAGGCAGCGACTGCTATTGCCCACATTTTACAGACGAGCAAACGTAGGCTCTGCAAAATTGCCACTGGTCAATGGCTGGAATGAGCCCTGGGGGTGGCCAGGGTTCACATCAGGCCATCACCTAGTGCCAGGCTCCCTGCTCCTGGCATGGTACAGGAATGTCCCTCTGAGAAGCCAGCGGTACGAATCCCCGTCTTCAGCTCGCCTTTCTCCCTGCTCCCTGACTCTAGTCTCCTGGTAGAGCTGTGGAGGCCTCCCTCCAGCCTCCCCACAGAGATAAACTCATCCCACACAGCCAGACCAGCTACGCCAGCCGGCCGCTGCTTTGCTTGGTAGCAGAGCCCTCCCTGGGGGCTGTCAGCTGGCTGTCATCCTCACAGCAGGGATTTCTCCACAGCTGCCACTTCAGTTCAAAGGCGCAGCAGCCCGGTGTCGTGACTAGGATGGCCTGTATTATGACAGGTCCAGGAACCTTATAAGCAGAAGACAGCTTAACAGTAAGGCAAAGCAAGCACACGTCCCTTGGCCTGGCACTTGAGGGCAGCCAGGAGCTTAGCGGGGGTCTAGCCAGTGCCAATCCCTTCTGCTTGTCGGCCTCCTCTGGCACCAGGTGCAATATGCCCTAGAAAAATACAGCGCCGGCCCAGTGTCGGCCTCTTCCTGGGCACTTATGAAACAGGCTTGGAAACCTCCTGCCTGCCCACGACCGGCAGTCCACGTGAGCACCAGCAAGCACGGGAGGGGGCCCGGGAGGGGATTCTGGCTCCAGTAACACTCATGTTCTAGGCACAAAACTGCCGCTGTTCAGGCAGCGACAGGACGCTTTGAGTGCCAGCATCTGGAGATGCTGGGCCTACAGGGCCCAGGCGCCTCATATATTTTCATGTTTATTAGGGAAATGTTCCTTCACGATGGCTGATTTGTTCATTAGTCGGGCTGGGCTACTCATGTGGTTTTTTTAATAAGAGTGTCTTAGGGTGCTCAGATGGTGATTCTCTCGCCACTGAATAAAACGGATGGCAAACCAAGAACAGGCAGGCCTTTCTGAGAGTAGAAAGGACTACACTTGGAGATGTGTTTGTGTGTGGAGCACCTACTCGGTGCCATGCACCCACCAGACACCTTTCCTGTCCCCAAATTGCTCAAGAGGTGAGGACATGGAAGCTCCGAGGCCCAGCTGGGCCCGCGGTCAGCCTGTGAGTGTTAAGGGGCGCCAGGACGTGAGCCTGTCTGTCTGACTCGGGGCCTGGTTTTGTTTCCACTGAGCCACGTCTGGGAGGGAGAAGCAAGCAGGGTGAGGCGTTCCTGTGTGTCTCGCTCTCTAACTCTTACAGGCGGGTGAAGCCCAGGCCCCCGGAGACCCTGAGAGAAGCAAGAGCAAGGAGTCGTCTCCGAAAGCCCAGTGGGAGGAAACCCTTGAGAGGGGTGTTCAACTTGTTTCCTGTCTGCGTCGTAAACTGAATGGTCCAAGCATCAGTCCTTCTGGGGATCCCGGGACTGACAATAGACATGACGTCTTAGGGACCACTGGGGGAAATGTTTGGGGAGCAGAGGGTGACGGGTGGGAGTGTGCGTCTCTTCCCCCACTGCAGAGAGCCTGCACTCCTTTCCCGTCCTCATGGAAAAGTGACCGGGCCAGCATTCTCTCCCATGTAACAGGAAACTTGGGGGTGATCTCAGTGTGCTGGGTGGCCATTAGAAACGATACTGATGGTGCATACTTACCAGAGAGGAAAGATGTTCATGATGTATAGGCAAGTGAATGAAGGAGGGTTCTGAACAGTATGCATAGTGATCGTCTTAAAGATTAATGCATATTCAGGCTTTCAGTCCAAAGGGAACCAACTTCAGAGGTTCCCAAGAGAGGGAAGGAGAGGGAGTTGACTGCAGGGCTGGCCGGTATCCCGTTGCAGGTGTTTTATAATCCACAAGAGGAAGAAGAGAACTTCTTCTAAAGGAGGGAGTTTAGAGTAAGGTACTTAGGGGGTGTGGGGGTGGGGAGGGAATGTGGACAAGTAAGCTCTTGACCACAAAATTGATGATCGGAAATGCTAATCCCCCTAGACCCCATGCAAAATAACAATACTTAAAAATCAATAACATCACTTAAAAATAATGTATACTCATGTATAGCTAGAGAGGGACAGAGAGAGTTACATTGGGAAATGTCTTCCACAAGAATTATACATCAAAATGTTAACACTGGTCATCTTACCAGATGGTGGAATTTTATCATTTAGGGGGTTTATGGTTTATATAATGATTCTACAACAAACCAGAGCCCGCAGCCATCGAGATGATTCTGACTCCAAATGGCCCCATCGCACAGAGAACTGCTCCGCAGGGTGTCCGAAGCTGTAAATCTGTACGGAAACAGTTGCCTCATCCTTCTTCCCTCCCAGTGGCTAGTGGGGTTGAGCCACCGACCTATCAGTTAGCAGCCAGTCATTTAGCCCACGGTGCCACCAAGGCTCCTTGATCACATATTACACATCCTAGTATGATCTTTGTTAAACAGGAGGAGGAAAACTAGCGATGGAAACTTTGGGATCAGGCCTCTTATTGCACTGCTAAGCATCGGGCTGTTAAGCATTGGACTGCTAACCACAAGGTCAGCCGTTCAAAACCACCAGGTGCTCCTTGGGAGCAAGATGAGGTGTTCTACTCCTGTAAAGAGTTACAGTCCCGAAAACCCATAGGGGCAGTTCGACCCTTTCCGATCAGTTGCTAGGAGACAGAATCGACCCCATGGCAGTGAGTTTGGCTGTGGTTTCAGTACCTGCTAGCCCAGGAGCCAGCCAAGTCCACACATACGTCCTAGCTACCTCCCCCTGGGCAGCAGCAAAGCCCTGCGAGGTCCACGCATGCTGTTGAGCTGGTTTCAGGAGAAGGCAGATCCAGCATTCTGGAACACCTGCCCTTGCTGCCCTTCCTGTGTCTCACTCTACAAGGATGCCAATCCTAGGGCCACTCGGTCAGGGCTACAGCTTCCAGTCCAGGGCTTACAGAGAGAGCCCCAGTGCACCATCTTGGTCAGCAGGTAGGGGCTGACTTCAAGGAGAGACTATAGTCCCCTTTTGCGTCGTCCCCTGCCACCCCCGACTCCCCATTTTCAGATCCAGCCTCCTGAATGGCCAAGGCTGTTGGTCACCACTTGGCCTTTACTGCAGCTATTCCTCCTGCTTGCTATGCCCTTGGTAATAATTAGCGTCTGTTAACTAGTTATGGACTCGTAATTCTCACGTCAACTGTATGGGGCACGCACTCTTGCTGCTCTTGCTGAACAGGTGGTACGTCGTGAGGTTTGGAGAGGTCATGTGACCTGCCCAAGGTCAAAGGGCTAGAACATAATTCCAATCCATCCTCCAAGTCTGACTTCTTGAACACGTGACCTCCTTAGGTAGCTTCTCAACTCCCTCCATGTGGGCTCCGCAGCCCTGTGTGTCCAGAACTTGCTGAGCTCAAACAGAAGTAGTTAGCTAATGCTATTCGGGAATAGTCGTGGACAGCAGTGAGTACCCGTCCACTCAAAGAGTACAAGAGTGGACTGGTCACGCAGCCTTACAGTGAGACTGGACGTGGGTGGATGCACCCTGCCCTTGGGTAAAAAACCAGCCTCCTTTTCTCTCTCCTATTATCCAGTCTCTCTCTCTCCAATGACAACTCCTCATGTTTAGCTGGGCCCATGGCAGCTCAGACCAGGGAGAGATGAGATGCCCCCGGCGATGTGAGCAGAGCTGGCAGCTATGGCTCCAGGCGCTGCCTGGAGTGGCACAACTGGCGAAGCACTCGACTACTGACCCAAAGGGTGGTGGTTGGAATCGACCCAGGGAGCACGCGTCCGTGGGAGAAAGACCTGGTGGTTTGTAAAGACGGCTGCCTAGAGAGCCCGCTGGCACAGCTCTGTCTAGAACACAGGGGCCACCATGGGTCACGGGGACTTGACAGCAGCAGGTTTCTGGTCCCGACCTTGCCTAGTTCTGGGAGACAGATGCCGATGGTGTTGCGTCTCCTTGGACCAAGGGCCACATCTTGTGATGACAGAGACGGATAAGGAGGCCGAGTGCTGACAGCGCACGAAGTAGAGTACCACTCCGCTCAGACTTTGACGCCAGAGAAAATATAGATGTCTAACATACAGCTGGTGAATTCGCGGTTACGCATTGGACTGAGCGCCTCAAGGTCAGCCGCTTGAAACCACCCGCGGCTCCAAGGGAGAAAGGCGGGGCTTTCTACTCCCAGAAAGTTACAATTTCAGAAACCCACAGGAGCAGTTCTATCTGCCCTGTTCCCTAGGGCCACTACAACTCCATGGCAGTGAGTTTGACTTTGAGAACACACAGCTGGGCGTGTTATCAGAGGAGATCAGCCCCTGGAGGGGGTGTCATGCTTGGCAAAGTGAGGGCTGGTGAAAAAGAGGAACCGCCTTGACCAGATTGGCACAGTGGCTGCTGCGACGATGGACAGTAACAACACAGTTGGAGGAGGAGGCAGGGTCAGGCGGTTCTTGTCCTGTTGGTTCTGTGGGGCACAGGGTCCCTGGCAGTCGGAGCAGACAAGAGCACCGAACAACAGCAAGCAGCTATGGTGCCTTGGGGTGGCATCTGGATTTCTTGTCACAGCCTCCCAGGTAACATGGGCGGAAACTCCCCTCGAGGACTGAATGTTAAAAGGAGCCTCTGAGCAGGGTGAGATGCTTGCTAGGTGACCACCTGGATCTACTTGTTGAGTGGAAGTGGGAGAAATGCGGCAATAAAGAGACGGGTTGAATTTGGTCACTGAGACCTGTGGACTTGGTTTACAGGAAAAAGAGGAGAAACCGGGAGAGGGTTGACTGGTCTAAGGTTCATGACCTAGCACAAGGGGGCTAGGCTTGTTGAGTATTGGTGAGAGCCCATGGTCTAAGGCAAGGCGACCAATGGGCACCCTGTGGAGGCTGAGTGAGGCGGCCCATCTTGAGTTGACCGGAACCTGACCAGCTGGAGATTTCTGAGCCTGTGAACTGGTGCATATAGTTGCTGACTTTATGGATGGCCTGTCCGGATTTGACTTTGCTTGTGGATGCAGACTTCACAAGGTTCCGAATGGACTAAAGACTCTTCATGTCGAAAAATATGACTGTCTTCTCAGAGAACTGGGTTGATGTAAGTGGGCAATATATAAATTTGATACCCAAAATTGGGGGAGATAAGGCATGAAGTGGTTGGCTTACAAACTTTCAGAGGTGGGGGGGAAAATTCACAGGATTATAGGGTTAAGATGTAGGTGTTACTTAATTGCAATTGTTAAGCTAAAGAATTATGTACGGGTACCAGGTTGGCAAGGGGTGGATTGAGTTAGTTTATTGTGCCAACCTCGCCGATAATCACATGTGGGATTAATTGAAGGGCGGAGGGATAAATGGCTCGGTGACCCTTGCCTTTCTAGTTCTCAGGTCTCTTGCTTTGTGATGGTCGGACCATGGTGCAGCTGGCTTTGGCAGTTCCCTGCTTCAGCTTGCAAGGCTGACTTCCTGCAAGACATCCCCAAGAAGAAGCCACATGGATCTACCCCAGTGCAGCCCTGGGTGCTGGAACACCCCTGTGGAGACATGGGTGGAAACAACGCCTGTAAAGGGGTGTCTTAGTGTGGCTGAGACAAATAGTTCCCTCGGGTTCATCAGTGGCATGACCGCGGGGGACCCGTTCGGCAGTCACAGAGCTGGGAGAGAGCCACACTCAGCAAGAGAGGTTGCCTACTGCCGCCGTCGGTCACCGGCTTCTCCCATGCCATTCCGGTGCTGGAAAGACGCAGACACTGGGGAGCAAGTGTCTTTCCTGGGAAAGTCTTCAAAAGCAAACGTCAAGGACCCCATGAGTCATTCAAGCTGCTGAGATCCCCGCGAACAACGCAGACTTAAACTTCCGTGGGCTGATAGTCACTCTGCAACTCCCACCCCTATGCGGGCGGGCCCCTGGAGAGGTGGGCATGAGCCGGACAGGGTGCCTCACCCAAGAGGAGCACAGGGTCCCCTGGGGTCACCTTGAGCCCCTACAAGCACATGAGTACCACACCCCTCTGCCTTGCCCCCCAGGTAGGGCTCCCGAGTCTATGGGCCCCATGTAAAAGGAAAAGGTGGAGCCTCTTGCTCCTATGAGGCTGCTGTCGGCTCTGTCTCGAGGCCACCTTATAGAACAAAAAGCCGTCTTCTGATCACTGACTGAAACTTCAGTCCGTGGTTGTGGCCACTGTGCACTTCTTCCAACCCAGGGGGCTCATCTGCCAGGACTCCACTGCACAACGTTCTGTTAGGGTCCGCAGGGTGCTCCTTGGCTAATTTTTGGAATTAGACCGCCAGCCCTTTCTTTGTCTTCGTCAGGAAGTGCTACTGAAACCCATGCGACCCTGCTGGCACCTAAAACCCCAACGGCGTTGTTTCCAGCATCGTGACACCACAGAGCCAAAGGACGACCCACTGACAGACATTGCGACATAAGTAACGGACATACCTCCCAGATATTGCGGGAGACCACATGCACCTGGCAGTGACGTGCATCTGGCGATCAAGGAGTGGCAGGCACCTGTGCTCGTTGCTTGGGGTTCCTAGTGCATCTAAAAGTTATGTTTGTAGCATATGTAGCTGACTGTGGGCGCAATAGTATTTTGAAAAAAAAGTTTGAAACCCTGTGAGAGTTACCAAAATGTGCCACAGAAATACGACGTGAGCTGCCGGGAACCCGGCACCAATAGACTTGCTTGATGCCGGGTGGCGACAGGCCTTCCTTCGATTTGCTACGACAAGAAAAAAAGCGCTGATCTGCATCGCTCAGTAAAAGCCAGGCGCAATAAAATGAGGTATGTCCGTATTTGGATTTCAGAGCAGTGAGCATGGAGCATTGAAACAAGTGGGAGGCCCCCCCCTCCGCGCTCTGGCCTGCACTTAGTAGGCCATCAGGGAGCAAATGTTGGTTGAAGTGAACACCATCCGAGTCAGTCATGCGGCTCCCCAGTACTTTGGCCCCCTCATCAAAGTGGTTGCCTTGAATGTGGTTTTAGTTTTCTGTTTCCTTGTCCCGGCTCTTTACGTCCCTTGGAGGAAGGGGCTGGGGGAGGCAGGAGGGTCAAGGGCTAGGGGTCACAGAAAAAGCAAACTTTACTGGAGGAGTAAGTGGGCAGGAGCGAGCAACAGGCATTTTTGAACAGTTCTCCCTGATTCTTGCCACAAGATATAAACTAATCTATTTAGTTAGAAAAACATGGTTTATTGCAATCTAAGTAATTTGTATTTCTTTTTCTACCACAAGATGTAAACTAATCTAGTTAGCTAGAGCAAGTTGGTTTAACTGAATTCAGAGTAATTACCCTCCAAAGCACAGTGATGCATGTGTTTGGGGGGGGGTTGGCCATCCCCCGCCCCTTTTCCCCTGTCCAGTATTCAAAGGTAGAGACGTATACATACTTAGAATTAAATAAAACCCAGCCGGCGTTGGGCTTGCGGGGGCTTGCCCTTTCCGGAGGGTCCCAGGCTCCATCACCACCACCTGGGACTTCCCGAAAATGTGCTGGAGGTGCCATGGAAAATCCAGTATGTGCTCTGGTGGAAAAACAATTTGTAACAACATTTCCTGGAGCTGGAGAGCTCTAACTCACTGAGGGCGTATTC
>NW_022104341.1:80198478-80203450 GCF_000313985.2 Echinops telfairi | reverse complement strand
ACACACACACACACACACACACACACACACACACACACCCCTGGCATCTGGGGGGCTGAGGCTGCAAGCCTAACATCCCTGCCTGTACACACACACACACACAGCATCTGGGGGGCTGAGGCTGCAAGCCTAACATCCCTGCCTGTGTCCCTGCAGGGCGGGCCAAAGATCACAAACTCCCAGCCCCCTCAAAGGCCACTGCTCCCCCCAAGAATGCAAGCATGAGGCAGACACCCCAGCGTCAGGAAGAGGGCGGGACCGACCTGAAACAGCTCACCAACACAAATGTTTTTCTTAGGGAATTTCCTCCCCTTGGGCTGGTTCTTTCAGGTGCCTGGTCCAGGGGACCAGGCGGATGTGCTCTGCCTGCAAGGGAGCTGGACAGAGGGTCTTTGGTGGGGAGGGGGAAGGGAAGGAGCTCGGCGAAACATGATGGACTGATGGAATTAATGAAGGAAAGGGACCAGAGCCAAGTCATTTGCCCATGGGCAATTTTAGCAGCAGTGTGCAATTGGATAATTGAAATCAGGGGTGAGTGCTGGTATGGAGGGAGCCAGCTTCCAATACAAACAGAAGACTGCTCCAGCACTCACCGGGCTTCACCCCTCAGATGCCAAACCTTCCGCAGGGTGTCTGGAGGCCACCCTCCCCAAGGAGCGAAGGAGGCTGCCCACCGCCACTGTTGAGGAGGCCCTGGTCAGTAGACTTACAGTGGCCTCAAGAGCAGGTGGGGGAGCAGGGGCAGAAGGGGGACCGAGCCCGCCTGGGCCCTTCGTTCACTATCCAACAGGCACCGACCGGCCCTGCGTGAGCCAGGTGCTGGTGGCTCTTTAGTGAAACCACTGAGTGGACCTAGACCGAGGTAGACATGGCCTTGCCCTCCAAGAATACAGTCATGCGGGAAGCAGATGCACAGACAGCCCACCCTAGGACAGTGAGACAAACCTTAAAAGCAGGTGCCACAGGGTGCCTCCGCCAAAGGCACACGGGAGCAGAAGAAGGAAGGGCTCAGACGGAGCTTAGACTCTAGTGTCGTCAAGAGTGCTGGGCACGCGGTAGGTGCTCAGGAAGCAGGCCCTGAGCCTGAAAGAGATGACGGCGGGGAAAGGAAGTGGTCGTGTGCATAAGCTGGGCTTTGGGAACCTGGGGAAGAAGACTGGAAACCCCAGACTCTGTAAACATGCACCACCTTGCCTTGTTCATCAATGATGAATTCTGGAGCGAGAGGCCCAGGGGCTCACTAGACAGGTGTGCCCGTCCCACAACCACTGAGCGACGCTCTGAGCCCATCTTCCAAAGAAGCCAAGTGAGGCTCCAAGAGGGGAAGGAAGAACGGGGGTGGGGGGTGGGGGGCCTGGAAAAAAACAGAGGGGAAGGAAGAGGTGTGGACTGACTGTGCTAAGCTGATTGTGAGTGTAACACTAGGTGATTCCGACACCCCTGTTCTGTGCCTCTCAAGATCTGACACCTGATACAATGGGGTGGGGGGGGGGCTTAGGCTTGCCTTCACACCCTCTGAGGTCCCCAGGGGCCCTGCATGGGAAGGGGAGCTCTCTTGTCAGTCATGATCTCCTGTGGCAGGGGCAAGAGGTGGCTGCTGCACCCGGTGCAGGACCCTGGATGCTGAACATGCTGAACATGCGGGGTGAGCCCCGCTGGCCCCACAGCCCCCTTCTCTGCTCCAGAGGCGGTGACCCCACACTGCCTTACAGCTGTGGCTGACAGGTCTCCCAGAGACACCTGTTTTTCATTGCAGGCCCCTGTGGCTCTCTGGCAGCGGCTGTGTTTGTTTTTGGGGGGGGGGTGCGGGGTGGGAGGGGGAAACGGTGTCTGCAGGGCTGCAGGGGCCTGGGGTGGCTGGGGAGGCTGCAGACAGCCTTGAAGGAAAACAAGCATGGGGCAGGCAGCCGGGGCCCCAGAGGCTGCTCTGCAGCAAACACAGCAGGCGCCTCCCCCATCACCAGCACAGAGACTGCAAGGCACAGGTGGCAGGCTTTCCTGAGGGGCTGCTCCTCCCTCTGTTCAGGTGTGACCAGCCTCCCCCATCATCTGCATTTCCACCCCAGATGTACTGAATCAGAATGGCTAAAAGCATATACTGAGTCAGTATATCTAGAGAGGAAATGCAAATTCTCAGCAAGGGGCAGGATGCCAGAGCAGAATGAACCAGTTTGAAGCCCTGCTTTTTTTTTGGAGGGTGGGGAAGGAGGATGCAGGAAGCAGCAGGGGGAGAGAAACATCTCTTCAGCCAGGCTCTTAAAGAAGCCACCCCTACTTTGTCAATGCCTTCTCACTAGCCACCCATTCACTGACCATTCGCACATTCATGGAGCGCCTATGGGGAGCCTTGGAGTTGGGGGCACACTCTGCAGGGGGCTGAGTCCAAGATTTCTCCTGGAAGGTCAGGGTACTGAGAGAAGAAAAGGTTCCCACACCTCCTGCACGGGACCTGCTGCTGGGATGGCCACTGTGGGTCATAGCGAAGGAGGAGGCCTAGTGGCAGCCCTCCGTGCCTGGTTCCGCCTCTGGACATCAGCAGAGACAGATAGCTAGGCTTAAGGTGCAGGAGCCCAGGGAAGGTGATGGGAGCGCTCCGGGAGCACTCCTGGGAGGCAGGAGCAGCCAGGTGGGACGCAGGAATGCCAGGAAGCACTGTGCTGAGCCTGAGGTGGGAGATGTGTATGTCCAGGATGTTTCTGGGTCACAATGGAAAGCCATCTGCTCAGGTTTGGGGACCAGGAGCGATGTGGTGCTGCAGGGGAGTGTGGTGAGAGAAGCTACTGTCTGCATCACCCATGGGACACCCACCCAAAGCACAGACAGGCCAGACACCAAGGTTGGTGTTTCTCTTCTAGAACTCTCCTCCTGAATTCCTGTTAGAATCGGTGGCCTGCACGTTACAGCGCATGTGTAATACAGGCAGCCCAGTCTTGGCCTCCGGATGCCTGGTTTTGGCTTGGTTTGTGAAGAGCAGCTCATGTTTTCCATCCCAAAGCCTGCTCACTGGTACTGCCCTGTCTTGTTCTCACAGTGTTTCTTGTTATTCCCATTTTACAGTTGCAAGAACCGAGTCAGCATTAACCCAATTTAACACTCAGAGGCAATTCTTGGACCTGGGAAAACCTCGTGTTGATTTAGTCAACTTTCAACGTCAACCAACGACAATGTCACCCCCCCTGCAGAGCCTTCTGTGGCTTGGCCCAGGGTCCCATAGGGACCTCAGACCCTTTTCTACCACATGGCACGGGTTCACTCGTCTGTCCCCAAGATGAGGTTGTAAACACTTGGCTTAGCAGGACTCCCGCACTTTCCGGAGTGGAACACATCAGCGTGCTCACCAAGTGGCTGGGGAAGAAGGCAATGCTATTCGCTGTGATAGAGCTGCTCCCGGTGCTTGGCGACCAGGCAGGAAAGACACTGGTCAGTCTTGCGCTGTCCTCACGATCAAGTTGCACAGTGGACTGCCAGGATCCTCAAGGTTCCCATGAGTTCAGGTTTGGAAGCAGCTCACTGGCCTTTCTTCCTAGTCTGTCGGAGTCTAGAGGCTCCTATGAAATCTGTCCAGTAGCACTGAGCCTCTGAGGGCAGGTGGCAGATGGCTGAGCGCGAGGTGCATTATGTGGGAGTCAAACCTAGGTCTCGGCAGAACCGGCAATGTTGCACCCTAAAGTGTTAGTCGCCATAGCTGTCCACCTACTGTGGGGCACGAGGGACACATCAATAGCCCTGCAAAATAGATGCGAGGAACCGCAGTTTACAGACAAGGAAAAGAGGCCCAGAGAGCCTGCCCAAGGCCGCAGAGCTAGCAAGTGGCAGAGCAGAATTTGAATCCAAGTCTGTCTTATTTCAAAGACAGAGGCCTGAGCTGCTATTGTACTGAGGATGGCATCCTGGTTGGCTTTATTAACTCCTCTAAACTGACTTGATGGCAGCGGGTCCCTCCAATCCCTCCTTCCATCTCGACAGGCCTGCCGTGGAGGGGCTATGCCTGACATGATCATCTGGGAGCCTGCCCAGAGGTCAGGATGGGACAGGAAAGGAAGAAGAAACCAGGTTCTGTGGTCTTCACGCCCAACCGATCTCACCCCTTGTTCAGCCCTCCCCACACCCCACAATTCCCTGGGGGAAAACCAGTGACTAGGGCTAGAAGCGAACAAGTCCAGGAACACACGGCGAGCTGCATTCGGCTGCGCCCTTCTTCCTGGGCCAACGGGAGCAGAGGGACTTGGGCAGCTCAGGTCTAAGAGGCCCCAGCAAACGTCAGGTGCCTACAGCATGCTTCCTCTGTCCTCTCCTCATCTGGAGATCTCCTGCTTATGCTTGCAGACCCCACAGGGGCGAGCCCTCCCCCAGAAGCCAACTCTTCCTGAGTCAGCCTCTCCTGCCTCTGGGCTCCCCCAACCCTCCCAGCTGCCCGTTCTCTCTAAAACAATCATTTGTTTTGTAAGTCTGCCTGCTGTCAGTCTCCCCAATTAGCACAGCGCTTGGCAGGGGCTTAGTACTCCGTGTCTGGCTGTTAAAAAAGAATGAGTCCGTAAACGAGTAAGTGGCTCAGTGAATAAGTGAATGAATGCATGGTTAAACGCGTGATGAAAAAGGAAGTAAATAAATAAAGAGATGAATGAGAGGATGAAAGAGGGAGTGAATGAAGGAGTGGGTCGGGCCAGTTTCGGTGACTGTGCACACTGCCCTCCCCCTGCCAGCTGGCCAAGGCGCCTGAAACACTTCTTAGCCACACAGGGTGACTGTGGCGAGCTGCCCCGGAGCAGTTCTGATTAGGGACCTTGTGCGGAACAGAAGGAAACACTGGTCCCGGCCCATCCTCATGGTATTGTTCCATATGTTTGAGTCCGTTGCTGGCAACACTTGTGTCAACCATCACATGGAGGTTTCCCTCATGGTCACCGGCCAACCACGATGTCCTTTCCAAGTGATCAGTCTGTCCTAGCTACAGAAGAGTGACAGAAATCTA
>NW_022104341.1:80195451-80196661 GCF_000313985.2 Echinops telfairi | reverse complement strand
GGGCTCCTTGGAACACAAAATGATCAAATACATTCAGAGCCATTGGTCTCCTGTTCTCTCACTGTGGGGGGGACTTTGGCAGTTTTACGTCATCCTGGGAATCATCATGGTATCTGTATCACGGGGTTGCCCTCTACCAAAACCAACCACCAACCAAACATAACCTCAATTCCATTGCATCAAGTCCATTCTGACTCCTAACCACCCGACATAAGATGCCTGTGACTATAAATCTCTACATGGACAGATAGCCTTGTCTTTGGGTTTGAACCGCTGACCTTGCAGTCAGCAGCTCAAAGCCTAACCCACGTCACCCCCCAGGCTTCTTTAGATGGGGTAGGCATGTCCACTGCCTGGCACACAGCAGGACCACAGCCTCTCTATGAAGCAGGGAGAGGCAGTGCATAGACAAGACACTGAGATTTGGGAAGGGGAGGTGACGTGCCTGCAGTAAGCCAACCCTACAGCTCCTGAATTCTGACCCAGACTCAGTCCTCAGCGGCGCAGAGGTCAAGGGTAAGGGTGCTTTGGGTTTAAGACTCTAGTTCCCCCATGCTCAGACTTGGATGCATGACCTGTGACTCTGAGTCAGCACATTCCACCCTCGAGAGTGCCAGCTATTCCTGGTGGCCCCTGGGGAAGCCCAGCGATTTCCCCTGGAGGCTGTCTGCCAGCCTGGCTGTGGGGCTGCTGCCTCTGTGGACGTCACTGTGGACACTGAGCGTGAGCACTGAGGACGGCGTGAGCCTGGGACCAGCGGCATCCACGGTGGTGAACCAGCTGGGAGAGAATGGACATTTAGCCGCCCTGTGCCTGGCGTAGGGACCCCTGGTGACGCAGTGGTTATGAGTTGCACTGCTACCACAAAGTCCACAGTTCAAAACCACCAGCCTCGCCAAGAGGGAAAGATGGGGCTTTTTACTCCTGTAAAGAGGTACCGTCTCAGAGACAAGGGACAGATCTACCCTGTCCCACAGTGTTGCTGTGAGTCAGCACTGAGTCGATGGCGGGAGTTTAATTTGGGTTGGTTCTGAGCGCCTTTCGTGGCATCCACGTAGTGCAAAGAGCTAACATAGTCGCTTGCTCACCAAAGGGCTGGAGATTTGAATCTATGCAGAGATGCCCAGAAAGAAAGGTCGGACCTCACTTTAAAAAACAAACAAACAGCCTTTGGAAACCCTGTGGAGTGCAGTTCTATCCCGACACACAC
>NW_022104341.1:80192078-80193682 GCF_000313985.2 Echinops telfairi | reverse complement strand
CCAAGACACAACCTGGGAGAGGCAGAGTAGCCAGCCAGGGGACCCTGGCTATTTCCTTTGCATCCCCAGCATTTAACAAATGATTCCATATCAGTGGATCGAATGCCTCAATAAATGACTACAAAGGAAAAAATTAAGGGAGCTGAGATTTGAGTGGAGCCCTGGTGGTAGAGTGATCACATGCTGGGCCAGTAGCTTCAAGGTTAGCAGTTCAAAATCACCAGCCACTCCGAGTGAAAAAGACAGGGATTTCTACTCCTGTAAAGAGTTACAGTCTTAGAAACCC
The DNA here is from genome assembly GCF_000313985.2 of Echinops telfairi. NCBI lineage: Eukaryota > Metazoa > Chordata > Mammalia > Afrosoricida > Tenrecidae > Echinops > Echinops telfairi. The sequence continues at coordinate 80,193,396 of NW_022104341.1, read as the reverse complement.
ACAGGGTCTGTTCTACCTTGTCCTGTCTGGTCAGTATAAGTCGGTATTAACTCGATGGCAGTGAGTGAGTGAGCTATTTAATACTACATAATAGTATGCTAGAATCTACACAAATAGTTGCTCTAATCCACACCCCAACTTAGGGAGAAGTTCCTGGGATCCCCAATTGGTGGTAAGGCAACAGGGTCAGAGAGATGAGATCAGCTGTGCTTGACCACCCAGCCCTGGTAGTGACAAGAGCTGGGGCTCAGGCACAGGGGGTGCACCTACAGAGATGGTGTCTTCTCTGTGGTCCATGCTGTCTTAGTCCTCCATGAATCCACTTAGAACACTTCACATCTGTACTCTCTCATTTGGGTCCCTTGGTGAGTAACCACATGGGCTAGCCAGGGGGCTGGAGCAAGGTCTAGCTGGAGTTGGCACGTGCCATCTGTAGTAGGCAGGTCAATCAAAAGGCCTTGGCCTGGGCTTCGCTAAAGGCCAAGATCGGACTGAGTTAGTAATCAAGGCCTGGTCTGGGGCCAGGCGCGGGACTTACAGCAGGGTTAGGGAGCTTTGTGGGCTGTATAAGGCCTGTGAAAGAGCTAACATCACCCATCTCCCCAAAGAGAAGCAGCAGTACATTAGGAGTGAGTCCATTCAATGTGTGACCAATCAGAGCAGACTAATTCTTAAGGTGATACTTTGTGTGGCCTGGGAACAATGTTATGATATCCAAATGGCCCTTGGCAGAAAAAAGGTTCCCGTTCTTGGCTTCAAGCCAGGGTCAGACCCACAGCCTGTGGTCCAGGACTCTGAATGGACTGGTGGATCACAGCCTGGAGCCTCAAGCACCACTTCACTAGAACCAGCAGGCCCGGCAGAACATAAGGAGCCAGCCAGAAACCTGCCAGAGGCGCAGCCCAATGAGACTAGGCTGCTGCGTTTGGGCCACTGGGGGGGTGACCTTGGAAACGCACTGGATCTCTCTAATCCTTTGTTCCCCTTTGATAAGACAAGGACAGCTCTATCCTTCTCGGATCCCTCCTCCACCCTAACCTCCCAGATCTAGTCAAACACAACGGCCTGTTGATTCTATCTCCTCACTGGTCTTCAAATCTGTCATCTTCGACCCATCTCCAAGGCACTTCCTTGAATCAATCCCACTCCCTCCCCTGCCTCTGCTGCCTACTCAATTCTGACTCATGATAAGTCATATAAACAAACAAAACAACCCAACCCACTGCTGTTGAGATTGTTCCACCTCTCCATGACCCTGCGGGACAAAGTAGACATGCCCTATGGGTTTCTGAGGCTATAAATATTTATCAGAACAGAC
>NW_022104341.1:80168462-80190941 GCF_000313985.2 Echinops telfairi | reverse complement strand
TCACCCCGATGTTCAGGATAAGGACTGCTACCCTGAAACACAGGCCTTCTAAGAGGACAAGCCAAGACACAACCTGGGAGAGGCAGAGTAGCCAGGATCTGGTAACATCCAATCACCACCCAGGAAGGAACCTCTAGCCTTCTATATTTCCTGTCTGTTTCCACCCTCTCGTGCCCGATCCCTGGCTGGGGTGGGTGCTATCAGATGACCCGCAGTGAGCTGCTTGACAAATGGAGTGGTGTTTTCAAAGTCATGGTCTTGCCTGCACTTAACCAGAAAAAGGAATGGAAGAAAACCTGCATAGAACATACACATTCGAAACTTTCCCCATGCCTGCTCGTTTCTTTCCATGAAGCAAGTTGTTGCTTCTTTCGTTGAAAGAAGATTCTTCCAGGGCCCTGGTAGAGAGGGCCATGCCCCTGTTTGCCTGCCTGGCAGTAGGAAGAGGGATGGGGAGCCACGCCCTCAATTTTTAAACATGTCCTTTATGTGGCTGATAGATAACCCCCAGGTGTGACAAAGGGACAAGGCTCTGCCTATGACCAGAGGCAGGACTCAGGCTCTGTGGGGTTAAGGGTCAACTGTCAGCATGCCAGGTGGCTTGGACTCCTGAGAGGGAGGCCCACTAACCCAGAAAGTAACTGAATCGTCCCCCTAATCTTTCCAGCAAACTAATGAAGTCTTTGTAAAAAAGCAGTCCAGAAATCTCAGCTTCTCTACATGCTCAGAGAGAACAGAACACCACTCCCCCCTGGGATTCCAGTTTTGTTAGCCCCACCTCGAGTTCCTAGGAAAGATCCCATCCTCTGCTCTCCATACAGAGTTTCATGACCAAGGTGTTGAAAATAGATGGGAAAGACACACCAGCACATCACAGACCGTGTTCCTTCTGAAACGAAGAGGAATCGAAAAAGCACCGGGGAATGAAAATTCTAAAACACTGCGGGGTAATGCAGCGATTTAAAAGAAGAACGTTTGTACTTGACTTTGAGAATGATGTTCCAGCTCACAAGGTTCGAGAGCTGACGGAGCCCCTGGTCAGCAGAGGACCACCTCTGTGCGACACCAGCAGCAGCAGCTAGCCTTTACTGACGGCGGATCATTTACCATCCAAGCCCCTGGTCGGTCTGTCGTACTTTGGTGACTTGTCCCTTGCGGTGGTGCTGGAAGCTGTGCCATCAGAATTGCCAACACCGGCAGGTGGGCAGCTTTCAGCCTCCGGCATTCCAGATTCTTCCAGAGGAGGAGGAAGGGCTTGGACCTCTCCTGCCAAAACTTCGCCAACGGATCTTGCCTGATGGATCATGCCCAAACATTGTTTGACGTACTTGCTTTGGCTGGGTCGTCCGGAAGACTCCATCACCCACCGGAGAAGGACATCACATTTGCTGCAGTACAGCGCCAGTGACGGCGAGGTAGCCCCTCCTGAGATGAGCTGGCACAAGAGTCCCAAGGATACACTCAAACCTGCCAGCAAGCATGAGGTTAATGCAGGCCCTGGACGCATTGTCGATAAGGTGAGTCAGAGCCAACTTGACCTTGGCTATCTACCGATCAGTAATCTACCAGGTTCTATGTCCTCAGTTGCTCCCCACTGGGCAATCCAATGAGAGGGGCAGAGCCAGTGTGCAGGATGCTGGAGCCTAGTTTAGGTAGGTCCCAGAGGGTACCAAAAAGTGTTGAGTCATCTGAGTGAAGTCTTTTCCAGGGAGTTGCATGGGATGGGGCTCATAGTTCTTGGAAGTTCCCCACCTGCCAAGCACATGCTAAGTATTTCGCAAACGTGATGTCGCCTAATTCTTGGATCAACTTATAAAACAGTATGACTAGGCTTCGTGACAGAGAGGATAAGCAGCTGGTCAGAATATCTGGAAAACCCTATGTCGAAACCTGCCGTGGTGCAGGGGGGGAGGGATGAACAAGGAAACTGTGATGGAGGGAAAGGCGCGCCAGGCCAGGATGAGCTTGGGGGGTGACAGCTCATAGCACACAGCAGCACAGAGCCCATTCTGTGCCGGCCCAGCCACGGCAGCCGGGAGTTTCTGGAGCCACGGTGAGGCATTCCCAGCAAGTGATGAGGGGTGAAGTCACCTGCCCACCCCCACCCCTAACCCTAGGTCCGGCTCCCAGACAGGAGTTCTGGAGCCTGGAGCCCACCCGATGAACGCGAGGCCTTGGCAGGACTTGTGGTCCTGGCTGCCACACAAGACAGGCCTGTCCTTCTACCACCCCTCCTCCGACACACCGCTCAGCTCAGGGGCTCGCCACCAAGCGGCTGGTGGCTGGTGACAGCTTAGGGGCAAGCCCTTTCCTGGCTGAGAGGGGCAGTCCCTGTTACCTAGTGGTCACCAGTACAGAGGTATTAGAGAGGATGGGAGGATGGAAAGTGGGGCATAGTTTTCAAATATTTTTAGAGAGGAAAGTGGCCAAGGTGACTTCCCTGGGGTGTGTAAGATCTCAGGTGGGTGCAAAGCCCTCAACTCCATTCTTCCCTCCCTCAGCGCCCCTTGCCAGGGAGCGCAGCCTAAGAACCTAAGTGCCCACAGAGCATTTGGCTGAGGATGGATCCGGGCAGCTCCAGCAACGTCCTTGCCTGTCTCCTCCCCTCCTACTCTCCCTCTGAGCTCTTCTCCAGCTGGAAGGATTCACCAGAAACTCGTAGGTTCAAGCCCAGGATGCAAAACAAGACCCATCACACGCAAGGGCATGCAGCGAAGCTGTCTGTGCACAGACGGCACGGTTGGCGCATGCCAGGTCGCAGGGCACAGGCCTGGTCCACAGAATGGGGACCAGGGGAGGCCGGGAAAGGTCCCTCTACAGAGCAGGACTCGAGTGGGCCTTGGAGGCCCAAGATCTAGAAATGTGAGAAGAGGTGAGGCCAGAGGCCAGGTTGGTCTTTGGTGGAGCCCTGGTGCCTGTGTGCCGTGGTCTCACAGCTACCAGAGGTGCCAGCCACAGCCTTTCTCTCAGGGTGACTCAGGCCCCTGGCCTGTATCCCTGACAATACAGGGAAATATGGGGGCCTGTAAATCCATTTGCAAACATCCACTCTTCCGGGGACCTTCTCCCTTCCAAGTCAACAAGCCCAGAGTCGTCCCACAGTCATGAGCATGGCAGCTCCAGTTCCCAGCACTAGTGAGGCCCACAGAGCCCAGCATTTAAGGAGGCCTGCACTCTCAGGTGCCGACTCCACAATGCATGGCCCCAAGGGTAAGTGCCTCCTTAAATACCGAGCCCTGGGCACCCCACCTTGTCTCACCCTAGTCCACTCACTGTTTCCCGGAATCTCCGGGGACTGGAGGCCCTGGCTCTGTGGCACCTGTCCTTTGCTGAAGCGCCTGTGTATTTGTCCATGTCCCCTGGACTCTTTCTCACCATTTTAGTCCCACTTTCTGGGACAGTGCAGACATGGGATGAACATTAAGTTTGAGTTCCCACCTCGGTCCTCTCAAATCCCACTGAAGGCCCCAGTGTCCTAGTGCCTTCTACTCGGCTCTGCTGCCCTCCTCCATCAGCCCCTTGGGGGCAGAAGTCCCCTGTGGATGCCCAGGACCAGCCCAGGGCCTGGCAGAGGGGGGTACTCTGAGGGCAGCACTCAGGCATCATGCGCAGCGAGAGTAGACGGATCCAGCCAGCTCCAGCACGGTTCTCACCTGTCTCCTCACCTCTTGCCCTCTGAGCTCAGCTCCGTGCAGAGCAATCTACCAGAAACATCTCTCTCTCTCTCTGTCTCTCTCAGGCTTGCTGCTGTTTAAAATTGCCAATGCACTTCCAGTTCTTTGGGTGCAAATTCCTCAGGCAAGGCATCCAAGGCCCCATGTGAGGCTACCTCTCCACGTGGGCTGCTTCCCTCTGGGTCTTCTTCCTCATTGGCTTGCCACCGGAAATCCCTGGCCCTTTCTAGTGCTCACACCACTTCCCTCTTCTCTCTCAATCTCTCTGTCTCCCTCTCCCACCCTGGTCTCTCTCTCTCTCTCACACACACACACCTGTGGCATTTCATATACATACTTGTGTCCTTACCTATGCTGCTCCCCCACCCCACTCCCACCCGTGGCCATCCCTGCTTTCAGACTTGGGATGGTACTTTCTGGAAGGGACCCTCCCCTGGCACCCCTCTTGTACCTCTGGGCTTGTGCACATGCCTTTCCCTCTGCTCACCCCAAGAGGGCGCTCCCAGTAACCTTTCTCAAGTCTAATGGCCTCTCCTACCTCAGCCCAACCTCAGTCAAATGTCCTCTGCCAGGTGGCCGTCTCAGTGACGCTGGGGCGGACACGGCCTATTACAGCTCAGGCCTCATGCTCCACCCTGGCCCTCCCCTCACATGCACACCCGCTAGCGGCTCCTGCCTCAGCCCGGGGGACCAGCGCTTCCTCGTGCCCTGGTGCAGTGGGTCACGTGGTGAGCAGTAACCACATGGTCAGCTATTGGAAAGAGGTCCCGTCTCAGGGGCACTTCTACCTGTTCTATCAGGTTGCTATGGGTCAGACGGGACACGCGACTTGATGGCAGTGAGTTACGTAAAGGGGTCGTGGCCGTGGTTTTTTTTTAAGCCCCCAGCCAAGCGGTTGCTCAGGGGCTGGGGGGAGGCTGAGCTGCACCCCTGAGTCCACTTAGTTCCATGAAATCATACGGACCTCCCCCTCCTCCCAGAAGGTGATCCTGCGCCCCACAGTCGATGAACTGCAGGGTCCGGTTTACCGATGCCTTCTGGTGTCTGACAGAAGCTATCAAAGAGGAGAAAGACCAGGGGCCAAGTGATTTATGAGGGCCTTCTTGGCTCTTGCAAAGGTTTAGCCCCAGAGATTAGGGCCGTCTGGAGCAAAATGTGTGCCCCCTTTTTGAGGAGTGCTGGGGTTTCTCGGGGCATCTGCACCTTGATTCCTTTAGATCACCGCAGATGACTGACTGCAGCCGCTCTCTGGTTGTGGCCAGTTTTTTTGCCTCAACGTCGCATCCCAAACTGAACAAGGAAATTGGCCCTGAACCCGAATAAGGCAACTGGCATTAAGGTAAGGACATCAAGGGCTGTGTCTCAGAGACACTTGTCTAGGCCTACACTGTGTCTCCTCCCTCCTCCCCACACTGCCCCTCACGGGCTTCTGGCGGAGGACAGGAGACAAACCATTGGACGCTGTGTGTGGCAGGAGACACGTTGACATTGCTGCCTGTCACTTGGCACCTTGTTGGTTTGATGAGAAAGCTTTCTCATTTGTCCCCTTATCCTGAGCAGGACCATTACAAGTCACAAAGCTCCTCCGTCTGTCCTCCTGGGCTCATCTACAGTCATGGCCTCACTTTACTGAGAGGAGAACTGAGGGCCAGAGAGGAACAAGGAACTAAGTCGGGGGTCTCGCGGCAGCTTATGAATAGCGCTGGGACCAGCTCCCACATCTGCTAGCTCTCTTGTGTTCCCCAAGACCACACCCAAAGGAGCTCCCGGCACACCGGTTACATAAAGTGGGCTGTGGCTGTACCTTCATGGGGAGGAATCAGCAACTAACACTTTTCTGTGGAGTTGATGCTGACTCATGGCAGCCACACCTGTCACAAATGAGAACCATAGGATGGTCTATGGCTGCCTTTATGGAAGGAGATCATCAGGCCTCTCTTCTGCAGTGCCACTGGGTAGGTTTGAACCCCCAACCTTTAGTTTAGTAGACAAGTGCAAACTGGATGTGCCACCCACAGACCTTAGAACACTCTGGCAAAGGAAGGCAAGACAAGAGTGAACCATCACCCTCATTCTTTCAAATAAGGGTTATGGCCTGGGTCGAAGTGCCCCCCAAGTATTCAGGTCTGCCCAAAAGTTCGGAATATGACCTTATTTGGATAGAGGGTCTTAGAAGAGGCAATTAGTTCAGAAGAATTCATACTGGATTAGGGAAGACCCTGAGTCAATGACTTGACCTGCCTCCTTTTAAGAAGAGGAAAATTTGGACAGACACGCGGAAGACAAATGAGGAGAGGACACTTAACAGGGTCAGATTACCCAGGGAGCGAGGTAAGGAGGGATGATCTATGCTCGGTGACTAATCTGCACTGAACAATCTCACATGGGGCTCACCATCTTTGACACTGCACAGGGAGAATGCCCTGGGAACCTGGAAGCAGAACGGAATGATGTGTCTATAAGCCAATGAACGCCAAAGCGCCCTCAACCATGAGCAGCTAGGGAGAGGGAAGGAAGGATGCTCACTAGGCAAGAATGAGATCAAAGCCCTGCCAGCACCCTGATGTCACTTTTGTGGCCTCCAGGACTGTGAAGCAACACCTTTCTATTGCTTTAAGCTGCCTCGGTTGTAGGAGGTTGTTGTGGCAAGCCTGGGAGACAGAAGAGAGCATCGAAGGCGTGCACAAACTAACTGGCTTGTTCTAGACCGAATCACTGATTTGCTCTTCAGTGTGTTCCGATGCCTCCCACGTGCCAGGTACCAATTGGGGGGCTTGTGTTACAGGAGTAATTAAGGCAGAAATGGTCTCAGCCCTGACATAGGTAAAAGATCTCTTGGGTTACATAGAAAATAAAAAAGTGAACAGATGTCAGTGAAGAGGGTTAAAGAGGGCCGTGTGGCCACACGCCCTCTCAGTAGGCTCTACCACTGACTGCTTTGACTAATAGATGGGGTACTGGGCCAGTTTCCTGACCCAGGGATCCAGGAAGATTGGCAATTTCCATGTTCCATCTCTTAGAATGTTCACTCTTGGGGCCCCGAGTTGACATGCGAAGAGACCAACCCCATTTCTAGAGCCCCTGAGTGAAGAGCCCATGGCACTATTTGGAGAGGGACAGCATCCCAGCTCGGCTTCCAGCTGCGCCTGGCTTCTTGAGTGAAGCCTTCCAGAAGGCTTCAGCCCAGAGTGGCTGTCAGCTGAGTCCACCGCGCGACTCAGACAACGCTGCCTGATGTGAAACTGCCCAACGGACCTCTGCCTGAATTGCTGCCCCTAGGCCAGGAGCACGGTCAGAATGATTGGCTTAAGCCCAGGATGGCTTATTACACGGCGATGGATGGCTAGAAGAGCAAGTAGTGCTGATGCCCTGAGAGAAAACAGAGCCCACTTAAAGGACACTGAGCGACAGGGTATTTGGGATGCCCCTCTGACCAGAGACTGAAATGAAGAAAGAGAGTGAGCCTGAGCCAGGGGTGATCCAGGGAATGAGCATGTGAGGCAGGGGCACGGGACATGCAAGGAGCATGGATTGGGAAGGGGGCGGCCTCCTCCAACCCAGAGCAAGGCATCCAGGGAGGCTGCAGTGAGGGAGCAGGGAGAAGAGAGCTCGGAAATGCACTGAGCACGCCAACAGAGGCCGATCCCAGGCTTCGGAGACCACAGCGAAGGCTTTCTGTTTTCTTCTAAGTGTGATGGGAAGACGCCAGGAAGCCATGGAGGGTTTGAGCAGGGGGCTGCTGGGCTCTGGTTGACATATGCTCCGGATCCCTCTGGCCGCCAGAGGAGAAGAAAACTGAGGGATACCAAGCATGCTGGCAGGGAGGCCCATTGGGAGGCCTCTCCTGCTGCCATCACAAATGCACGTGGCCTGGACGATGGTGGTGGCCATGAAAGTGAAAAGACGCAGGCTTCAGAAAAGAGAGAAACTGAAGATGGTTTCTGAGGTCTGGGCCTGAGCCACTCACAGAGACGGTTACAGTGTGGGGAGGAAATGGTTGGGAGGCACACGCGGGGTCCTTGGAATCAGGAGCTCTTTTACGGGCATGTTAAATGTAAAACACCTGCTCGACATACAAGGAGAGACGGTGAGTCAACAGTTGGATCGATGGTGGTAGAAACGCATGGTACATGCGCGGGAGGCCATGGAGCCCAGGGAGACTGCCTGGAAAGCAGTTCGAGAAGGCCGAGAAGGAGAAGACTTAAACGATGGATGGCCAGATTTGCAAAAGGGAGGCCACTCCGTAACCTGAACAAAAATGCCTTCGGAGTAGCCACGGGATTGGAAGGATGAACGGAAGTGAGTGCATCAGGGGCTGGGATGTCCCGGAGGAGCTACAACACAACGTGCAGAACCGAGCCAGGGACGGGGGAGAGGGGCGAAGTCAAAGACGGTGGGAGGACTCCAGCTGAGTGATCCAGGAGAGATGGGGTGGCCACTGCAGGAAGAGGGGGGTTGAACACAGGAGCGAGAATCCGTGTGGGAGAGGAAGACTTTGTGAACGAGGAGCCCAGCGACTGATCGTGCAGGGAGAGTCAATCCACTGTTGCCTCCACAGTGCGGCAGAGCCCCTGACTCTCCAGGAAAGACCAGCGGGGGCGTCCAGCTTTCCTGCACCCATTCATGGCTGGTTAGCTCTGGGAAAGTCACTGTTCCCTCCTCTTATCATGAAGATTCATTAGCCCTATCTCACAGGGCTGCCGTGAGGATCACACAAGCTGCCGATTGTCACGGGACTAGCTCAAAGGACAAGTCATTCCAATGGCAACTAACGCTGGGGGCCAGGGCGTGTGGTCTACCTGGCCCAGTAACCGACCTCTCGTCACGACGGAGGGTGGAGTGGTTGAGCATCCGCCTGGGGTGGGAAAAGACCCTGAGTAGGCCAGCAGGGCTAAGCCCAGTCCTCAGCCTTCCTTGGAGCTGAGGGTCCTCCTTGATGTGGCCCCCACCTCCTGCTGTCATTTTGCACTGTGTGCTTTGCTGAGAATGAGCTACTGGCAGAATTTCAGGGTACGCAGTGGTGAAAATGGTGCGTGACTACAAACGGTGAGGCTGGCCATTGAAACTTACCTCGAGGCGCCTTGGAAGAAAGGCCGGAGATCGACTTTCAAAAGGCGACATCCTGGGAAACCCTGGGGAGCATGCTTCTGCTCTGCCAGACTGGGGGAGCCGTGTGTCAAAATGAGCTCAGTGGCCACTGGTTCGATTTTTTTGGTTGGCGTGGATCCAAATGCAAATACTTGCTGCTCTTCTTCAGCTTGAGACCTTTGGACATGCTGAAGCAGGTGCCACTGCCCACCCTACTATAGCTTAGAAAAATCAGCTGGGGCGACTGCCTTCAGGGAGCCTGTGTAGCTCTGCCAGACATCCCTGGAGCCCTTTCACTGGGTTGAGCATCCTGTACTCCCCCGGGAGACTCAGCACTCCTGTGGGAGAGGATGGCGTTTCCATCATCTGTGTAACCCTAGCACCTGACCCACTGACCCAGATGTTTCCGAGGTCCCAGTGCTGTTCAAGGGAACGCTCCACAGATGACAACGTTCTGTGTCTGTGCTGCCCAGGCCAGTCACCACGGGCCACATGTGGCACTTGGCATGTGATTCATTTGTTTTGGAATGAAATGTACCTAGCGACACGTGGCTGACTGCTGCCACATTGAACAGTGCAGGTACGAAGCAGAGGTTGATGCAGACTGACACGATCAACCATTTTGTATAGGCCAGGCTTGTGGCATCCTTTAATGTGTTCGTCTCCGCCGCGATCCTGTGATGTGGGCAATACTTTCATTCTTATTTAGAGACAAGGCAGTGGAGTCTCAGAGAGAGGCAATGGCTTGCCTGCATTCCCTCGGTTAAAGGCGCGACAGCAGGCCTTCTGATTCCATTACCTCTGGTTCTCTCACCTCTCTAGGTCTAGGCCTTGCAGGTGCATTTGGGGAAGACACACACACACCCCTCCCCACTCTGGGGTCCCATCTCATAACCCCCTGCAGTACACACTCTAGCGTGGCCACAGTGGGGAAGTCAGGTCCCAGGGGGGAGATGCATTCTTCAGGCAGTACTGCCTGCCAACAGACGTCTGGGGGCGCTGCCTGAGTATGGCAGGCAGGAGGCCCCCTGCCTGCCTATAGAGGGGCCTGCCTGGGACCAAGCCTGCTGGGATACTGCTACTTGCATTCCCGCTCTCGTGAGCAACTTTGGGGAGTTCTATCAGGGCTGTGGTAATTTATTGTTTCTGCTCTAATGATTGCTCCATGTCTGATTATAAATGCCTCTGGCTGGGGGCCCAGATTCAGAAAATTCCCATGATCTGCTTCCAAAGTCGATGGAGCCACAAACAGGGCCGACGTCTCCCTTTCGTCATCGGCCACATTTCCAAAGGGGGGAATCTCAGGGCCAGAGACAGGGCTCAAAGAAGGGCTGCAGGAGGTGGAGTCTGGTGGCCTAGAATTCTAACACGTGTCCCCATGCGGCATCTCCTGGGTCCCGAAGAACCTCCAAAGTAGTCCTTGGGTGAGCCTGCTCCCTCTTCCAAAAGGCAAGGATGGACGGAGTCTGAAGCAGCAGGTGGCCTAGGGCGTAGAAAGGGGCTTTCAAAAAATGCACCGACCTTGCCAACATCCTCCTCCTTACCAGCCAGCAGGTTCCCACTCACTCTTCGGAAGCAGCTTCAATGTCACCTCTTCCAAGAAGCCTACTCAGACACTCCCCATAGCCCCTGAAGGCAGCTAGTCCCTGCTCCTAAAAATCACACACACACCCCACCAGCATTTAACCAATTGCTGTTGAGTTGATGCCAACTCACGGAGATCCCAGGTGCCAGGGAAGAAGTGGTCTCCGTAGGGTTTTCAGAGGCTGAATTTTCTGAAACAGATCACCAGGCCTTTCACCTAAGGTATCTCTAGGAGAACTCAAACTTCCAACCTTTCCATTAGCAGCCAGTATGTTAACTGTTCGTTCTTATGCCAAGCACATGAACCACGGGGATTTCCTCTCTCACATAACCAAACTCGCTGCCATTGAGCCATTTCCGACTCGCAGGGACCCAGGGGGCAGGGTAGGACGGCCTCTATGGATTTCCGAGATTGTAACTCTTTATGAGCGTGGAAAGCCTCATCTTTCTTCCAAGGAGCGGTGGCTTCAAACTGCTGACCTGGTGGTTAACAGCCTGATCTGTAGCCACTACGCTACCAGGGCTTCTCCTCTCCAGCACGTCACTCAGTAATCACTGCACGCACTATTTATTGACGATCTCCTTCTCCCCAGGCGCTATTCAGAGTACAGTATACGTTAAACCGTCTAATCCTGATAGGGAGACACGGTCACTAGCCACCCTATCCAAACGAGGGAACAGAGCTCAGAGAGGTCAAGTCCTTGGCCAAGGTCACATGACTGTCAAAAAATGGGTTTGGGACTTGAGTTCAGAGCACTTCAACTCAACACATAATCCCTAGCACTGTGCTTAGACATAGACCCTCCTTGTCCTGCAGCGGTCCATGTGTGCCTCTCTCACCGCACTGGAATAGAGCTTCCCCGGGCAGAGGCCAGAGGCCCGCTTCCCAGGGGACCCGGTTCTACTCCACGCAGGATGCAGGGGCAGGAGATGACTCCTGGGTGACCTTCATGGAAGAAAGACCTACTGCACAAAGTAGGGAATCAAATCAGGGCAGGTGCTCAGGCCTGGGAGGAAATGTTAGTGGCCTCAGAAAAAGGAAGTGGGCAAATCCTTAAATAAGAAAGCAAGACATGATTGCAGAGACCAATGTTCACGTCCGCGGGGACCAAAAGACTGGAAGTTTCTGGGTTAAGTCCTGGTTTCAAATACCGCATCCCAACTGCCCCTGACGTCACTGGAATGTCCTAGAAATCCCAGGATTTAGAACGGTAACATGCTTGACTGCTCGCTGAAATGCTGAACGTCCCCGACCACCCATAGGTGTTTCAGAAAAGGCCTGGTGATTTGCTTCCCCTAACCAGCCATTGGAAGCCTGAGGGAGCATGGCTCTCGGCTGCCGCACCTGAGGGCGCCTTTCAGTCAGCATCAACCCGCCAGCAACTGCTGCTGGTGGTTCTCTCCTAACTGGGAACATCTCCTGGCGGGGGCGGGCATGTCTTGTAATGTGGGGATCCGGAAACAAAAGCATGGACTACAGAGAGGGGCGGCCCGCGCTCATTTTGCAGTGTCGTCACTCACGAGCTGGGCACTGTTGGACAAAGTCTTTCCTCCCCTGAGAGGCTCAAATGTCAACATGGGGGTAAAGCTGCTGCCTGGTGACGGAAGGCCGCATGGGCAGCGGGCTGGGGAAGTATACCGTCTCTCCTCCTCGCTCAGTGAGTCGGGAGAACAGCCATTTTCCCTGCAGAGGGGGCAGAGGGGGCAATGCGCTGGTAGGTCAAGGGTCAAAGATCAGAGGGAGAATATCGGCTTTAATGGGGCTGGGACCGTGAATTGGATGCATCATCAGTTTCAGACACTCATAGAATGTGGATCAAATAGTAGTCTGGCCTGAGATCAATTCTAGGAGTCCCTGGGTAGTAGACATGGGTCACCAGGCGGGGCAGCTGGCCCATGAGTTAGCAGTCGAGTCCACCCACCAGCATCTCAGAAGAAAGACCCAAGCATCTCCTTTGAGAAATCAGTCACTAAGGGCAAGTTATTTAGGCTCTCTCAGCCATGAAGAACTCCTTGGGGCACAGTTCTACTCTGAAATACTTGGGTTGACATGAGGCAGCGCCAATTCCATGACACCTGCTTTAAGACCAGCTCCATGCTAGAGGAGAGGGAGAGAGATGAGTAAAGTCCTACCTCACCTCCCTTCCCGGGGCTCCCTACTGGATGGAGCAGAAAGCCACACGCAGGGAAGGAGAGCAGAGGCACTCCACTGGGCTGGAGAAGTCAGGGGAGCCTTGTGAAAAGGGCAAGTCTTTAAGAATTGACAGAACTACATGCTAAGGCATCTCTGGTTGTAAAGGAACATCCTATCAAGGCATGGAAAAAGATATGTAATAATATTTTTTTGTGACTTGAAAGTTTACAGAGCAAGTTGGATTTCCATTGAACAATTCATAAACAATTTTTTCATGACTTTGATGGTAGACCCCACAATGTAATGACACTCTGCCCTCTTCCTTCCTGTGTTCACTGTTGTGTTAGGCTGGGTTGACAAAGAAACAAATTCAAGGACACTCATATATATATATATATGAAAGAGCTTTATAGCAGAGCAATTATGTATGGAGAAAACATCCCATCCCAGTTCAGATCAAGTTCAATATTAGCCCATATGTTCCATACTAGTCCATAAATCCATCTTCAGACTCACACAGCACATACAATGATGCAGAATGCAGGAAGATCACAGGCCGGTGGGTGCAAAGCCTGATGGATCCAATGCCAGCGGAAGCATCTCAGTACTGGCGCGGGGTCTCTACATGACTCTCCAGCTGAGTGTGGCTCCTCAACAGGAAGGTGAAACAGAGAATGTGGCCTACCTCCAGGGAGAAAGCGAGGATGTTCCCAGAATCCTCATGAGAAGGCCACAGGCACAAGGAGGCATCATCGGATTGACAGGCTAGACTCTACCCCTAGACCTAGTTATCCAGTTGACATGAAGTGATGTAACACCACAACGGTTTCCACTCATCTTTCTTCCCTGTCCCTTCCAGCCTTCCGAGCTTTAATCCCTGAACATGTGCTATCCTTTTGATTTCATATGCTTAATTGTTCTGAGGAGTGCATGCCTCCAGGTGTTGCTATTCACCCACTGGGCCTGTCCATGAGGCTAAAGTTGAGCCATTGCGTAAGCTCCGTTTCAGGCTTAAAGAACAGCTCAGGCCGTAGTCTTAAAAATTCCACCAGTTCCTGTCAGACTAGTTAGCCTGGTCTTTTCTGAGATTGAGCTTTGTTCCACAGTTTCCTCCCACGCTACTCAGGACTCTCGATTGTGATCCCCGTCAGAGCCCCCATAGTGTCACTGGGCACTATCTAGTCCTTCCTGTCTCAGGATCGTGGAGGCTACATCATCCATTAGTCTTTTGGCTCAGCGGTTTCCATGCATCTGTCACTTTTCTTTTCTTGGCTCCGAACAGGGAGAGGCCATTAGTTGCAGCTGAGATGATTGCTCACACGTTTTTAAGACCTCTGTGGCTACTCACCCAAGCAGCATGGAGCACGTTGTTTTTGCAGACTCGGTTACGCCAACTGAGCTGCATGGTCCCTGCGACTATGCCTCCTGAGCCTCCAGGCCCAGTCATCCATTCCCTCGGGGATTGGTTAAGGCTAAAAAGTTTACATTCCTTTGCCCCTGGTCTGCTCTATTATATACATGGATATATTTACATGCTATACTAATATGTATACAGAAATATTTTGTCTGCCAAATTCTCATGTGGTTTTGAGTGGAGAGCCCTCATTTACTCATACATGCTCATTTTGCCTATTTATCCACTTATAGATTATTGTTTATTGTAACTGATAATTCCAGATCATGTA
The DNA here is from genome assembly GCF_000313985.2 of Echinops telfairi. Classification (NCBI taxonomy): domain Eukaryota; kingdom Metazoa; phylum Chordata; class Mammalia; order Afrosoricida; family Tenrecidae; genus Echinops; species Echinops telfairi. The sequence continues at coordinate 80,176,776 of NW_022104341.1, read as the reverse complement.
TGTAGTAGCACTGACCTTTGCTGTCTATAGCTCTTGTGCACCTCTCCATTTTTTCCTTTTCATGAAAAAAATTTTGGGTTATCATTGCATTATAGAGCTGGAAAGGACCTTAAAAGTAACCCTCTGCAATTTCCTTGTGGCCAAAGGAATCCTGCTTTCCCCTAGCTCATTAACTGTGTGATCATTGTCACTGTCCCCTCATCGTCATTGCCAATTGTATCAAACCAGTATAGGGAGACTGAGAGCACCTACCAAGGGTGTCGTGGATAAGAAAGCTGACTCCATACCCACTGTGCCTTGTGCAACCCGCAGCTTCCCTTCTGCAGTCAGTTGAGATTCCAGCTGTCAGGGCAGCCTGCAGGTAGGTCAGTGGGAAGAGACCACTTCGGGGCTCTATCGTGTGTGTCCCCCCCCCATCCCCCCACTGCACTCAGGCAGAGGTAGAAGGCCCTCTTCTGTTTCCTGGGGCAGATTATCCACTGGAACTATTCAAACTCCAGGGGAAAGGTTTTCTTTAATCCAGCAGGAAAAAGGCATAAGCAGGAGGTCTGGGGGTAGTCTTGGGACAGAGCTCCCAAGTTCACCAGGGACAGACTTACACTCCTGAGAGCAGATGTCCATTCTCAGCGCCCCAGAATCTCTGTGGAGCCTCCATCTTCCGGGGCCCTTCTTGGTCTCACCTCATGGCGGTGATAGATAGATTGCATCATGCTTTCTGAGGCTTAGCCCCCCTAAGGGGGTCTCTCTCAGTCTGGTCAGCCCCGACTCATTGACCTCAGGTGTGGTCAGCTTTCCAGAATGTTTACGGCAAGGGGCGTTCCACAGCTATCAGCCACCACCATTACCATCGTCAACATTGCCACAGAGAAGAAAACCGAAGGCCGGAGGAGTCAAGACGCTTATCCAGGGTGACTCAGAGTGCCAGGGGCAGGCCTATACTTTGATTTTCCCAACAGAAAATCAGTGTGCCACAAGTGAGATGCCAGAGGCTCCTGATGAAGGGTCAGGGCTCCTGGGGACTGGGCCACACCGTGTTCACACCAAGGCATCTTCTCTCAAGGCCACCCTTTCTGTAATCGGCCCGGTGCCCCTGTCTGTCAGCCAAACCCTCATCATCTGCAGTCGAGAACAAGTGGCAATGTCGTAAACACAGACAGCCTGGGAGAGGAAGCAAATGCCCAGCTCCGTGAAGAGCTGAAAGGGGGGTGGGGGTGGGGGTGGAGGCATGGGGTACACGGTGCATGGCACACATCGGCCAAGGCTTCCTTGTTCCAAGAGGAAATGGGGGAAATCCCAGCTCCTCGCCCCAATCCCACAGCGGTCTCCAACAGGATCATCATTCTCTAGTTCAACTACTTACTATACATTTTGCCAGCCGCAAGTGGGGACTAAATTACATCTTGTAGCCACCAAACTTCAGCACAGGCCCACAGAATGAGGCTTGAGGGAAATTGGGTGAGGCCAAAGGGAACTCAGGCCTGGAAGGGAGGAGACAATAAACAGAAGGGCTGTAGGTTCATTCTCGGGATCGCTCTGCACGTGAGCGCAGATCCAAGGCTGCAGGTAAGGACCGATCCAGCAGGCGGCAGAGGAAGTAGAGGGGACAAGCGAGAGAGAACTCAGGATGAACGAGCGAGCCAAAGAATCTCTGAGTTTTTCCACTCCCAGCCCTGTCCATAACTGGGAAATCATTGTTCACAAGCCTTTCCACCTTTGTATCTGTTGATCAAAGGAACCCTGATAGAAGAGTGGGTTGTGCATTGGGCTGCTAACTGCAAGGTCAGTGGTTCAGAACCAACAGCTGCTCCATAGGAGAAATATGAGGGTTTCTATTCCCTTTGAGAGTGACGGTCTTGGAAACCCAGGGGGACAGTTCTACCCTGTCCTGTCGGGCCACTGTGAGTTGGCATGGACTCGATGGCAGAGAGATCTGTGTATCTGGAGGCTGTAATCCTTTCCGTGGATTTCAGGGGGGAGGGGTGAAGGTGCATGCTTCCATCTGCCCTCTTTGTGGAACCACGGGGGGGGGGGGGGGGGGGGGGGGGTGGCGTCCCCCTCCAGCCTGGGCAAACAGTGTGCCTTCTACGATGGTAGCGAACGCACAGCCAATGAGGTGCCCCTGCGGGCATCTGTTCTTTGGGGTTGGCAATAGGAGCACAGGGATCGTTGCCTCCCTTTCACTGGGATCTATGCGTCCTTAGTTATAAAATCCTAGAGGTGGGCTGGGCTGGGCTGAATTCAGAAAAGTAGCAGTCAGCACTCTGGGACACGGACAGCCCAGGAGCTGCATGCGCGGCCAGAGGAGGCCCGGAGTAGCAGAGCAGGACCTGTGACGGCCCCCAGGGCTGTCCAGTGGCCTTGGTGAGGCAGGAAATGCACCTCCTGGGAGTAGAGGGCTTCTTGGAGGAAGTGGGATAGAAAGGAAGGGATTGGTGTTTGTGCGGGGTGTGTGAGCGGATCAGAGAGAGGGAAAGGGGAAGGGAGACAGGCAGACAGACCCAGGGTGTCCGCAGGGAAAAGCAGGTGAGGAAAAGATCTGGAGGCTGCAAAGAGCGCCCCCGCCTTCAATGCCTGGAGGAAGAGTGTGGAGGAAGAGAACAAGGCAGGCGGAAATCACGAAGTCGTGAGGAGCAGGGACTTCCTGATGCCGTCCCCCCTGTCCTCGGGTTCTCTAAGGACTCTTCCACTGTGGGTAAGCTGTGGGCTTACAGAGCAAGCAGAGTTTTAAAGGGTGAGGAGGCACGGTTCACTGTGCCATCCACATGCTCTGCCCTCTATCTGCCTGTTGTCCCTTGGGCAGGGTGGACCCAAACCGCTGCCCACCTGCCTACCAGGGACTCCACCCAGGCCCCACACGATGCACTCAGATCATGTAGCCTTAGGCTGCTGGTCACCATCAGAGTCTTATTTCCCTGCTTCTCAGAAAGAACCACCATCAATCCTGAAAACCAAGCCCTGCTGCCTGTGTACCACCTAGTGGCCTCACAGAATTGACCCAGACCCTGCTGCATATTTTTCTAACACGGTGCAACATGCTACCCCTACCCGAATGATGTCAACTTGGAGCATGGCAGTTTACAAAATGGGATATCCAGTCAAGGAAAACACTTTCTACCAGAGGGAAAGCCAAAGGTGGATATGCCCATGAAGAGAAGGTACTTAAGGAACCTCTAAATGGGCGTGAGAAGGCTGTGTTGTGATTCAGCTGCATTCTGTCCAGTAGTCTCGTTGCTGTGGAATGGTAAGACAAGCATTTGGGGTGGTCGTGCTAAGTACCAATGATGAGCACGATGTAGACTTGCACTTGACGAGGCCCAGAGTTCTGTGTTCTATGTGGGTTGGCTCTCAACCCCCAACCCATGAGACAGGGACAACTGTTGCCCTCTTGTATGGATTAAAGATGGAGGTGGCTTTGAGGTGATTACATAACTTGCTCAACGCCGTTCAGTCAACGAGAAGCTGGGTTGGGATTCTAACCTTAACACGGATGATGAAATATTTCAGGGTCATTGTTTCACAGGTGGAAAACTGAGGCGCCAAGAGGACTGGAAACTTGCCCAAGGTCATGCCCAAGGTCACACAGCTCGTCTGTCTGCCCCTTCTTTCCCAAGGTATCCGTTCATTCATTCAGGGCTTACGGTGGATCAAGCCCTGTCCAAGCCAAAGCCTTCGGGACTCCTCTTCTGGATGGTTCCAGTCTCCCCATTCGTCTGCCTGCCTTCAGTCTCTGCTCTCTGGCCCACCTGCACCTAGAGGGGCCCTGCTGGGATCAAAGTCAGTTTAACAAGCCCAGCAGGCTTTCCATTGCCCCGGGAAGCACCCTGGATCCATCAATTTGTCATTCTGGCTCACTTCAATATGGCCCCGCCCTCATCCTCCATGGCACCCCGTGCCAGCGACGTTAGGCTTCTCCCCAGCCCCAGTCACCATACACTTTTCTACGGGTGACTCTGTGCACACTTGGCCGCTACTTCTCACAATGCCTGAGGCCCCTTCCCTGGCTCCCAGACTCCCACTCTTCTCAGACACAACCTTGCAAAACTTCCCCTGGCTCCAGGTAGAATGAATGGTGCTGACCAGGAGTGGGCACCTATGAGGACTCCAGTTCAGCCAAGACCACATTCCCTTTGTCTCACAGGGAGTTGGGTGGCCACCTGTCTCCACCGTTAGGTTAAGAGCATCTCAAACACAAGCGAGTGTGTCTGATAACAAAGACGGTGAAACTACTGGCAGAGTTTCTGGGTGTCAGAAATGGTTAAAGTGCTCAGCTGCAACCCACACATTAGAGGTGCAAGGTTACCCAGAAGCACTGTGGAAGAAAGGCCCGGTGATCTACTTCTGAAAGGAGCCCAGCTCTCCTCTGACATGCATGGGGCGGCTGTGTGTCAGAATCGACAGGGCAGCCAGTGTGTTTTTTGCAGCACTGATGGGGACGGATGGGGGAGGTTGACTATAAACCCAAACCAAACTCACTGCCATGATTCGACTCCAATGCGCAAGTGACCCTTTCTGGGGTTTCTGAGATTGTAAATCTTTAGAGGAGCAGGCAGCTCCATTGTGCTCCCAGGGAGCAGCTGGCTAGTCTGAACTACCAACCTGTCACCAACCTGTAAAACCAAACTCACTGCCATGAAGTCAATGCCGACTCATAGTGACCCTACAGGACTGGGTCGAGCGGCCCCGTGGGTTTCTGAGACTCTAACTGTATGAGGGTAGAAAGCCTTGCCTTTCTCCCGAGGAGCAGCTGGGGCGTTCCAGCTGCTGACCTTGAAGTTAGCAGCCCAACACGTAACCACTCTGCCACCAGGGTTCCGCCCAATGCTAGAGACAGGTGCTATTAATTTTTTAAATCTCAGGTCTGCACCCATAGCCTCAAACATAGCAGTGATCATTCAGCTGGTGAGGACGACTGGGCGATGTCTGGTTTCGATTATTCACAAAGCTGCCCTGGCTTGGTGCTGCCTCAACAATAACGAAGAACGAAATGACGAACCCATTATACAGTTGAGAAAACGGAGGGGCCTAAGAACTTGCCCAGATGAGGGAAGGACCGCACTGGGGCTGCCCCGCACCTAACCACCCCGTTACTGTTGTCACCCAGTGTGCTCTGCACATGGTGCTTGTCGGGACACATTTCCTCTGGCACAGTGACGGGGGGTGGTGGTGTCCGCAGCACAGAATCTGAGCATCCTGACCCTGCTTCAGCACTCTGTCTTCAGGAGGCTGCCTGCTGCCGGCCACGCCCAGGCCTCTGGCAGGCTAATGTCCTGGGCAGGCCCTTATTGCTGGGCAGCCTAGAAAGAACATGAGACCACCCAGCAGCAAGCCCGCTGCTGCCTCCTCCGGTCCGGCTCCTCGGTGCACAATGGAGGGACAGAGGTAGGATGGAGGAGTAAAAATAGACAGAAAATCAAATAAGCAGTGGCGGGGGTGGGGAGTTTGGGGGGCCATGTCAGTCCAGGAATTTGGAGGGGGGAAAATGCCCATAATGGCATATTTTCCAGCAGTGAAAAACATTAAGACCCACTTTAAAAATGTAGTTCTCACCACAGCTATTCCTGGACCGTGGCCCAGAAGAGCAGCCGGGCGAATGACTGACACCCTCCACCCATGCTTCGCTACTCCTGGCTGGCTGTCTCTGTCTCAAATGTCCTATTCTCAGTGCGCATCCTCTGTGCAGCCTTCCTGGACACATACCCCCAGCCCACTGAGGTGGACCCTGCTGACAGGTGGGACCTCAGAGGCCCCTCACCATGCCCACCCCTCATGCAACACAGATGTGACCGAGGAGAGGAGACGGAACCTGTTCAAGGCTCAGATCTGCGGCAGTAGGTCCAGGATGCGCACTCTGGTCTGCCTTCAGATTCAAAGCGCCCCAATCCTTCCATCCGCCACCCTGCAAGTGTCTCTTTACTGTCCCCATCCCACCAGCCCCATCCTAACACACATCCACTCATGTATATACATATGCACAGGCACAGATATGTACATACAGACACGCGTATGTATCTCACACTGGTATACTGGCAAGTGCACATACATAGGATGCCCAACACCTATGCACGGCAAACGTGAGTGGACGCAGTCAACCTATGTGCATGCTTGTGCACATACAAGCCACATCCTGGGCAAAAAGCTAAAGCAGGTTCAGCACCAGGGACGCTGATTCAGGTTTGCTCTGCATGAGCTTGCTGTGTGAACCTGCTTATGCCATTCCACGGCTCCAGTTTTCTGCTCTGTAAAACTGCACTGTCATCCTTAGGACCATGGTGAGGAGGCAACAAGAGAAGGACGGGGCGAGAAGGTGCTGAGAAGCCGTGCCATCCTGCCCTCCTCACTCAAGGGCAGCTCAACTGGCTAGGCAGCAGGCCAGTTGAAGCCTCTCTCTGCCACTTACCATCTGTGTGACCCTGGGCCAGAAACGGAAGCTCTCTGTGCCTCATCTGCAATAAGAGGATAATCAGAGAACGTTCCCCAGAGGGTTTTAGAGTACGGGTTTAAGGACCTCACGCCCGCAAGGTTCTAGGATCATTTTATCTATTCAAAAAATATTAGTCAAAAATTGTTTTAATGTCGAATGAGTGAATAAACATTATTGAGAGGGAAGGTGATCAATCAGATTTACTCCACCCTGCAATGGAGAACTGGTTTCTTCTAGATAATTTAAGGAAAGGATCTCTTTTGGACTCTTTCAGTCTCAGACTCTCTTGATTCACCAGGGATGCCAAGAGCTCCCTGTATCCCATCCGCCCTGTCTAGTCCTCTGTCTATGGGGGAGGGAAAACCTCTTGCTCCCTTGGAGAATAACCAGGGCAGGTCTTCAGCTCATCAGCCAGAGCACTTAAGCACTTAAGAGCAGAACAGGGCCCGGGCTGGTGGGGATGGGGTGAAGGGGCTGGTGCAGGGGAGGCAGTCTCTCCACACACAGCTGTGGGATCTCTACAGCGTCTGTGTCCTGCCTCAGCAGTCAGCAAGCAGGACTGCAGGAAACTACTGTCTTCCAGGCCAAGAAGGGCTCTGGCGCTGTGTGGTTCCTCTCCGTGAGTCAAACGATCTGGGACAACGGCCTAGCAGCGAGGATGACACTCTCCAGAAGGACATTCCTCACCACCCACCTAGTGGCCTCCGGAGCATCAGAGCCAGCAGAAATCCCTTGGATCCCAAGCCTGGATCGAAATACCACTGCCACCATAATAATCCCAATGCTAAAGATAATAATCGGCAACTTACCCACAGCCAAGGGGGCCGTGCTGACTCATAACAACCCTGCAGGACAGAACAGACATGCCCCAGAGGGTTTTCATGGCAGTAAGTTTCACAGCAACAGACCACCGCAGCCTTCTCGCGTCGAGCAGCTGCTGGGCTATGCTGTCCTCTCGCTAGCAGGCGAGCACATCCACCGCTGTGTTGACGGAGGTCCCTAATAATGGCCAACGAACACTTCCTGGGTGTCACTTTGAGACCAGTCCCTGGAGAAGGACAGTATGCTAGATAAGCAGTGAGGGTCGATGAAAGAGAGGCAGACCCTCAAGGAGATGGACTGACACAAAGGCAACCACAAGGGGCTCAATGATGGTCATGATCGCCTGGCACCGGGCCAGTCAATGTTGTATGCGGTTACACGCAGGTTCCCTCTGAGTCAGACCAAACTCAGTGGCACCTCCTGACAAGAACAGTGCCTATTTACTCGATGGTGGGTAGGCACACGTTTAAGCTCTGGATGCCGATTCATAGTAACCTACCTGAGAGATATTAGTAGTACATCCATCTTACAGACAAAGCACAAGAGGCTGAGAAATTGGTCCCAAATGGCACAGCTAGGAAGGGGCAGAAGTGGATTTTGAATGACAGTGGCGACAGGAGAACTCCTGCTTTGGGCTTTGTGTACCCAGGCATTCACTGGGCTGGCAGGTTCTAACTATTTCTGCGTTAGAGTGAGCGTTTGGCTCCAATTTGGAAAGCCTGAATGCAAAAAGCACTAGACGCTAACCGAAGGGCGCAGACTCTGGCGTCTGACATGTGATCATTTGGTAGCTCCGAGCCTCCAGCAAACGTCCTTCTCCTCTCCACGCCTCGGTTTCCTCACTGGAAGCACTGGCATAGCCGTCGCTACCTCGGAAGGGAGTTCTGCAGGTAAAGTCGGGGCGTGAAGACAACCCACCGAGATGAAGACACGCTCGCCACTGATGTTTAGTAAATGTTAGCTTCCTGCCCCGATGTTTGGGCAGAGATTTCAAATGTGGATGAAAGACAGATATGTTCTCCTGTGGGTGAATTGTACAATGGACTCCTATCGAGTTACTACAAGCTAGCA
>NW_022104341.1:80164822-80168001 GCF_000313985.2 Echinops telfairi | reverse complement strand
AGCGTTGACCATGCACTTCCTGCCTGCCAGGCCCCATGCATGTTAGCTATATCATAGAGTATCTCTTCTAATCCATCCTGACAATAGTCCAGAGAAGGTCATGCCGACACTCAACTAATACTTTTTGCATCCCTAATATATGCTATGAATTGCCATGAGCAATTGCTGGAAGCAGACTCCATTATGGAAGTTTTCTAAACCTGAGACTTAATGGTTTTCTAGACTTGCAGAAGGCTTAAAGGGAGGAGGCTACCTAGGGTAGCAATGCTGGTGTTTCTGTGTAGAATGCTTGCCTTTCAAGCAGTAGACTTAGATTTGATTCCCAGCAGAGCTACCCGCTGTCTGTCTGCGGAGGCTTGGGTTTTGCTAGGATACTGAGCAGGTTTCAGTAGAACTTCTAGACTAACACAGACTATGAAGGAAGCCCTGCTGATCTACTTCAGAAAATCAACCAATGAAAACTGTATTTATCATAGTGGCCCCGAGAGTCAAGGGCCGACTTCAGAGCAGCTACCCAGAACTATCACCTTAAGAACAGAGGCTGGTCTTCCAACACACACAGAGAGATGAGCTCAGAAATGGCAAGACATGATATTCTTCCATGTGTTGGGGGGGTTAGGTGGGGGTTTCAGGGCACGGGGGATCATTTTGATACAAACCCAGAACTATTACCTTAAGAACAGAGGCTGGTCTTCCAACACACACAGAGAGATGAGCTCAGAAATGGCAAGACATGATATTCTTCCATGTGTTGGGGGGGTTGGGTGGGGGTTTCAGGGCACGGGGGATCATTTTGATACAACTGGATGGAGCAGGAGGAGAGCAACCTTGGAAATGAGTTGTGGACAGGATTCTGGTGTTAAGAAAAATGTGTTGAATACATGAATTAGGACTCAAAGGAGAAAGAAATATAGACCCAAGAAAAATGAATGACTAACCAATGGGAAGTCTTTTTAGACGTGGAAGCCAAAGCAGAGTAAGAGCCGTACAGGAAGTGCTGAGAGCGATGCTCGGGAGAGCCACTGAGAGGAGAGAGCAGAAGCATGCAGGGGGCGTCTTCAGGGTATGATGCAAGTTTGAAAAGAGGAGGGAAAAGGAAGGAAGCGTGGGTAGAAAGTACTGCAGCTGGTGAAGTGCATCTCAGCCAACTCAACAAGAGTGCCAGTGCTTGGGTGGCCCTCACGGGAGAATGGAACCGGACGCAGTAGGCCCTAGCACAGGTGCTGTGCCTCTTTGTGACTGTGGTGTCTGGGGAGAAGCGTGGGTTCCGCTCCAACGCGGGTAGATCCCAAAGGCACTGCCACTGGAGGCGGCCATCTCCCTTCATGTTGTGCAGCAGGCGCTCCCTGGAAGCGAGTGTCTACGGATCAGAAAGCTTGCAACCTCCTCTCAACTCTTTTCTTTTTTTCATGAAACTAATTCAGATACAGTAAACTGCACCCCAAAGACTTCCTCCATCTGGGTCACTAAGGTCGCTCTACCTTGAGGAGACAGCTCTTCCCCAGTCATGTTTCCAGTGCTTTCCAACCGGATAGGCTCATCCTCTGGCATGGCATCAGGCACCGCTCTACTGCTATCCAAAGGGTTTCACGGGCCAATGTTTTCACAGAAGTAGCTCCCCACATCCTTCTTCATTTGGGAACCATCCTTTGTTGACGAGGAAAGATTCAAAATGAGATTAAAGAAAGATGCAAACATCCACTAATAATTGGAATTGAGGCTGTATAAAGTATGAATCATGGAAAGCTAGAAATTGCCAAGAATGAAATGGAACGCTTGAAGATCACTCTTGTAGGCATTAGTGAGCTGACATGGATTGATATTGGCCATTTTGAGTTGGATAATCATAGGGTCTACTACACAAGGAGTGATAAATGGAAGTAGAACAACATCACATTCATCGTCCAAAAGAGCATTTCAAAATCTAACCTGAAATACAATACTATCAGTAATATGTAATATTCATAGACCTCAAGGAAGACCAGTTAACAGACCAGATTTACACACCAAATGCTAATGCCAAAGATGAAGAAACTGGAGATATTTACTAACTTCTGTGGTTTGAAATTGATCACATCTACCATAAATTTGCATTGCTAATTATTGCTGATTTCCGAAGGTGGAAATGAAGAAGAATAAGTAGTTGGGAAATATAGCCTTGTACAGACATGCTGTTGGAGATTATATGATAGAATTCTGCAAGGCCAATGCATTTTTTTTAACCACTATAAATGGCAACTATATATGAGTACCTCACCACATGGATCTACAAGAGTAAAATCAACTACAGATATAGAGTGAGATGATGAAGATGTTCACTATCAGTCAGAACAGGGGCCAACTTGGGAACAGACCATCAATTGCTCAAATGCAGGCTCACACAGAAGCTGAAGAAAGCGACAAGCCTATGAGAGCCTAAGTGTGGCTGTGAGTACCTTTCACCTGGATACAGAGACCGTCTCAAAAACAGACTTGAGGCATTTCACAATAATGACTGAAACCAGATTAGTTGTGGAATGATATCAACAACATCACACACGAATGGGAAAAAAAGATTTTAAATGAACAAAATTGATATCAGAAGAGACCCTGAAACTTACTCTTGAATGTAGAGTAGGTAAAGCATAAGAAAGAAATAATAAAGTGTAAAAACTGAACAGAAGATCACTGAAGATAAGGATGCTACAGCAAAGTGTGGTGAAGAAAGGAGATGGTGCCCAACGGTCAATCGGAATAGTGTCTGGGGTCTTAAAGGCTTGTACTGAACAAGCAGCCATCTAAGCGAGGAGTCAACTGAGTCCACAAGGAAGAAGCACACCAGCTTGTGTGATCCAAAAACGTCAATAACAAAATTCAAATATGACGAAGGGAAAAGTATCAGAGCTAAAATTATGAACACCCAATTGGTAGAAGGCAATGGAGGGCAGTGGGAGCCCAAATCCCATCTGCAGAGTAATTACTTAGATTAAGCTCCTGCCAGACCCCCCACTAGTCAGCCACAGGCGAGGGTCTCAAAAAACCTTACTATCTAATATAGATCACTGTAATCTTGATTATGTTGGATTGAACTTTATACTTGGGCAGTTGACCTCCCTATTACTCCAACGTAAATTTGTTCTATGTACAAATATCTCTTGTGTGTTCATGACAAAAATGTCTTCCCTGGTTTTTTAAAATAC
>NW_022104341.1:80162217-80163725 GCF_000313985.2 Echinops telfairi | reverse complement strand
GGGGGGGGGCAGCTATTTCTAAAATCGATTGTAGTAATGATTCTACAATTCTTGATATGATTGAACTATTGAATCATACGATATGTGGAATAGGTGCCAATAGAAATGTTAAAAAATAAAATAAAAAGTGATTCATTTGTACTATGGACTAGGGAAAAAATTGTACAGAAGCCTTCAAAGGGAGGCACTATGAGGGATTGAAAATATTATAATCAATGTGCAAAGACCTGAAGTTAGAATCTAACTCCAAAGGACACATCTGCTCTGCGTTTCTCACACTGGACTAACTGAGGAAAAATTTAAGTCCAAAGTAGTAATATTAAAGGATTCTATAGGCAAAACAACTGAATGATATAGGAAGCATCAAAAGAAGGTAGAAATACTACATAGTTACTATTAAAAATAATTGGGTTCCACCACTTCAGGAGGGACCATTTGATCAAGAACCCCAAAAGTCCTGAATGAGGAAATCCAAGTTGTACTTAGGACAATGGAGCACAACAAGGGTGCAGGAGCTGACAGAATACCAAAGGAGATATTTCCACCACCAGATGCAACACTGGAAGTAATCACTCATATATGCCAAGATCTTTGGAAGATAGCTACCCGATCAACTAAGAATAGATCCACATACGCATCTATTGGGGCTGAGGGAGAGAGGTGATCCGGTTGACAGCGGAAATTATCAAACAATACAGTTAATATTACATGCAAGTAAAATTGTGTTGAAGATAATTCAAGAATGACTCAAGAAATACATTGACAGGGAAATGGCAGAACTTCAAGTCAGATTCAGCTGAGGGCATGGATGATATAGACGGATCTTGGCTGAAATCAGAGAAAATCAGAAAGATGTTTGCTTGTGTTTTGTTGACTATGCAAAGGCATTTCACTCTGTGGATAACACTGTGAAGAATGGGAATTTCAGAACATTTTATTGAAACCTGTGTATGAACTAAGATCCAGCTGTTTGAATAGAACAAGGAGAAATTGTGGTTTAAAATCAGGTACATGCCAAGTTAGCAGGTATCTGTTCACTATACTATTCAATCAGCATGCTGGACAAATATTCCAAGAGCCTGCACTGTATGAAGAAGAACATGCATCAGGGTTGGAGGAAGACTTATTCACAACCTGTGATATGCAGGCGACACAACCTTGCTCGCTGAAAACAAAGAAAATTTGAAGCACTTGTTAATGAACAGCAAAGACGCCTACGGTGTGTATTGCAACTCAATGGAGAGCAAGCAGAAGTTCTCACAACTGGAACGATAAGCAACATCACGACCAACGGTGGCGGATTTCATTTTACGCGGACTCCTAATCAATAGTCACAGAAGCAGAAATCAAGAAATCGAGGACAACGTGTTGGACAAATCTGCTGCATGCGTCTGCCGTCTAAAAGCACAGGTGTATTTGAGCTAGCCACTTTTTCATGGGTGTGCATGAAGAAGCTGGACAGTTAATAAGGAAGATAAAAAAAGAAATGACAGCTTTGGCGTAGTGTC
>NW_022104341.1:80137620-80161339 GCF_000313985.2 Echinops telfairi | reverse complement strand
TATTTTAACTTTCTAAGACCAAAACCGACTGCCAACTCATAGCGACCCTATACAGGGTTTCAGAGACTGTAAATCTTTACAGAAGCATACAGCCTCGTCTTTCTCCTGAGGAGTGGCTAGTGGGTTTAAATTGCCCACCTTGTAGTTAGAAGCCCAATAGCTAACTCACGGCACCACTGGGCTCTTGGCTTTATAAGGAACTATCAAACTGCTGCATAGAGTGGTTGTGCGATTTTCCATTTCCACCAGCAATGTCTGAATGTTCTTTCTCTTGCCTCACATTCTTGGTATAGTCAGAGTTGTTTGTTTTTGTTTTGAACTCATTGAGCTAGGTGTGGTGCAGTGGTTAAGCACTTAACTACCAACTGAAAGGTAGGCAGTTCAAATCCACCAAGCAATCTGTGGAAGAAGGATGTGGCGGAACACTTCTGTAAAAACCCTATGGGACAGTTCTACCATGTTCTATAGGGTCACCACAAGTCAATTAGATGGCAGAAGTGTAGTCATTTCCCACTGTGGTTTTAACTTGTGCTTCCTCAATGTTTAGTGATGTGAAGAATTTCCTCATATGCTTACTTACCATTCACAGATCTTCTTTTGAGAAATGCTCAAAGCTTTTTCTCATTTAAAAAATTGTATTTTGTATTCTTGTTACTGAATTTAGAAAGTTCTTTATATGAGGGACTTCAAAAGTTCATGGGAAAATTCTATTATCTTTTTGTTTTGTTTTATATAAACTTTTTGTAGCCACCAGTATAATTAATTGCAAGTCCTTCATCAGATATGAGATTGCCTTGTTCTTGGTTTACAGGAAAAGTATTCAGTTCTCACCATTCTGTCTGATATTGTAGTTTTATTTTTTAATAGATGCTTGTTATCAGGTTGAGAAAAGGTCCTTCTATTCCTAGTTTACACCAAGTTTTAATTATAAATGGATGCTAAATTTTGTCACAGGTTTTTTTCTGCTTTTTATGAAGATGATCATATCGTTCTTCTTTTTTTGGTCTGCTTATAGGATGGGTTACATTGTGTATGTGTGTGTGTGTATATATATATATATTTTTTTTTAAACAAACCAACCTTGCATTTCAAGAGTAAACCATACTTTGCCATGATGTACCTATCCATTTTATATGTTTCTGGATTTGATGGGCTGATATTTTGGTAAGAATTTTTGCATCCATGTTCACGAGGGATATTGGTGTCCAGTTTTCCTTTCTTTGCCTGGCGTGGGTATGAGGGGACCGCTGACCTAATAAAATGAGTTGGGAAGAAACCTCCTCTATTCTTCTCAAAACTTTTCATTTTCCCCTTTCATGTCTCTTTGTATTCTCCTGCACCTGAGTTGCCAGTTTGGGTAATTCAAGTCACTTCAGAGCCTAACTTGTCATATACACAACAATCAATAAGATGAAGGTACAAGCGGACACATATGACTAGGATTTGTTTTTTGTTTTTTCAAATAGCAGTAAAGAAAAGCAGTGATAAAAGGTACCATTTATTGAGTGCCTATTTTTTGCCTAACATATTACTATTAGCACTAAACTTTGTGACAGCCCTATGATGCCTATTTTCAAAATTTTAAAGATGAGAAAGTTGAGGCTTAGAAGGGTTAAATAATCTGCCTAATGCCACACATTTTTTTGAGGCCAAGCTCTGATTGGAAGTCAGGTTCAAAGTTTATGCTGCTACTGCCTTCCTTTGCCATCTCCACTAATACTTAAGGGCCACCTACAACTTTAAATGGTCTCAACCGTAACAACAGCTCTGCGGAATAAGCAGGACCAGGACCCTTTCACTCTGCTGTGCAAAGGGTTCCTATGAATCCCAGCGCCTACTCTAAATGCCTTATGTCTTTTAGTTATTTCATCACTACAGCCTTATGAGATGCAAATTACTTCTGCATGTTAACAACGACGAAATTAAGATTCAGAAAGGCCAAGAGCCTGGCCCAAGGTCAGCCAATGCTATTAGACACTGTGGTAGTCACCTAATCTGGTGCCAATTTAAGGATTAAGAGGGTAGGGGTGGAGTCTAGGCTGTCAATCTGGAGATAGTCAATGAGACTTCTGTGGGCATGGCCTTCTCCTGAGAATTCTGGGAAATCTGGTACTTCCTCCTTGGAGGCAGAAGACACCTCTCTCTCTCTCTCTCTCTCTCTCTCTCTCTCTCTCTCTCTCTCCTACTCCCTGGGTGACATTGCAGAAGACAAGCCACATGGACGCAACCAGACCTCGAAAGCCGGAGAAGCCACAGAGACCCCTGCCAGCACTGAGATGTTTCCAGTGACACTGGATCCAAACACTTTCTACCCACTGGCCTGTGATTTTCTACATCTGGCGTCATTGCATGTGTTTTGTGAGTTTGAAGAGGACTTTAGAGATTGGTATCAGACATATGGGCTAATATCGGACTTAGGGACTTGATCTGGACTGGGCTGGGATGTTTTCTCAATGTTCAATTGCTCTTGTATATAAATCTCTTTCTTATACACGTATGTGTGTCTATGAATTTGTTTCTCCAGTCCACCCAGACTAACACAGACACCAAAGAGCCAGGAATGACATAGAGGGAGGAAGCAGAAGTAATTAGCATAATAACATAATTAACACACCCACACAAATATATAAAACTCATATGCCAAGCAGCTTTTCAGAGTGCTAAAACAGAAGCATAAACAGAGGAGCCGAAAGCTGGGGAGGGATTAATTATAACTCGGGCACTCCTGGAAAATGCACAGAAAAGAAGGGAAACAGACCAGAAGAGAAGGCCCATGGAGCTGGAAAATAGACTGGAGTTAAAAAACCTTGGTACATGGCAAAGGTGGATAGGGCCCATAGAACCCATGGAAACCCAAACAAGCAGGGCACAGCGCTGGGTTTTCCAGTCAGGATGCTGATGCTGAGCAGGGCTGACAGGCACTGACACCAGAATAACGCACAGCTGCAGAGCACTTTTCTTGCCAGCACATTCTCTTCTCCATCCTCACAGCATCCAGGGGAGGTCACCTTAGACACAAATCATGGACGAGGAAACCACGGCTCAGGCAGGTGAACTGGCTTGATGACAATGGCATTCCAGGTACCAGGAGCCCGGGGACTAGAATCTGATCCCCAGGCCAGTATTCTTTCGGCAAAGCATTCAGCTGCAGTGACGAACATATACCATGGATCTGAAGGCAGATAAGCACCCCACAAAAGCTTCTGGAACTCTGGGGGCATGGACTCTAAGACACCATACAGCAAAAACTCTGGAATTGGGGGACAATGAGCTCTGGAATTTTGAAGTTAACAGTCCGGGTTCTGCGTTCCTAGGCACAATGACTATGAAAAAGTAGTGAGGGGCTCTGTGACCGTGGGCCAATTCCCCCGCCACCAGCCTGAGCAAAAGTGCTGGTGTCCTAAGGGCATTGGCTGCATGATAGCTGGGCAGGGGTGTTCTGCAAGGGGAACAGAGAGGCCAAGTAGAGAGCAGTAAGCTGAAAAGGGTAAAGGGGTCAAGTCTAACACTGAGCTGTCAAACTCGGGCAGCATTTTCACCCCAGACAACTGTGGTGCCTCATGTACCTGGTGGTAAATACACCTTTCTCAGGCCATGAACTTTTCTTTAGAGATCGTTTTATTGGGGAGTGGGTATTCTTACAGCTCTTATAACAATCCATACATTGTACCAACATATTGTATCAAACATATGTGTACATATGCTGCCATCATCATTGTCTAAACAACTCAAAGGCAGGACTAGGGTCACGATAGTTGGGGGTGAGGAAGCCTCAAAGAACCAGAGGAATAGTGTGTTTAATATTGTGTGTTTCATCAGTGCTGTACTGTCTCCTAGTTGGCTTATCCCTTCCTTGTGACCCTTCTGTGAGGGGATGTCCTATTTTCTACAGATGGGTTTGGGGTGTCTTCTCCAAAACCCCTCATTCTCAACAATATGGATTTTTGTTGTTGTTGTTGTTTTGGGTCTTCTGATGCCTGTTACCTGATCCTGTTGATACTTCACAATCGCACAGGCTGGGTGCTTCTTCCATGTGGGCTTGTTGTTTCTCTGCTAGATGGCCGCTTGTTTTACTTCCCACCTTTAAGACCCCAGATGCTATATATTTTGATAGCCAGGCACCATCTGCTTTCTTCACCACATTTGCTTATGCACCCATTTTGTCTTCAGCAATCGTGCTGGGAGGGTGAGCTTCACAGAATATGCCAGGTTGTTAGGACACGGTGTTCTTGCATTGAGGGAGGGCTTGAGGAGAGGCCCAAAGGCCATCCACTTCCTCAATGTATTGCCATATAAGTATATGTACATAGGTCAATACCTCTATTTTTATGAATTAATATATTTACATATGTACACACCTATGTTTATATCTCTATCCATAGCTTTGCTTCCTAGATCTTTCCTGTTTCCTTTTATCTTCCTCCTGCCCCATCATCACGAGGGAGGCCATTAACTTTTTACCTCCAGATGCTGCTGACCAAAGCGCAAGGAGACGGCGTCAAGTGCAAACCCTAAAGGACTCTCTCCACTGCTTAGATCTAAGAAGCAAGACCATTTTTGATTCTCAGGAGAAAGCAGGAGAAACTCTCAGCCCAGGTCCTCATCCCACATCATCCCTTCCCACCTGGTTTTGTTGGGAAGGAAGGCACCGCTTTTCTCCTTCCACAAGTTTCCAAGACCCCCCCACCCCATGACAAAATAAGATGACCATTATCTATTCCCTCCATTTTGGCACCTTAATCTCTTGTGTTCTTCTCAAAATTCTAAAATGTTTCCCTCCCTCTCGCATACTTACACTCCTCATTTCCCTGCTACGAAATCATCTCCTCTTGGTCTCCTCACTTCTGGTCAAGCCTTTGCACGCACCTGCTCTCCCCCAGAGTCCTCTCCTTTCTACCCATAATGCCCCACTCCCATCACTCTGCCAACCACTTGATGGGGATTTTTTCATTACATCCTGAGAACAGACCTATAAAGCTAGCGCCCAACTTTTACCAATGACACAACTGAGGCTTACGACACAGAGGTCGACAACTTCAGAGTGGGGGTCTAAACACTAATGGCAATCCCACTGACCACTGGAATAATAGTAGAAATGGGAAAGGAAAAAAAAATCAACCCCATTCCCACCAATTCTGATCCAACACTGAAAGTCCCACAGAGCATCTGGTGGACTTGAACTGCTGGCCTTGCGGCTAGCAGTCCAACATATAACCACTACCCCCCAGGGCTCACCCTAGAAACAGAAAAATAAACAATACTAATAATTACACCAATATAGTACTTATTACGAGTCAAAGAAAAAAGCAAAGTAAGCACCTTTCATATGTTAACTCACTACTCCTTAAAACAACTGGAGGGCAGTACCGTTCTTATTCTTATTTTCCAGATGAGGAGACTGGGGCATAAGGCGATAAGTCAATTGCCCAAAGTCCCACGGTTCATCACACTTCTCTGCTCCGTTCTACTGACCTCTGCGTCTTCCCATTCGTCTGCTCCTATGACTCTCCATTTCCGGTCTTGCTTCTTTAAACCTGTGTCCCCAGGGCCCCAGAAGCCTTTTGGGGAAATCCATCATCTATTCTGAGAAAGAAACCCTAATCGTCGAGACACACTCAGATTTCTCATTTGCATTCACTCATGCAAGTAGGCATACAGATGATCCATGATGACAGAGAGAGGGAGTTTTATTTAGCAAGCTCCTAGAATATGCCAGGCCCACAGCTTCCTCCCGAGCCGGGGAGATAAATAAGACAGGCAAGTCAATAAGCATGATCATCTCAGGAAATGACGAGGGAAACAGAGAAAGGAGGTGGGTATGGAGAATGGGGAGCCACTTTAGATCAAGTGCACCCCTTGTCCGCCAACATGCAACCACAAGCCTGAAAGAGGGTCCAAGCAGGTGAGGTACAAGGGTGAACGCCCTGAGCCAGCAGTGAGTCGCTGGGCTGGAGAAAGAGATCAGAGATTGGGCAGCCAAGCGAGCTTCATTCTACTGATGGAGCCTGAGAGGAGGGCAGGGGCTGGGTCTCACAGGGGCCCAGGCGTCGATTTAGATGGCAGGCTTCACTTGGGTTACAAGGGGAGTGAGGAAAGCTGCAGACCAAGCAGCAGGGAGCCCCGAGGGTCCCAGAGAGAGGCTGTCGTGGTCAGCCAGAGGGCTGGAAAGGTACCACCTCCGTCTCGCACCACCAGCACCCTGATGTGTGGGCTTGGCAAAGCACCTCCCCTCTTAGAGTTTTCGTTGTCTCATGAACAAGATGAGCTTGAAAACTCAGCTGGCCTTGGTGGGAGGGGTGCGGCGGATCCTCTGCGCCCTGAGCCTTTGGACATGCCGGCCAGCGTGGCTAGCTCAAGGGAGGCCTCACTTCTGTGGGTCCCGTGCCCAGGGCAAGCCCTCCACGTGGTTTGTGGGCCAATGGCAGAGAGCAGTAGAGTTCGCCGGGGCATGCGTGGTGGCCCCAGGAGACCTGCAGGGCCTGGGGAAGCCAGGCTGGCGCAGTTGGCCAAGGCCTCAGGCATCTTCTCTCTCATCCTTCCCAGCAGCCAAGTCAAGCGGGCAGCAGCAGGCCCACTGGACCAAGGGCAGACAGGCGCCAGGCAGGCGGGGGCGAGCCGTCGGGCACAGGGAGAAAGGAGGGCATTGTCTACCGAAACCCAACCAAGGGGCCAGGGCCACAATGCGGGGGATTCTTTCAGGGGAAACAGACATGCCTTTCTTTCC
This sequence comes from Echinops telfairi, assembly GCF_000313985.2. Taxonomy (NCBI): domain Eukaryota; kingdom Metazoa; phylum Chordata; class Mammalia; order Afrosoricida; family Tenrecidae; genus Echinops; species Echinops telfairi. Next base: position 80,154,615 of record NW_022104341.1, on the reverse strand, counting down.
AGCAACGGCAGCGAAAACAGCCCATTGGATCTGATTCTCTCCCGTTTCACCCCAAACAAATGATAAATAAATAAACCTCGGTGAGCTCCGCGTGCCGGAGCCAGGACCCTCGGTCCAGAGCAGACTGGACGCCATACTCACAGGGCTGGGGGTGGGGTGGGGGGTGTCAGGAGGGTTGGGGGAGTGGGTGGTGTTCCAGGTGGGCCTGACTGGTTCCTGCTGCCAAGCACGTGGGCACATCTGCAGTGTGGACCAGCTCTGGTGTCGCGGCCCCAGGAAGTCCCTCCAGCTGTGGGGCGGGGCAGCTGCTCCCACCTGGAGGAAACAAGTGGAGGGGTGTGGGGAGTAGGGCATGGGTGGCATCTCTCCCGAGCTCCCCACTTGCCCAGAGGCTTGCTCTGGATTGCTCGCACTGGCCCCATCCATACACCTCCTCACTCGAGAGGCAGAGGCTTGGCCAGGGCTCAGCACCACACATCCCGGAAGTCATGGCACTTGCTCAAGGTTACAAAGCACGGCAGTCATGGCAGGCCAGAGGCTCCCTCCACTCGCCTCATGTTCCACATGGTCAAACTGGGGTGGACTTCACACAGTGCCCTGGGAGCCAGCCCTCCTGACATCCTCAATGGCCTGACCGGGGAGTGACCACGCATCGTTCAGGAGCCTTTGCTTGGCCCAAAGATTGTTCCCCAGTGTTCATGGCATCATGGAGAAGGGAGTGTCGGCCTCAGCTGAGGAAGCTAGACACTGCCACGCATGTCTCGTCCTGGGGCCCCCACCCTGGCCTGCTCCATCCAGGCCAACGCTCCCCCCCCTCATGGAGGGGCTGGGTCTAGCTTTTCCTCTCGGAAGGCTCACCTGCTTGTCCCTGCCTCTACTCATCTGGGCCTCCTTATAAACCTCGACTGCCCACCGCAACACCTGGGTTCCCGTGGAACCTCAAGCAAGGACATCTGGCACCTACAGACAGGATGGGGAGAGCAGCCAAGTCCATCCTCCGCCACCAGGAACGTGCCAGGCTCACCAGCCCTCTGCTCCCACCCATGGCTCATGGTTGTCTTTCTCTAAGACACACTCTCCTCCCTCTCACCTAATACTCTGATGCCCAGGCTCCGAGGCAGCCTCTGCCCAACTCCTTCAAGCACATTCCTGTCGGTGCACCCATCACTCACCAGGGGCCGTGTGCGCATGCCTGGGAGCCCCTTGAGATGGTGGCCTTTAGGTGTCAACTTGGCTAGGCAAGGGTGCTTAGTGGTTTGGTCAACTAAGTAGTGGAGCTATTGCTTTGAAAGTATTCTGTTTTGCGATCAGAGCTTCGGATCTGTTGGCTTGAAGTCAAGAGGACTACCCTGGGCAATGTGAGCAGACCTCTTTCTTGAGCGGAAGGACTGAACAGCAGAAGTAGGTGTGTGAGTCTGGGTACTTTAGAGAAACAAATCTACAGGAACTCGTGCATGAGAGAGTTTTATATAAAGGTTAAGTGTGCATCAAGGAAACATCCCAACCCAGTGCTGCCCAAGCCCACAAGTCCAACATTAACCCATATGTCTGACACCAATCCACAAAGTCCTCCTCCATCTCATGAAACAAATGCAATGATACCGACTGCAGGAGGAAAGCTGAGTCAGTGAATGTGTAAACATCTCAGCGCTGGCAGGGGTCTCCATATGGCTGCTCCAGTACCCAGGGCTGCATCGGGGTAGGTCCATGCTGCTTCTCCTTGTGGATGTCTTGCAGGAAGTGAGCCTTGCCAGCTGAAGCAGTGAACTGGCTAAGGCAGCTGCACCCTGGTCCAACCACCACAAACAAGAGACCCAAGAATTAGAAAGGAGAGGCTCACCCAGCCATTTATCCCTCTGTCCTTCAATTAACCCCACACTGTCCTTCAATTAACCCCACATGTGTTTATCAGCCAGGTTGGCACAATAAACTAACTCAGTAGGTTTCCCAGGGAGGAGCAAGCCTGCTTCAAGACTGTAACAGACTTCCGGTTATACTTTCCAGCCCGCCACCTGCTCTAAAGGAACCCCGGTGCCGCTGTGGCTAAGTGCTTGGCTGCTAATGAAAAGGTCGCTGATTGGACCTTTCAGGGCACCAAGGGAGACAGACACACAGTCTGCTTCCAGAAAGACCGCAGCCTTGGGAACCCCAAAGGGCAGCTCTACTCTGCCCCCCTGGTCACTAGAGGTCAGAATTGACTCAGAGCCACAGGTTTGATTTGGGGCTTGATGTAACCTAGTTAATTTTGGCTCAAGGCCACTGGCATTTCTAGCCTACTGTTTGACCTACTCGGAATGTGGACTTGCCAACCCCGCCTCCCCCAACCCTGTAGGCCAATTCCTAAAAATGAAATTCTCTATAGGTGGATCATAGCTATAGGAATGGTAGGAGTACATATATGGCTGGTGTTGAGTAGGCTCTGGTTCATGGTGCCCTTGTGTACAACAGAGCAACATGCTGGCCAGCCCTGTGTCACCCTCCCCATCACTATTATGGTCGAGCCCATTCTGTGGCTACCGTGCCCCGCTACTTCCCTGGGGCCTTCCACGTCTTTGCTGGCTTTCTAGGTCACCAAATACAATGTTCTCCGGCCACGACGAGGCCCACCTGATCACGTGCCTAACGCCAGGGAGGCGAGACAAAGCTCTGCTGTGATCCATCAGGTTTGTATCGGCTCCGTTGCCGAAAGAGATGTCTAGGCCTGCCTTCTTACGCTGTCTTGGTCTGGCAGCTCTGGACTCTGTTCACCACGGGTGGTCCGGCTGCTCTGTGAAATCCTGGTGGCGAGCTTCCCACATCGTACAAACTCCCACAGTGTGATGAGCTCACAGACGGGTGACCGATCAAGCTCATAGCATATAAAATGCAAGAGGACAGTCTATCTCACAGAGGGTCCCTCCTCCTTTTGGCTAACCCTCTCCTGTAGAAATCCTCCGATTGCTCTGTTTCTCTGGAGAACCTTGCACGGTCCTCAAGGCCAACATACAGCGTGCCGGGGAGGAAGCGCCATCCCCAACGTTCCTGGGATCCGTGCCTCCTCCGCATACTCAGTGTTTGCACTCACTGAGTACGCTGAATTCTGCCTGCTCTTGCGTAACTGCTTCTGCCAGGAGACTTGTTCCCTGGAGGTCACTGTGACCTCCCCAAGGGCAGGCTCACTGTCCTGTTCTGCACTTCTAGATGGCTGGCACCCAAAGAGAAAGCCTGGGTCTTCTCCTAAGATCTCCTCTGACAACCATATCCTGCTGTGGCAGAGAGGGAATCTGTCTGTCCTGCACCCCACCCCAGACTTCCTGCTCAGGCGGCTCAGCCATCCCCTGCTCACACTCGGGGTTGGAGGAACATTTGCTTTGCTTTAAGTTTCTGAGCTCCTGACAGTGTGTGATTTAAAAATGCCATCAAAGATGGTTCAGTGAGGCCAGGAAAATGGGGCCAGAGAAGCCAGCAGGCAGGGGCTTGTCTCAAGAGAAGAAGAGGCTTGGAAGAGGCCTGGGTCAAGTCCAAGGGAAAACCAGCCGCCTTTTTTAAAAAGAAGATCAGGACAGCTGAAAATTGAACACATGCATACATGCAAATGCCTAATTACTTCCTCGGAGATTTGGAGAGACACTTTCTTAGCTTTTCATGACATCACTGTCAAATATTTCCAGACATCCAAGCCAGTGCTTGGCCCCAACTATTGAGCATGCAAGTCACACAGGGACTTTTTTTGCTTTTAGAATCATAGACTTCACAGCATAGAAAACGCTAGCCTTCCTGAAGGTTCACTCGTGCCCCTTCTCAGACAAAACTAAAAGGAGCTGGAGGTGGGGATGACCAGGCATCAGACATCCGGTACATCTCTGGACTTAGGAGTCAGCCTTAGTGACACACAAGAAACAATCGGGTCGCCGAAAACCTAACACCTCTGTAAAACAGAGCTAGTCACTTCACCTCTGAGCCACACCGTAGGAGTAACGGTGACTCTACTCAGCTGGCATCCCAAAGGTGGAAGTTCAAGTCCACCCACAGATGCCTCAGAAGAAAGGTCTAGTGAGCTACTTCCAAAAAATCAAATCAACCACTGAAAATATTAAGGTGCACAGTTCTAGAACTCTGATGCCTATGGAGTTAACACGAGTTGGGGATGACTCACGACAATTTTTTTTTTTGGGGGGGGAGGGTTGTTTTTAATGTTCTTAGATAAAATGAAGATAATGAATCAGTACATAGACCCATCACCACAAGGTTACTATGTGGATTAATGGCGGGGGTGGGGTGGGGGTTGGTTGTGCAAGTACTGAGTTTATGTTTGCGTTCAGCAGATGCTTTTTAAAAAACGGAGTGTCCTCCTCCCTTACGTGGGCTGTGAGTTCCCACGGGCTGGACCCACCTGGGTCCCTGCCTCTCAGCCCTGCGTGCTTTCCCCTGGGCCAGCCTCCTCCAAAGTGTCCCAGACCTTCTGAGCTTCGCGCGCCATCTGAGTGGCAGGCAGCTTAACAGTCCTCATTTTACAGGTGGATACAACTTCCTTCCAACCAGCACTTGCCACAGGTCTACTGTGTCCCCAGTTTGAGGAGAAGTTCAACTTCAAAAGATTGCTGATCCAAGAGCTAAGAAGTCAGTGCACGAGGGTGCCAGTCTGAATCAAATGGTGCTACAGGTGGGCAGTCAGTGAAGAGCAACTTGGAGGCAAGTGAATGACTCCCAGCAGCTAGACCTATGAGAAATGTTCTCGCAGTCCCACTGCCTGTCCTCCCACCTTCCACCCAACCTGCAGTCTCAAAGGCCACAGTTAAAGACCCTAGTGTTGGTTGGTTGATTAGTTTTGTGCCTCTTTCTTCTCCATCTCCCTTTCCAAAACTCTCTCTTCAATCATGGGACACCCGTTCACTGGTCCCATCTGTACCCAGGGCCACAGCGCCCCAGAGAAGGATCAGACTTGTCAGCTCACTGCCTGGTGGAAAGACTCAAATAAGCGGGCAATTGCAGTAGAGTTTGTCAGTGCTCTGGGGCAGGGGGCAGGGCTAGCGGGCTGTGGGTTTACTGCAATGGTGTAAGGGTATATGACAATGTGCTAGAGTAAGGAGCTGCTGAAGGTTTTTCAGAGGAGATAAGACTTCAGGTGACCCTGACAATCCCATAGGGTTCAGCTGCTCTCTCTGTGTGTGTATGGGTGCTTTGGGGACACAAATCCCAGGAGAGGGGACAGTCTGAATATAGTTTCAGAAATTTGAGGGTGGGGGGCATAACGGAAGCTGAACACGCCTGCTGCCTCCTCTGCCTCGGAGCACTCTGATGGCCCCACCCTCTGAGGCTGCTACTCTCCTCCCTCCTTAGGATGGCTGTTGTCCCAACTTCTGTCACTGGCCCCTCACATTCTCTCTCTGTGTCCATCCCTTTCACGCCCATGGACTCAGATTTGCTCCAGACCCTGCTCCCTAGGGCCCAACAGCCTGACATCTGTCCACGGGGGCCCTTCACATACATCTCAAATCCTAGGAGATGCAAATGGAATTCACTTGTACCCACAGCTGGTCTCCCCTCCGAAGCTGGCCCTGCCCCCAAACACACACGTCTTCTGTATCTCATCAGCCTCAGCCCCGGGGCTCTTTCCTCCAGAATGCTTCCCCATCTCGTCTTTCCTTTCTATTGCTTCCACGTAGGCGTTTTTATTTTCTAGGCTAAGGATTAGACGTACTAAGAAACTCCTCTAACTCGTCTTGCTGTCGTGTCTTTTCTCTCCATCACCCTCCAGGGTCCTGCCTCTCCTTCGTGCGCCAAGTGTCGGCACCACACACATATAAAGTATAGACTCTGCGTTACCATTGAGTTGAGGACACGTCATGCTGACCCTGTATACAACAGAACAAAACAATGGCTGGTCTGTCACCATTCTTAGCCTCGCTCACTGTTGCAGGCATCTTGTCTATCCACTTTGCTAAAGGTCTTCCTCATGTTCAGTGATCCTCTACCGTGCCAAGCAGGATGGCCTTCTCCTGGGAATGCCCTCTCCTGACGGCATCTCCTTAGTGTGAGAGCTTTAACCGCCTCAATCCCAAGGAGCAAGTCAGCTGCGTTTCTTCCGAGACGGATATGTTTGGTCTCTGGAAGTCCACGGAATATTGAATATTCTTCACCAACACTAAAATTCAAAGATATCAATTCTTCTTCAGTCATTCTTATTACTTACGATCCAGCTTTTGCGTGGATTGAAAATACCATGCTTGTATCAGATTCATTTTTATCCTCCCCGTCAGATCTTTGCATTTTAATACCTTCAATAGGTAACGTGCAACAGATTTGCCCAATTAATGGCACTGGTTGATTTCTTGACTTTTTAAAAGTCCAAACCCAACTTAGTTGACCCTGTAGGACAGAGTGGAACTGCCCCTTAGGGTTTCCGAGGCTGTCAATGTGCACAGGCATGCAAAGCTTCATCTTTCTCCCTCAGAAGAGCTAGTCACCTCTAAGCGTTGGTGTTATGGTTAGTGGCCCAAGGCATGACCTACTTCACTACCAGGGCTCCTGTGCTGTGGTTGTTAGGTGCCATCGAGTCAGTCCTGGGTCATGGCATCCCTGTGTATGGCAGAAAGGAGCACTGCCCAGACCTGTGCCATCCTCACAGTGATCCTGAGGTTGGAGCCCATTGTTGCGGCCACTGTGCCAGCCCACCTGCTTCAAGGCCTTCCTGCTTTCTGCTGTCCGGCTGCTTTCCCAGGCATGGTGGCCTTTTCCAGGGACCGCCCTCTCCTGATGACATGCCCCAAAGCACGTGTGATGCAGTCTCACCATCCTCAATTCTAAGGGGCCTTCTGACTGCATTTCTTCCCAAACAGACTTGTGGGTTCTTTGGGCAGTACCCGCACCTGCAACAGCCTGGGCCAGCACCATCATTCGAATGCCTCGATTTCCCTTCGCTAGTCCTTTTCCCATGTCCCACGTTCACATGCAGGTTGTGGTCTGAGGCACCGTCAAGTCCATCCGGGCTCATGGCAACCCTATGTACAACAGAAAGAAGCTCCCCCCGTGTGTGCCAGCCGCCCTCACAACTGCTGTTATGTGTGGGCCCGCTGCTGCAGACACGTGTCAATCCGTCTCTCTGAAGGACTTCTTCTTTTTGCCTGCCCCTCCGATTTACCAAGCGTCATGGCCTCCTACAGAGACTGGTTTCTCCTGATCACATATCCAAAATACTGGACAAAGTCTCGCCATCCTTGTCTCTGAGGAGCACTCTGGTTGGAATTCTTCCAGGACAGACCTGTTTGCTCTTTTGGCAGTCCAGGGTACGTTCAATATGACTCACCAGCAGCTTAGTTTAAATGTGTTGATTCTTACATGGTCTTCCTAAGTCAATGTTCACCTCTCTCATTCACACGAGGTGACCGAAGCAGATGAGCCAGGCTGGAGTCAGATGCACCTTAGTCTCAAAGTAATATCCTGGATTCTCAACACTTAAAAGAGGTTCGTGCAACATAGTTGCCTAATGCAATGTGCCATTTGTTCTCTTGATTGCTGCTTCCAGGAACACTGGCTGCTAATTCAAGCAAGACAAAATCACTGACAACTTCAACCTTGTCTCTATTTATCATGATGTGACTTGCTGAGAATTTTTTGCTTTGCATTGAGTTGTAATCCATGCTGAAGGCTGCGATCCTGGAGCTTCATCAGCACGTGCTTCAAGTCCTCCTCGTTTCAGCAAGCAAGGTGGTGTCATCTGCGTATCATATCGCAGGTTATGAATAAGCCTTCCTTCAGTCCTGATGCCACATACTTCTTCATATCACCTAGCCTCTCTGATGACTCACTTGGCAGACAGACTGGGCGCGTGTGGCGAGAAGCTACAACCCTGACACACAGCTTTCCCTAGTCTAAACCCTGCAGAACTCCCCTGTTCGGTTTGCACAAGTGTCTCCATTCAGGTACAGGTTCCTTTTAAGTTCCATCGAGTGTTCTGGAGCTCCATTCTTCTCGAGGCTGTCTACAGTTGGTTATGATCCCCACTGTCGGATGCCACTCGTAGTCCAAAAAAAGTGCATGTAAACATCTTTCTAGTATTTTTTGCTTTCAGCCAAGATCCATCTGAGATCAGTCACGATATTCCTTGTTCCATGTCCTCTTGTGATTCTGGCCAGAGCCTTTGGCAGCTCCCTGTCAATGTACTCCTGCAACGGCTGCTGGAGGAGCTTCAGAAAAATTCTACTTGCATGTGATATCAATGATATTGTTCTAGAATTTGAGTGTTCTTTCGGATCACTGTTCTTTGGAATCTGTACAAATATAGATCTCTTCCAGTCAGTTGGCCAAGGAGCTGTCTTCCAAAATTCTTGGCATAGATGAGTGAGAGCTTCCAGTGCTCTGTCAGCTTGCTGAAGCATTTCCATTGCTATCCCATCCATTTCTGAAGGCTTGTTTTTGGCTAATGCTTTCAGTACAACTTGGACGTTCTCCTTCGGTGCCATTGGCTTTTAGACATATGGTAGCTCTAGAGATGGTTGACTGTCTATACGTTCTTTTGGGTACAGTGACTCTGTATTCTTTCCATCTTCTTTTGATGCTTCCTGCATCATTCACTATTTTTCCCATAGAATCTTTCAATTTTGCAACTTGGGGCTTGAGATTTTTCTTTAGTCCTCTCAGTTTAAGATACACCGACTGCATTCTTCCTTTGTTGGTTTTCTAACTCTAACTCTATGTCTCTGCACATAGACATGCCCTCTCCTGATGACATGCCCCAAAGCACGTGTGATGCAGTCTCACCATCCTCAATTCTAAGGGGCCTTCTGATATATAATATATATATATATATATATAAATTAGGTATAATTCATTACATGTATAAATTACATGAAATTCATTATAACATTTTCCTCTGTCTACTCGAGCTGCTGTGTCCCACTCTGCAATTCTGCTGAAAAATAGTAAATGGCCAAGGTTCTTTCACTAGGGAGGCTCTGTCTCCTTAGCCTCATTCCAGGCTGCTCTATTTTAAGTTCAAGCTGGGCTCTCTGTTCCAGGCACACAACCTCACTCGTGTTGGAGAGCACTGAGCACAATCACACCTGTATCTTCCCCTGCGATGGCTCAGTTCCTGACCATCATCCTAGGCTCCACCCGAACTCGAATGCCTTCATAAGGCCACTCACATCCCATGAGGTCTCCAGGCCCTCGCTGTACCCCTTATTCAGGATGGTATCACTGCCAACTCTACTTAGATGTCCACAGCCCCCCAGTCAGCAATACAGTAGCGAAGACTGCATGTGGTCTAGCTGCCATAGAGCTGATTTTCGTTTAAATGCAAGTAACTCTGGGCAACTTATGTTTAGTCGGCTCCTGCCTCAGTTTCCTTGCTGGATGCCTGACCCCTGCCTGATCTTGCTCACATTCTGAGTGCTGCTTGCGGAAACCCTCACCGTGCGGTGAGAGTGTGTATGTGCTGGGAGAACGAGGAGGAAGGTCCCATCAGCCCAATTTCACTTATGACCTCTTGCCTCCACCCTTGTAGAAATCCACCCATAGGTACAACCTGAGTGCTGCAGAGACTACAACTTGACAATCCATTGCTAAACACAACTCCCCCTCCTCCCACTCCCTCACTCCATCTAGACACTGAGTTACCTGATAGACAATTTCCCTTGGCCCTCAAAGTCCACCCCTGCAAATGGTGTTGTGTTGTTGTCATTGTTGCCGGATGGCATGCTCAATCCTGTGCCATCCTCACAATCGCTACCTTTGGGCCCATTGTGACGGCCTCTGTGTCCATCCATCTCCTTGAGGAGCTTCCTCTTTTCAGGGACCCCTCTACTTTACCAAGCGTGACGCCACCCTCCAGAGCCCAGTCCTCCTGACAAGATGCCCAGCGTCATGAGACAAAGTCTCACTTCTAAGGAGCACGCAGGTGGTGCTCTTCCAAGTCAGTTGCTCTTGTTTTGAAATGTCCGTGATATATTCAATGTGCGTCACCAACACTATAAATCAAATCTATCCATTCTTTTCTGGTCTTCTGTATTCGTTGTACAGCTTGCACAGCACACGAGGCCATGGGAAACACTCTGGTTTGGGGTCAGGTGCATGTTAGTCCCCGAAGTGACATCTTGGCTTTTCAACACTTTAAATCAATCTTGTGCAGCAGATTTGCCCAATGTAATACATCATACAAACAATACAAACTGATAATAATACCATTAATAAGAGAATACTTAATTAGTACTTACCATGTGCTAGGTACTATTCTAGAAGCCCTGGTGATGTAGGGCCTACCAGTTGGGCTACTAATGACCAAGTCAGCAGTTCAAAACCACCAGCCACTCTGCAGGAGAAAGATGAGGCTCTCTATTCTTGTGAAGAGTTACAACCTCGGAAACCCACAGGGGCTATTCTACCACTCTGCCCTACAGGGTCTCTGTGGGTTGCATCAACTCAATGGCATAAGAGGTTCGGTTCTAAGCACTTTACATAATTCATTTACACCTCAGAGCAACCCTTTGAAACAGATACCACCACACTCCCCTTTATACACGGGGAAAGTGAGGCACCAGTACTATGGAGCAGAACCAGTGCAGGAACCCAGCCTGGCTTCAGCGTGAATGCTCTTCAGCTCTCTGCTTCACCCATGTTCCATGTCGCACCATGGCACTGTGGGTGCCCTGCCCTCGGCTCCTGGCGAGGACCACATCAAGCATCCAGCATGGGTTGTGTCTTCAGAGGGACCCTATCCACTACTCCTTCTCCCGAAGGCACCGGCTCGGAGGGCCAGCTGTGAACTAAGGGAAGCCTGGTTGATTCACATTGGAGTTGGAATTGAGTTTCTATAGCCCTGCTATCCACCAATTCATTCATTCTTTCAATATTGATGATCAGCCTGCCAGTGTCAGGTACTACCTGTCCACCCCAAGGAGTGGCCGTGAACTGACACAAACATTCATTCATAGAGATGGAGTCGATTCTGACTCGTAACCCTGTCAGACAGAGAAGTATCCCCGTGGGTTTCTGAGACTAAATCTTCATAGGAGGAGAAAGTCTCATTTTTAAATTACATCCAAAAAAATGCGTACACAGAAGAAAAAATTGTTCTAGAATTGATTGTGGTGATACTTGTAAAACTGTTCTTGGGGAGTAGGGGATAAAAAAGGCGCTTCTACCAAAATGTTTTGGAAATGATGACGGCAACGTATGTACACATATGCTTGATACAATTGTTTTATAGAATGTCGTAAGAGCAGTAAGCACCCCCAATAAAATGATTTTTAAAAACCTGTTCTTGATAATACTGAATTGTATGACAGGTGGATGAAGTGCCAATATAACTATTCTATAAAAAAGAAAGCCTCATTTTTCTTGCACAGATCGGTTGGTGGGTTTGAACGACTGACTGAGGTAGTAGTTAGCAGCCCAATGTGTAACTGACTAGGCCACCAGACTGTATTGTACGCATCTGAACACACACATACATTGACCAGAAGCTTCTCTTCCTAACAGGGAGCACAGGGTGCTGGGATCAAGGACATTTCACATGCAGGTGTCTCACAATATGCCTCTCCTGGACGTTCAAGGTGGACTTGTTGAAGACAATGACCGATGACAGGAGATTCTCAAAGGCGGCTTGCGTATCCTCTGCTAACACCTACTCCATGTCACAGGTGCTGAACAGAGGGACCAGTAGGCTGGGGAACAGAACCCAGTCCTCCCGACTAGCAGGCTGCCGCATTTTTCCACTGCCTGGATCTGCTTCTTAGGGAAAAAGTACTCAGACCAACGCACTTCAGAGAAAAAGGGCTGGCCGGTACTCTAATGGAGGGGCACGAACAGCCGTGAGCACAGCTTCCGTTCATCCCGGTTGTGGGAACAAGTCTGAAGGAGAAAAGGTGAGTCAAGAAAACAGTTGGTCTTTAGGAGTGGAGATAAACAGAGCTGATAAACGGCCTTTGAACACTTGGGTTATTTATTGATCTGCTTCCAGTTTGGGTGCGGCCCTTCCAACTGAAATTCCCCAGTGCCCTGCTCACCTGTGTGGTGCACTATGTACCCATCTGGCGGCAAGGCTGACGCCTCCCCTAGCAACTGCCCTCTAAAGTTTCCAGCACACTTACAGGTTTGTGTCTCAACACAGAGAGGAAACCGAAGACAGAAGACCCTGGCATTGACTGTGCCGACTCTGGCAGAGCCACTTGTGAGCAAAGTCTTGCATGCAATAGGCGTTCACCACACCTAAGCGGAAGTGAACTTGGACCAGGCCCAGAGCCTGGGCTAGCTGAGCCATTTATGTAAAGTGAACGAGACAGAGAGGGGGAGGATCCCGGGCCTGGGGAACTGTGAAGCTGCAGCCTGATGTCCTCTTTGGGGAGATGAAGATAATTTGTTCTGGGGATTTTTTTTTTCACATTCCCCCCACTTAAACAAACCTCTGTGAAAAGAACTCCTGGGCAGAGTGTCCATGGAAAGGTTCCCTGGAATGTTGGAATGAGTCTCTGGAATGTATAGATTTAAGGAGCCAATTTGGAAATGAAAGGAGATGTAAAGGAGTGTTGTGGTTACCTTACACACAGGCTCACTACAGGTGTCCAGGGGACACAGGGGACAGAGAGAGAACCTGAGAGGTTGCCCAGAGAGGGCTTAGCACTTTCCAGACCTGAGACCTAAGCCCATCTCCCGGTTCAGGACTGGCAGAATCCAGAAAGATCCCCTAGTCTTCCAGAGGGAAGGATGCAATCTGAGTTAACTGTACTGAAATGCGCAAAAGATGATTTCCAAACTTGTTTCTGAGAACAGACCCTCCCCCCCTTGGCCTTTGGGTGCTGTGTTTTGAAATGGTTTTCCTACAAAGCAAACCGCATCCCTGCCCCAAATGAGTTCAGCAAAGTGCCAGTCCCAGGCTTTTGATCAGGAAAGAGATTCTAGGGTTTGAGTCATGAAAATTGCTATCGTTTGAGGGTTAAAAACTTGAAATTGGCGTGATTGTTGCAGTTTTGCTTCCAATCAAGATGATATTCCTTCAGCCTTTCTCTCTCTCTACTTCCCTCCCCACCCCCTTCCTCTTTTTAATCTCAAATGGCCTTAGAATTTCCACAGTTACCTTTCTACATGTCTAGGGAGCTTGTGACCTCCTTTGCAGATGCGGCGATGGGAAGGAAGCCGAGAGGAGAAAAACATACCCATCACCCATCACTCAGGACAGTGGGACCTTGGCCACCCCGTGCAGGGTGCTGCCCCCCAACAACAACACAGCCACCCCACCGTTTCTCCACAGCCCTCGCTCTTCAAAGTCTTCCCCCTCCACCCAAGGCACCGAGCTGGACTTGGTCTTCAAAGACTAAGACTTCTTATGTTTGGAGTGGGATTCCAGGACTGTAAGCACCGCACAGGATTCTTCCTCAATGGCCTTTGATTTTTCTCCCAGGACCTGATCAAACAGGTTCACCTCCAGCATGGAGACCAGGCTGCGGGTTCCTCTCAAAGTCCCTGAGGAAGAGAGACTCTCCCCTGACATATGGGAAGAGGGGAAGGAGCTGCCCCCAAAGGAGGAGCGTGAGTTTTCTGGGAACTCAAGGGCCACACCTCAGCACCACAAAGCAATAGCAGAGGCTCAAGGTCAGGTCATAGATCCTGAAAGGCAATCAGTTGTCCTCACCTCCCCACCCCCATCCTCTGTGGGACTATAGAGTCCAATGGGCAGCTGTGGAGGAAGTTGGGGCAGGGAGAAAGTAAGCCAGGCGGGCCGAGGCTCCCATTAGACTTCTTCCTCCCACATCTCTAACCTTCCCGGTGCCCACCACTGCCCATCCTGGGGCTAGCCGCCTAGCTGACCCTGGACCTGTCCCATTCTCAACCCAGGAAAGGACGCGACCTCTGGGAGAGTCTGTCTCTGCCAGGTCTCTGGCAAGGTAGCCGGTGCTCCAACGTGGCCTCACCCCCCTCTTCCACCTTCAGTGCCCCTAGCTTCTGGACCCATGGGATCTGGGGTTGGCTTGAAGAAGCATACAGTCCCCCATTTCTAGGGGTCCAGATCATGTAGCCCAGGCACTCCACAAAGGGTTTTAGAACCTTAAGGCTGCACCTGAGCCACAAAGAATCGAGCAGGAAAAGAATCCCCATCTCTGTCCTCCCTTTCCCACCCAAAGGACCATTTTTGCAGACAGCTACTCCTCACTGTTTCTAGAGAGAGGAGAGAACCTAAACAAACCACGCCCAGGCCTCCTCAGCACCACAGCCACGCAAAATGATCCTGTCACTGGAAGCAACGTCTGGCGCTGCTTACCAAGAGGCCGATCGCATTCTTACGAGCATCAGGAGAGGACCCAGGCTCTGAGTTCCATGTAGTGGCTTGGCTGTACACAGTGGGGAGGTGGTGGCAGCGCTGTGTCATGACATCTGGGGCAGAGTGGCTGTGGTCATGGGAACCCGGAGGCACTGACACCCGCAGCCCAAAGCCCTCACACACACCTCCGGGAAGGCAGCCCTGCGGCGGCGGCGGCTGTGGGTATTTATGGCCTTCCAGCTGGGCCCGGGCCTTGCTGACTGCCCTCTGACACCAAAGGCAGTGTCCCCCATCTGCAGTTGTGTAAGGAGATGACCACAGGCCTGGCCTTTGTGGCAAATGACAAAAGGAGGCTCTTCCCAGCAGCCTGATGCCCTTGAGTCAGGAATCTCGGTCGTTCAGACCACTGCTGTGAACTACCGGAAGGCAGGGGATGTGCAGATTAAACATTGACCTATATGTTGCCCATTCTCAAAAAAAAAATAAAAAATCGGGATTTATAAAATCCACCAGGTCAACATTTTAAATCTGCACCGTTTGTTGCTGGGATTGTTGTTAGTGTTGCTGGGGCCCTTCAAGCCCATTCCAACTCAGAGCGACCCTGGGTCCCGCAGACTGAACCTCTGCCCGGCCCTGCGCCACCATCACCACTGTGCGCGTGTCTGAGCTGATTGCTGCAGCTCCTGTGTCCAACCATCTTGCCGAAGACTTTTCCCTGGAAGTTTAATCCATGAATCAGAGCCATAGCTTCTCGTTTCTCCACTTTCCCAAGCTCAATATCCTTCTGCACAGACCAGTCTCTCCCGACAACCGGTCCAAAGTAGGTGAGGAGAAGTTTCGCCATCCTTGCTTCTAAGAAACATTCTGGTTGTGCTTCGTCCAAGATAGATGGGTCTGTTCTCTTGGCAGCCCCAGGTACTTTCAAGAGTCTAGGCCAGCACCTCAGTTCACATGCAGCGCCTGCTCTGCTGCCTTCCTAATTCAATGGCCAACTTCCACAGGCATTATGAGGCGACTGAAAATACCATGGCTTAGGTCAGGTGCCCCTTGGTCCTCAAAGGACCCCTTTGCTTTCCCGCACTCTAATGAGGCCGTGTATAGCAGAGCCGCACCATGCTATGCTTCCCTCGGTCTGCGGACTGCAACGCTTATGAGCATTGGTTGTGGGTTCAAGCAAGACGAGATCCTGGATGGCTTCGATCTTTTCTCCATTTATCCTGCTGTTACCATTCGTCTAGTTGTGAGAAATTTCCTTTTTTTAACATATTGAATTGTAATCTATATTTATGCCATCATCCTTGATCGCCATCGGCAAGTGCTTCAAGCCCCCTACTCTTCCTCCTCCTTTTTTTTTTTTTGGAGATGCACAGCTTAGGATACCTCAATTATACTTCTTAGAAAGTGGACAAAATCTTTAAAGTGCAAGCCTTTCAATCACCTGATGGAGGCTTAAGTCCCGTCCACTGTGTGCTTGCATGAGTGCTGCCTGACCAATGGATGAACCGCTCCTCTGGCCGGAACTCGCAGCCTTCCCAGGCAACCCATCCCACCACGGAGCTTCTCTGCTGGCAAGCATTCCCTCTACTGAGGTAAAATCTGCCTCCTAGAAGTTTGATCCATGAACCAGAGCCATAGAGAACATGCTGATCCCTGTGTCCAGTGAGAGCCCTTCAGGAACTGAGCAATCCCACCATCGATTTTTAGTATATGTGAATAAATAAACACATCTCACACCTTCACATACATGCTAATGCTCCACTTATCCAGAGGTTCTGTATCTAGCAACTTCCCCTATCCAGGACACATGCCCAAACAACAGAAATGGAACTACTCCATATTCATGTATTTGACCTCCAAGAAAATATCTCAGCGTCTTAATCAGAGATTATTGAAGTTCCTTGTGGGCTCTCTTTTAATAAAAAGCTGGTTCTCTGACTTCCCAGCTCACAAAAATATTAAAAGCAGCCGATACGCTCCAGAGGATGCTGGCTCCAAAATGAAATAAAAATTTCAGCCAGACTCTAATGGGGGAAGAGCTAACTGATTAGAAGACCATCCCGACACTAGAGAATAACCACAGCCTAGTCATCCAGAGAGGATGGCACACTCCTTCACGTAAAGTCCAGAGCAATCCCGGATGACTCCTGAGTCACCCAGGGAACGAGGGACCGGTGCGAGAATGCGTTACTATGTTTGACAAGCATGTTTTATAAAGCTTTCCATCTAATGTTGTTTATCAGCTAGCTTGATAGCGAAGGGTTATGAGAATTCATTTTGGTGGGCGGGCTTACTTCACCCGGACATTGCAGCAATGAGGCATCTCGTATGGTGTCTCTCTCACAGTAGACACGCAGTGTGGTTTCCTAGCTATCAGTGCTTATACTGCACAGTGCAGCCATGGGCATGAAGAGAGCCCCGCCCTGGTTGACTGATTCCCATGGCAACTGGAACCTGGTAGAGAAAGGATTGCTTAATAGGGGTACTTACATCACCTACTTTCATGGACATAGGAACCGTTGACAGTGGGATACAAGTATTGGATTCAAACAATGTGTTGCTGGCCCCAATCCCAACTACATGGACAGCGCTCACTCCCCACAGAAGAAGTCACTTCAGAGGACAGCACTGAAGCTGCAGCTCAGGGAGAGGGACATGGCTGATCAGAGCACACAGGAGCAAATGAAGGGAGAGAGAGAGAGAGTGGAGCACATCCTGGCCCACCAAGCCCTGAGGACGATATTCCCGCTCAGAGCAGCCAAAGC
>NW_022104341.1:80112976-80136093 GCF_000313985.2 Echinops telfairi | reverse complement strand
AAGACATGAAAAAAATAATAATAACTTATAAATTACCAAGGGTTTGTGGGGGAGAGTGGGGGAGGGAAGGGAAAAAGTGAACAAGGGCTCAAGTAGAAAGAAAATGTTTTGAGAATGATGATGGCAACAAATGTACAAATGTGCTTGACCCAATGGATGGATGGATGGATGGATTGTGATAAAAGTTGTATGAGCCCCCAATAAAATGATGTATAAAAAACAAACAAACAACAACAAAAAAACATCCAATGCATTGCTAGTTTCTGGTAACTGCAGCCATAACTCAGATGCACCCAAGGGCTCTCACCGGGGACGGGAGTCAGTAAGTTTTCACCGAAGGTTTCTTTTCCATCCTAATTTGCTCAGCTAGTGCTTTTACTAGACAGACCAAGAAAGGTAAATTGCAGGCTGTTCCTGTGACGGTGCTTGGAGTTATACTCATTCCAGGATCTGAGTTCCAACTCCCCAAGTCTGCTGCCCTAAAGCCAGAACTCTGGGCAAAGTTTCTCTTAGTTGTCTGGACAGCTGAAGAAAGTACAGCGAATGAGTTAGTCCCAAAGCCCTCATCTTGAGTCCAGAAACCCAAGACGTGCGCAATACGCACACATAGTCCAAGACATACAACCTCAGATCACCTCCACTGATCGGCATACGTTGAGTGCCAGGAGTGGAAGGACCAACAACAGTTAGAGGCAACGTTGGCTTCTCTGACTACCTTAGACATGACTCTCTCTTGAGGGATGAAGGAAATACATTAGAATCTCCTTACCCGGCTCCACTCCTTTTTGTCATGATGTAGACTGTCTTCTAGTTTGCTATGTTATGGACTCACCATGTAGCTTATTTGTTGCCCCCATTCGTAGGTCTCCACCAGAATTTGGCTGCCCAAGAGCATTAACATTGCTTTGTTTGGGAACAAGGATCTGCTTGCGTCATGTCCGCTGGCATCTCATTTGGTTGAAGCAAGTCATGGGACAAGGCCCCAACTCAAGGGGCAAGGGTACACTTTGCCCACCAGGAAGCCAAAGCAAGTTACATGGTCAAGGCTGCATCGATGGCAGCTGGCGCAGCAATCTAACCACACACACCATCTCCATCTAATGAAACTGGGAAGGATGGGAAAAGAACATCAGGCTTTGGAAATCAAAGGCGTGAGTTTGTAGCTTGGCGACAGTGGACTTTCTGGGAGCCTGAGGCATAGTACTCCTCCCAAATACACCATTCATTCACTCCATATATATGCACTGAGAACCTGCTATAGGTAAGGCTACCATGCCAACCTCTGAGCCAAACTGATGAGCAAAACACGCCTGCCCTATTCTCCTGGTGGTACGAAGGAAATGGCTTACTCCTCTAAGAAGGCACCAGCAGTCTCCCCAGACCCAAGCAAAGCCGTGGGCAGCTGTCCGGGGGGTACAATTAACAGCGTGTAAGTGAGCAGCGAATGCTTTCTTCCATTCTGTCTTTTCTAGAGAACCCGGTTTGCATGTGGCAGCTCACTGATCTCAGAGAGAGGAATCACAAGGCAATGCATCATGGAGTCACACACAAAGAGGCCCTGGGTGAAACGAAGAGTTAAGCGCCAATCAAAAGACTGGTGATTCAAACGCACCTAGAGACTCCTCGAATCCAGGCGCGCTGATCTGTCCGAAAGGGCCCGGCCTCAAAAGCCATCTGGAACAATTCCACTCTGCACACAGGGGGTCACCCAGAGTTGGCAATGGCAACTAACAATAACCACCGCTAAAAGTGTCACTTTGAAGAAAGGCCCTGCCTTGCTCATCCGACCAACGAGGATTTATGGAGGCCGGCCCTGTCCCGCTCGGCCTCCCTGCTCACGCTCCCTGCTCATGCAGCCCCTCCCTCTGGCAGGGAAAGAGCGGAGGGGGCGCCCGGCCCCCCCTGACAGCACCAGCCCAATGCCATGCCCACAAGCGGTGCTGCGAGCATCCTGCTGCCCAAGACTCCAGACCCTCTTCAATCACTTTTCGCACTCGTTCCTGGAAACAGCGTCCAACGCTGAGGTTTCCATCAAAGGCTTCCAATTCACCCGGAAAGAAAAATGCAGTTAATCAAAGCAATCTGGGCTTTTCTTTCCATTCCCACCACCCCCTGCCCCCACCACCGAGGGAAAGCTCCCTAAGTGATTAAATGTTATAATAAGGATTGGGCATATTTACCTTGTCCGAGATTGTGCTTTGTGGTATCTCGCGGAGCACAAACAGATTCAAGAGCCAAAAGGGAGATGGGCTATCAGCAGAGCCCAAGAAAACAATAAGACCTCAAGGTTCTTTGTTTTTACAAAGCCCCTTTTGGTCTCGGTCAATCAGCTCTAATCACACCCAGACAGGGCCAAGCATGCAACTTACCTGAGCCTTTCCAGCAAAAGTAAGGCTAATTAAGTAGTTATACAAATTACTGTTATTATTAGCAGTATCATTATTATTATAATAAATTAGATGCTGGCCAGAAATTTAGAAGCCTTTCTTGGGGATGTGGTTTCCTCCCGTGTTCTACTTTGCTGCTTAAGGGAGTCTTTCCGTGGTTGCCTAAACCCAGCGGGGAGGCCCACAGAGGCTCTCAGGCCGTTGGATCCCCCTATTTTCCAATCACTCACTCAGTCAACTCATTCTTTTGGAGCAGCGATGCTAACCTCAGGGAAAAGACAGGGCGCGCTACTCCCGTAAAGAGTTACAGTCTAGAAACTCGCAAGAGTGATTCTAGCTAGCCTTGCTATCAGGGCTGTGAGTCGGCATCAGCTCGATGACAGTGAACTTGGCTTTTTATTCTGACCCCTGTGATGGCCAGTGAGACACGAACGCTGCTATGGATGGAATTGTGTCTCTAAAAAGTACGTGGTGGAATTCCAATCCCTATATCTGTGGGGGTGATCCCGCTTGGGAATCAGGATTTCCTTGCTATGTTAATAAGGCCAAATCAGTGTCGAGTGTGTTTTCAGCCTAATCACTTCCGAGTTATGAACAGAGCAGATTAAGCCCGGGGACAGGCAAGCTCCCCGCCCAAACCAAACTCACGGCCATCGAGTCTAGTCTGACTCACTGCAACCCTGTAAGAGCGCAAAACTGGCCCTTGGGTTGTCAAAGACGTACATCTTTACAAAAGCAGGAAGCCTCATGTTTCTCCCTCAGGGAGCCTGGTGGCTTCGAACTGCTGACCTTGCGGTTAGCAGCTTTATGTAGAATTCACTAGGCCACCAAGACTCCTTGACAAGCAAGCAGGAATGAGGAAAAGACAGACGGCCTTGTGGAGCTCACCAAGACATGCCGAGAAATGATCAAACCGTGGCCTTCCCCAGAGCTGACAAACACAAAGCCTGCCCCTAGAGCTGGTGCTCTGTATTCAAACTATGAGAAAATGAATTTCGATCCTTTAAAACCACCCACCTGGGTACACCTGTTATTGCAGCACGAGATAACGAAGACACTCTCTGAGCCTTGCCCACTTGACTTCCTTAAGAGAACCCTTAGCGGCCTGGCTTTAGAATCTACAGCTCCCCTCCCACTTGCTGCATCCGGACAGCTTCCCTGCTGCCTCCAGGGCTCCGAGGACACGTGTGTCCCTTCCTTCCTGGGGCTGCTTTCCCGGGCCCAGCTGTGCCCTGGTCACTGGGTGTGCTCCACACACTCATCACCATGTGCATGCCTTATCTACCCACCTAGATGGAACCACAGCATGCCTTACTGCGTAAGACAACATGCCACAATCATCAGCACACAGTAAACACCTCGAACTGCCTTTCCTGTGGGTGTCATTTCACACAACCAAATAGAAGGGCACTTCAGAAGGTTCATGGAACAACTCCATTGTCTTTTGATTCCATTGTTCCATGAACTTTTCAAAGCCCCCTTATACGTTGGCAACCAGGATAGAAAATAAAATTTTCTCCTGGGCTGGACACTGAGAGAAGGAGTATTCCTACTCAAAGCCTGGCACAGGGCAGGCTGAGCCCAGGAGGGGGCAGCAACAGCCGCTGGACGGCTCCAGTCACTTGGTTTGCTCTACACATCTCAGATGGCCTGCCAAGCTCTTTTGATGTTTACCTGGCACCCTTCACCGGCATGGCCTCCTGCAGAGGAAGGTAGCCATTTAACTGGAGGATAGTGGTGGTGTATGGATTGGACTCTCCTGGTGACAAGAGTGGAGGAAGCTAGAGGGCCAGCATGGAAGCAGTTAAACCAGTCCAGTGAGGGATGATGGTGGCTTGGACTTGATGGGTGGGGGTGGAGGTGGAGGTGGGGCAAGGTGGGCTGGTTTGGTTCTGATCTGGAAGTGGAGCTGATGGCTCTCCTTGTGGAGAGGTCCAGCAACCAGGGAACGCCTAGATTTGGTGCTTATGTTTTATTCCATGGTGATGTCACTCTCAAAATTAGGCCCACCAAACAGGACGCTGTTGTCATTCTTGCGGGTGTGTGATGCTACACAACGGTGCTGCTAACAATGTTGTCAAACAAAGGGAGCGCCGATGGGGCTTCTCTGATGAACCCCAAAGTATTTATATTCTTCCCTTCTACATGGGGAGTGGGTGTGTGTGTGGGGAAATTACTTTATATCTGATAACCCATTAGTAATCCGATAACCACTAGATGATCAAGGTCAACGTTAATAATGTTAAGCCATGCTGATAGTGTGTGCCAATTATAGACTGAGTTGTGTTTCCCAAAAAGATATGTTGATGTTCCAATTCCTGGTTACCTGTGAACATGGCCTTGTTTGGACACAGGGTATCTGAAGGTGCCATCGGTTCCCAGGAGGCCCTAACAGAGCAGGATTAGAATGGGTCATAATCCAATGTCAGTGGTGTTCTATAAAAGAGAAGATTTGGCCCATAAAGAAAAAGAAAAGAAAAGGGGGGGGGGCGGGAGGCCATGGGCCACCCCAGTTACATGAAGAAAAACACCTGGGTCTACCCAAAGCCAGAAGAGACAAGAAAGGATCTTCCAAAATTATTATCAGACATTAAGTGCAATTCCTTACTAAACAGATATACATTCAACTAAAGGAAAAGTCTTCAACTCTTAAGAAAAGAAAGGCTCTTCCTCTGGAGTCTTCAGAGAGAAGATGGCGCTACCAACGCCCTGACCTCAGAACTGTGAGACAATCAGTCCCAGTCAGCTGCCGCCAATGGATCCTGACTTGTGGTGACCCCTGTGTGTCTATGGTGACCCCTGTGTGTCTATGTGTGGCACTCTGTGAAGGCTGCCCCAGGAAATGAAGGGTGCCCTTGAAGGGATGTCATGAGAATGGCACCTGACCTCTGGCTTTCCTCCCCCAAACCCAAACTGTGAGAAAAACGCAGACCAATCCCAACGGAAGGATGTTCTACAGAATAGCTGGCCGGGGCTTCTCCAACTCTTCAGGTCATCGAAAACTCGAGAGGTTTGGGCCTAAGAAGAGTTGACAACTAAATGTCATATCGTTTCCTGGATGGAATCCTGGAATGGAAAGACATTGGGGGAAAGTGAGGAAACTGAATAAGGCTTGAACTTCAGTAAATAATAATGAGACAATAGTGATTCACCAATGGTGACAAATGAACCATAGTAATGAAAGATGTCAATAAATAAGGAGCCCTCAAAAAGTTTGTGGAAGAATGGAATTAAAAGATAATGGAATTTTTCCAAGAAACTTTTGGAAATCTTTCATCTACGATGTACAATAGAGGAAAAACTGGGTGTGGGGAACTCGCTGTACTTTCTCTGCAATAATTCTTTAAGTCAAAAAGTAAAAAGATTATGTAAAAACAGGTATGACGGTACAGCAGTAGTTTGCGATGATATAAGCAAGTCTTTTATGCAGGAATTTATTGGGTACAGATTCAAGCAGGATGCTAGAAAACCCACTACTCTTTTATAAGCACTGTGCATCATTACTCGGTGAAGAGCAGGCTTGGGAGCACTGTAGAAGGCCTCCCCTAACTGAACTCTATCACTCACTCATTCTCAAGGAAGAGCGTTTGGGTCAATGATAAAATAACAAGCGCCTCCCTCTTTCATCATGAGTCACATCCTCTCACCGCTGTCCGGTCCCTCCATCCACAGGCCCTGTTGTGGGCCCACTGTATATCTAAGTTCAAGTTTGCTTTAACAGCCAGTTCCTGTCCTAGACCAGGCTTCAAGGTCCATATATTGTGACTGGAGTCCAATGCCAGATTCTCGTTTAAGGGGTCAAATGCACAGCTGTTCAGAGAAGACTGACTGCATCACCAGCCAGTCAAAGAAGCCTTCCTTCAGCTGGGGCTAAGTTGGACCTCTTCTAAGGAACAGGATTTGGAGACACAGGAGGAAGGAGCAAGTCAGTCCCACAGAGGTCACAGCATGTCTACAGCCACACCAACTGATTAAAGCTGAGAGGGGCCTAAGATAGCAATGGAAGAGGAAGTTGGTAAGCTGAGCTAAAGTCAGACCTAGAAAGATCTTGAAATCTTTCCAGACCTTAAAGGACTGGAAAACCCTCCTCCCTCCATGGCATCTTCTTCAAACTCCCAAGGCCATGGTAAGTTCCCTCCCTCCCCAAGAGGGATCATCCAGCCAATGCCCTTGAGTGGATTCCAACCAACAGCAAGATTATTAGATGAAATAAAACTGCTTCAAAGGGTTGTACAGGCTGTTGGTCTTTACAGAAGCACATTGGATCTCATTCTCCCGTGGAGTGACTGGTGGATTCAAACCACCAACCTTTCAGTTAGCAGCCTAACGCTTAAACCACTGTGCCACCAGCAAAGACAAGAAGATGCTTTATCACCCCCTTTTCATCTGCCATTTGTGTTCTCGCTCCACCTCTGCTTCCCACTTACAAGCCTCCTGGGGGCAAGATGCTCCTCCATCTCCTCTTTGTCTGCTCCTGCAAGGAGGACTGGTAGTGCGATGGGCTGCTAAGCCAAGGTCAGTGGTTCAAATGCACCAGCCCTCCTTGAGAAAAAGACTAGGCTGCCTGCTGTGGTAAAGGGGTACAGTCTCGGAAACCTAAAAGGTCAGTTTCACGCTAGCCGATGAGGTCTCTCTGAGTTAGAGTTGTTTGATGGCAGTGGGTTTGGTTTGGCTACTTTATAGGTTCCTATCCTTAGGAAGGGCTCAAAGAAACATGTGGCAAATGAATAAGCAGAAGAAGGTATTAACGATCAGGTTACACTCTCTGAAGCCAGAATTTTAACCTTTACACAGCAAGGAGGCCATCAAAGTTGTCAGAGAAATTTACCACCCGAAGAACTTTTCTTCTGCTGTCATACCAGCCCTTGACTCTGACTTGTCTTCCTTCAGCACTTCCCATGCTGGTTGTTCCCTAACTGCTTACATTGTATATGGTCTGTCACCAGTTAACAGCCACAGAGCGCCTACTATGTGCCAGATATGTTCTAGGTGCCTGGGACACAGACAACACAGATTTTTTAAAAATCTGTTCTCAATGACCTGGCATTACAGAGATGGAGTGAGAAGCAAAAAGCAAAACCAACAGGTAAAACAGGCGTATGTAGTAGGCCAACTAAGGAGCCCTGGCGGTGCCGTGGGTCACGCACTGACCTGCGTCTGAGGGTGAAAAGAGGAGGCCATCTGCTCCCGGGAAGACTTCCAATCTTGGAAACCCCAAGGAATCGTTCCACCCTGGCCTTTGTCGGAATGAAATAACAGCCGTGGGTGAGCAAAGCAGGAAAGAACAATGGGAGGGTTAAGGGAGAGGCTTGCAATTCTACACCTGGTGGGTCAGGAAGACCACCTTTTAGCAAAGAGATGAAGAGGAGCAGGGCAGAGGTTTCCTCTCCTGTGGTCAGTGAGTCACGCCTGGAACCTACAGCAGGACTTAGCACACAGCAGGCATGGAAGAATGACTGACTGACTTAATGAACCGATGCTTCCAGGGGGCTAACCCATTCAAGTGAAACTTATTTTTTTTAGATCATGAGGTAGATTGATGTGTTTGTAAGGAAGCACACAGGCATTCTATGAGTGTTTCACCTGGTTTTCCCCAACATTAATATCTTTGAAAACTAACACTACAATAATTTCTCAAGCAAGAAATTGACACTGAAATGCACATTGACATTGGTCGAATTCAGCTTTCACCAGGGTCACATACACTCATTTATATGTGTGCACATGTGTGTTTTTTGTCTGTGCAATCTTAAGGATTAACCATTTTGAATGTGCACATTGGGACACAACCCACCAATCCAGGAGCTGGCTGGGCATTTTCGCAGACAAGGAGGCTTCAGAAAGTCTGTGGAAAACCCCATGATCATGTTAATTCTATTTTTTCAAGAACTTCAACTTTTTGAAGCCCCTTCTTCCTTGAGCTTCATCTTAAGGTGCCTTATTGGCACTGTGGCTAAAGCACTTGGCTGCTAATCTAAATGTTGGTGGTTCAAACCTACCAGCTGCTCCATGGAAGAAAGATACAGCAGTCTAGTTCCAAAGCCTTGGAAACCCTATGGGGCCTATGGGGCAGTTCGACTCGGTCTGATAGAATTCAACTCTGACTCGACACAATGATGGTTGGTTTTTGTGTTGTTGTTTGTCCGTGTTTTCTGGGTTTTGAGCTCCGTTTAAATCCTCAGAACCTTGTCTTTAAAAGGTAGCCATGCCCCCCAGCCCCCACCCCATTTTACACAAGTGAAAACTGAGGAGCACAGAGAAGGAACCCATTGGAAGTCCCACACATAGGCAGACAGAGAGCAGAACCCAAGCCCCCGTCTGACTCACTGGGGCCCTTTCCTTTGTTTGAGATGGGCCTAGACGAGAAACAGGGAAGCAGGGACCCAGAAGACAGGATCCAGCAGATGATAGAGGGGAGGGGAATTGGGAAAGAGTTTGACAAGGATGCCTCTGGTGCTCTATGGTCATTAGCTGTGGTGGGTTCAGATCGCCCACTCAGGGGGACCCCAGACCTGTACTATGCCCTGACTGCCTAGGAATTGGATGGTTGTGGTCCACAGGGTTTGTACTGGCTCGTTGGTGGGAACAGATGGGGTGTGGGGGGGGTGTCTTTCTTCCCAGTCTGTTTTAATACGTAAACTCCACTGAAACCTCTTCAACATCATTGAAAACAAAACAAACACCTCACGGCCATCAAGTCCGTTCTAACTCCTAGCAAGGGAGAACTGTCCCTGTGAGATTCTGAGACTGAGAACTTTTAGGGGAGCAGACAGCCTCCTCTTTCTCCCAGAGAGTGGCTGGTGGTAGTTTTGAACTGCAGACCTTGCCGTTAGGAGCCCAACACATAACCACTACACCTCCAGGGTCCCTCTGATCAACATCATAGCAGCACAAAAACTTCTGCTAACTAAAGAGTGGTAACTGCACCTGGGGTGTACCAACCTGGAATCAAACCCAAGTCTTCTGCATAAGACTGTGGGAAGTCTACCACTGTACCCCGTAGCACTCTGACTAGGGAGAACAGGGGTACAGGTCCCAGGAAAAGCCAGAGGTGAGGAGCCAGAGAATTCGGAAAGAGAAGAGAAGGGGGGAAATCCCGGCTTGGCTCTCCCGGTGGTGCTTGGGCTTGAACTAGCTGATTTATATGTCTGAACGTTGTGTTCCTCCTCAGAAAAGGGAAGGGGATGGCCACCCAGGTCCCATTCACCACCCAGGATTGCTCGGAGGGCAGGAGAGATGAAGAGGTAGCCTTCTGCACAGCGAAAGTGCTAGATCGACTGCCAAAACCAGAAACGAGGCAACGCAACCCAACCCAACCGCCCAGACTGCCTGTGGTCTCTGGACTGGAATCACTGGCTGGCTCTCCCAAAGATGAAAATGCAGAATTTAGGTCAGCGCACACTGCAGAGAACCTCGCAGTGTTTACAAAAGGCCCAGAGTGTGTGTTCCTATTAAATGCCTTTGAACCCCAGCGATGATGAGAGACCCAAGGCTGTTTACCACTTGGGGTATTTACTCTGCTCATATACAAATCAGATCGGGTGCCGTCAGCGCTGACGCCACCTCACACTGCGGCCCTCTGACGTCCCTGCTCCTCCCTGGTGCCTCACACATGGTTTGAATTTATCCCTTTTAGCAGCTTCGTTTATATTGTGTGACGATCACGGAGTGACCAGCAAACAGAAGCTCTGATCTGTGCCCTGGGAAAAAAAAACACAGAAGTGTGAGAAGGCGGATGGGGCTTGAGTGGAAAAGATACAGCCAACCCTAGTAGAATCAGGTCTCACTCCCAGGGTGGCCCAGTCCAAGCAGTTAGGGTGCCTGCAGATCAGCGGGATCCCAGGGCCCCACCAGGAGATGATTGAAGGGCAAGCAGGCGCTGAGTGGTCACTGGCACCCAGAGCTCAAACACCCAGGGGTGACAGTGGGAAATGCAGGCGGCTGCCTAGAAGTTTGTCCTCCACAAACCAGCCATCTACACATCTGGGCACAACAGCTAGGGAGGCAAGGATGAGAGCCACTATCTGCTTCCCACCCGGATCCAGCTCGGTGACCACATGCAGACATAGCCCGTCCATTCACAGCTACACGGAGGAGCCCGGAGTCTGCACTTAGTCGCCGGCCAGGGGAAACCCAGATTCAGTCCCTGAGGCTCCTGCCCTCAAAGAACTTCAGTCAGGTGGAGGAGGCAGACATGTGCACACAGAAAACACTGGAGCAAACACAAAAGACCCCTTTTCCAGCGAGGTCAGAGCCAGTTTGGAAAGTGGCTTTGCAGGAGCGGGTGTGAGATATATGGCTGGCCAAGCATGCACTCTCTCCCACCTGCAAAAAGGTCCCCTTGCTGCTGGTCTCTCAGTGCACCACTTGCATCCTTCGGCTCCCCCACCCACCTGGGGGACATTCAGCAGCCACCTGTCTCACCCCACCTCCCACGCTGAGCAGGTGGAATCTTCAAGAGCTGCCAGCCAGTTGTGCAGGCACCTGTTCTCCTACACCCGCCAGGTTTGAAATGGTACTCTGTGTCACGTTTCCACCAAAGGGCCTGAAATAATGAACTTGCTCAGTGAGCCTAGGTGTCTAAGGGAAAAATGCCCCCTTGAGTTCCCACTTCCAGAAGGTGGGGCATGTCTCCCTCTGGTCCAACTCATAGTGACCCTAGAGGACAGAGCCGAATTGCCCCCCTTTGGTTCCCAAGACTGTAAATCGTAACGGGAATAGAAAGCCTGATCTTCCTCCTGAGGAATAAAAAGCTTGTGGTTTTGATTTATTGAACTTCCAGAAAGCAACAGAGAAAAGAATGGAGTTAGCAAGGGTTTCACCTTTCTTGGATCCACAATCAGTGCTCGTGAAAGCAGCCGGTAAGAACTTAAAAGACGCGTTGCATTGAGCAAGTCTGCCGCACAGCCTCTGTTTAAAGGACTGGTGAGTAAGGATGTCACCCGAGCCAGGGTATTTCCAACCGTCTCATAGCATGTGAGCGTGGGGCACAGTCTAAGAAAGATCAAAGGGGACTGGATACATTGGCACTATGGTACCAGCTGACAAAGAACACGGAAAGTACCGTGGACTGTCCACGGGACAGACAGATCTGTCTTGGAAAAAGTACAACCAGAATGCTCCTCGGAGGGTGAGTCTCATCTCAAGGACTTTGGCCTCAAACTGAACAACTGTGAGGCTGGCCCAGGACCTGGCAGTGTCTCCTTCTGTTGCGCATAGGCTGGGGATGAGTCTGAACCACCTCTACGGTGCCTAGCAATAACAACAACAACAACAATAATTGGTGTTGGGCCCTCCGTTTGCCCTGCTATACCTTCATAGGCCTAAGGTCAGCTTCTGCTCTCCGTCAGGGTACCCTCTCCCCTCACACCCTCTTCTCACCTCAGGACCTGGCTGTCTACTGACGGACAGACCACCTCACTCAGGACGTACTCCTTCCCCCCTCCTTCCCAGAGGGCCACTCCTGCTCAGCTCCCTCCATTCTTGTCTGCCTTTCACAGCATCACACCCAGAAGAGAAGGAGAGTTGCTTCCCTCTCTATACAATGGATCTCCTCATCTCTTTCCATCAGACACAGGGAGACCCACCGAGGGCACGGCGTGGACAGACTGCCTGGGCTCACACCCCAGACCTTCCTCTCATTGGCGCAAGTGGATTTTCTGCTTTGCAGCTTCACTTCGGCATCTTTAGAATGGGCTGGATAATGGCACCTCCTTGGGGACTGCTGTGAGAATGAAGGGGGGCAGACCATGTGGCAGATTTATGACTTCTCCTTGGCTTTCTGCTGTAAAATACTTCTGTGTGGCTCTCTCATCCCTACCAGCCCCGTTAATCACCTCGCACCCCCCAAAACCTAGAACTGAACATGGCAGCACATGGTTCTCAGCAGTCCGTGTTAAACAAAGGAATGAGTGAATGGATGAGCAGTTTAACACTCATTCATTTGATTCGCTAAGTGTTTACAGGGTGAGTCTGGGAGAAAAGGAAGCAGAGGTCATACTCCTGTCTTCTGGGATCTCAGAGAGGAAGACAGACACACATACAGAGTACCACTGAGACATAAAGCGCTGGATGGTTAGCAAAGTCTCACCCAGTTGAGTCTTATCCCAGTTGAGTCTCTCAATAACCCAGAGTTGTTGTTATTAACATCCAACCTGTCTGCACAGTGGAGGGAAAGGGTTCTTAAGGACACGCACCAACCAGGCTTGAACGCCAGGCTTCAAGGGGGGATCTCCAAGTGAAATTCTGCAATACCATGGCTGTGTGGGGCTCCCCTCCAGAAAACAGTGGGAGGCCACAAGGAGTGGTCAGAATGAGTACAGTCAGGCACTACACACTGAGGTAGGTAAGAAAAAATGACCATCCTCCAGGTGGTCAGAGCACACAGTCCAAAGCACACGTTTGTATCGGAGAGGAACCATCAGCAGAAGAACTGCTCCCACAGGTTTCTGAGCCCATGCAGTCCATGGAAAAATAACAATGGCCCTTCAAATCACACAGCTCAACCCATCCGCGTGTGTTTCAAACCTGGGCTGTTTTCCTTACCCCCCCCTGTTTCCACAGTCCCTGATGTTGTTCAGTTTTCTGGTGTCTTAGCCACCACACGGAGGCAACTAGTCGTTGTGATCCTACAGCACTAACTTTTTTTGAAAATGAAGTCATAATGGTCAAGGAGAAAAATCTGAAATACCTCTTGCTCAGTTACTGATAATGGTGTAACTAACACCGTAACTCCATGTAGAAAGATGGTACAAAACAATCTTGTTAATATTCCTATCGTTTAAGAACTATTCTGTGTAAGCAATTTGCAACTCGATTTATCACATAGTATCATCTACGATTCAATTGATAATAAACCTTGCTAAGGATTCTGTACTTCCTAGGTCGGTTGCATAGGCGAGTCATTTGCAAAAGACCTCTTTGAAGTGTGAACCAAGATGTCACTCTGAGGACTGAGGGGCACCTGACCCAAGCCGTTGTTTTTTTTATTGCCTCATATCCGTGTGAAAGTTGGACAATGAATAAGGCAGACCTTTGAAAACCTGGAGTCTCTGAATTGGGGTGATGGCGAAGACTAGTGAGAGTACCCCACACTTCTGGAAGAACAAAGAAATATGTTTTGGGAGTACAGCCAGGATCCTCCTCAGAGGGTGACAAGATTAGGAAATCCAGAGATAGTAACTGGATTAGTCATTACCTAGGGGCACGGCAGGGGAGGCTTGGGGGAACCGGGAAGCCAACAGCGATGAGGGTAAGGGGAAGCAACGTTCGGAGTTTGTGCTGATGACTGCACACGTCGCCTTAATATGACTGAATGATTATATTGTATGAGATGTGAAGTCGATGCCAGTAAGATTATTTTTCACAACGGAAGTGAGGCTGACAAGGTTCTGTCTCGCATACTTTGGACACGTCGTTCGGAGGGAACCATCCCTGGAAGGCCCGAGAAAAACAGAAACATGCTCACACGGTGACTGCACCAAGGGGCTCAAACACAGGCACACGTGTGAAGGTGGCACCAGACCTGCTAGGGTTTTCCTTCTGGGCACGGGGTCAGGGTGAGTCAGAGCCAACTGGGTGGTACCTAAGGACAAGAAGAATTGGTGTGTCTGGAACGGGAGGAGGTCCCTGGGGGCTGTCCTGTGTAACACCATCATTTAGTGACCCCAGTACTGGGCTCAATAGCGGACGGGCAAAAGGGTGGGGGTGGGGGGGCAGGAAATTGGTCCACCCCCTTCTCAAGGTCCTTGGGGTGGTCGGGAGGAAGCGGTGAGCACAAGAGAATGCCTCTGGAAATTGCAAAGTGCGATGCAAATGGTTGAAATTATCATTGCCAATTAGGCTTTTGTCTGTTCCCTGCTCTAGGCTGAACCGCTCAGGAAAGGCTGAAAGATGAGCAGGAGCTTCCCCAAAGGTTTGCTCAGCCCTCGCCTTCCTTTCAGAAAGAGCTTTCAAATGGGACCTGAGGCTTAAGTTACTATCGTCCTCTAAAGCGCATTAAGTCCCCAGGAGAGAAAACTGGCCAGGAAACTTTAAATAACCTTGATAGGCAGGAAGGAGGTAAATCCTATAAACTGAAGACCGGGTGGCGGGAGCGCTTGCTTTTTTTCTTGGCACAGAGGGCTGGCCTGGAAGGGCTGGCGCGAGTCCCGCCGCCTCTGTCCCGTCCTGCCCGTGTGGCCACCGCTGGGGGGTCGTGTCTGGCCCGGCCCGGCCCAGGGAGCGGCGTGGGCGCGCGCGCGGCCCTTTTCTGCAAGGAGCGCTTGCGCTCTTTGGAGGCGGATGCGCGGCCACGCCGGTCCCGGACGCCGCGGGACGAGCAGCGAGAGCCGCCTCGGGCCGGCCACGCCCGCCAGAACGCCTCCGCCCGGCCTGGTGTTGGCATTGACACTGGCCCTGCGGCGCCAGGCTGAGGGGGCGGGAGATGGGCACCAGGCCGGTTCCTTCAGCCTGCTCTCTTGCCACGGTCCGCAGGGGCTGTGGCCAAAGCTTACCTTCATGCACTGCCCAGAGGACACCATCCACTTCACCATCTTGCCTCCGGCCCTGGGCACCTCCTGTCCTTAGAAACCCACAGCCCTTGCTTCGCTAAATGTTACCCCTTATTTTCTAGATATCTATATAATATATCAATTGCCGGAGCCCGGTGGCCTAGTGATTATGCTTGGGCGGCTAACCACAAGATCTGCCATTCGAAACCACCAGCCGCTCCACCAGCAGCTCGCCTGGGCAAAGATGAGCTTTCTACTCCGGTAAAGAGTCGCAGTCTCCGATCCCACAGGGGCAGTTCTACCCTGTCTTCCAGTGTCACAATGACTCAGCATCGACTGGAGGGATGACCCGGAGTTTGCGGGGTTTTGGTCAAATGTCATTGCAGTTAAATAGTGGGGCTTCAAAAAGTTCATGGACATACTCCAGTATCTTCAAATTCCACATTTCCATGAACTTTTGCAACCTTGCCCCGAGTGGGTTACTGATGGGCTGCTAACTGCAAGGTCAGCAGTTCAAAACTACCTGCTGCTCAGGGAGAAAAAGATGAGGCTTCCTGTTCCCGTAAAGGTGGACAATCTCGGGAACCCAAAAGGGCAGTTCTACTTTGTCCTGTATGGTCACGAGTTGGAAGTGACTTGGTGGCAGGGTTTTTGTTGTTGCTGTCTTATGGAGTCTTGGTGCCGCGGCCAGCTGGCAAGGTTGGCATTCAAATCTACCAGCCTCACTAAGAGGGGCAGACGAGGGCTTTACCTGCTCTGGTAGAGCTTTTCAGCCTCAGAAGCCTCAAAGTTGGAGTCATCTTGACAGCAGTGGGTTGGAGGAGTTTTGTTGTTTACATACATATGTAACATTCCTCATCTCAACATTTCTCCCATGCACAACTTCCTGACTCAAAACGATTTTAAAAGGCCGGGCCTACATGTCTGACAGGGACTGGTGGAACCCCCAATACTATATATATATATCCCTTAGTCACCTTGCAAGCCTTCAAGCCAGGACCTGAACTCATCCGGTGGATCAACTTTCATGGAAACTGCAGACGTCTTACGGGTTCTCAACCTTCCTAATGTGGCGACCTTTCAATACAGTCCTTCATGTTGTGGTGACCCCCAACCATAAAATTATTTTTGTTGCTACTTCATCACTGTAATTTTGCTATTGTTATGAATCGGGAGACCCCTGTGAAAGGTTCATTCGACCCCCAAAGGGGCCGAGACCACAGGTTGAGAACCACTACTATACAGAAACACCGGAGAGGGATGCACTCCTTAGAACAATCAGCTGTTTGAGATCAGAAGGTCAGCATTTGTTCAGCGACAAGATTCAGACGAGGAAGAGACAGAAAAGGAGGGCAAATGGAAATAGGAAATAAAAGAGGAAGTGGGAAGTGTGCTGCTGCATTGTGGGATTGCAATCCAGGTCACAAAGCAAATAAAATGGGTATGACCTGTTGAATGGGAAACAAATTTTCTCTGTAAACTTTAACCCAAATCACCAAAAAAAAAGAAAGAAAGAAAGAAAGAAAAGGAAAAATAGCTAACTAAGTAAATTACAATCATTCCATTGCACCACCTTCACCACTGTCCTTGTCCAACAGCTTCCATCACACTGAAGATTGCTTCACCTGACTTCCTCCAGGAAGCCTGCCATGGTCTCCCCACAAGTGGGCAGACAAGGACTTACAACATCTTCTATCTTGCTCAATTTTCTATTCCCAGCACCAATTCCAGCATCTGCCACATAGTAAGAACTGAAAGGTGTTGTTGGAAAGACTCTATAAAGATGAGCAGTTTAAAATACACTAACAACTAGGAGTTCGTGTTGACAAAAGGAGCCCTGGTAATACAATGGTTTAGCACTCAACTGCTAACCAGAAGATTGCGGGTTTGAACCCAGCAACTGGAGGAAAGACCTGGCTCTCTGCTTCTGTAAAGACTTCAACCCTGGAAAAAGCCTGTGGGGGCAGTTCTCTTCCGTCCTCTGGGGTGTCTATGAGTCAAACTTGACTTCACAGCTCACAAGTGGTTACTGAGAGCTCCCCATGCACCGGACACTGGATCACAGAGCTTGACACGGGAAAACCTCTCACAGCAGCACAGAGAGGTGGTGGAACTGGCCCAAGAGGACCCTGCTCGTTACGTACAG
This sequence comes from Echinops telfairi, assembly GCF_000313985.2. Lineage (NCBI taxonomy): Eukaryota > Metazoa > Chordata > Mammalia > Afrosoricida > Tenrecidae > Echinops > Echinops telfairi. The sequence goes on along the minus strand of NW_022104341.1, from coordinate 80,119,069 downwards.
TGATTCTGGCCACTGAAAGAGCACTGGGCAATCTGGGGCCAATTTCAGGGAGACCTGGGGGCATCGTGGTTACAAATTGGACTGTTAACCACAAGGTCAGTGGTTTGAAACCACCAGCTGCTGAGGGAGAAAGGTGAGGTTTTCTACTCTCATAAAAAATCACAGTCTCAGCAACCCACTGGGGCAGATCTACCCTGTCTTATAGGGCCGCCATGAGTCAGTATGGACCCGATGGCAGGGAGTTTGGTGTGGTTTGGGCAGTGGATAAGTCTGCACATTCACTTACGGACCAATGTTTGCTTCCATAGGTAGATTCAAACTAGACTGTTCCTCTGAAGGAAGGAAGGAAGAAAGGGCAACTACAAATAAGAAGCTCAAAAGGTAAAAGCAAATGACCAGCAAATTGTAAATGCTGTCCCCTGCCCTCTCTGTCCCAGAGGGAAGAAAATAAAGACTCCCCTGAAGGTAAAGGTTGTACAAGTCTCAGCATTCAGGGCAGAGGCATATGGGTACTGCCTTCGGGGGCAGAAAGTGGTGGTCAAGGGCTGATCTGAACACCTGCAGCTTCTTCCAAGGAGCCACCTGACCTAGTGTGACAGAGAAGGAACAGAGAGTCCAGCAGTCAGTGCTACCCTCCCCCAGAGATGGTATCAGGGCTCTGGCTTCTAGGGGCCAAAGGGGAAGACCTCTTGGCTCTTTGCAAGGGAAGCTCGACACTCGGGGTGACCCAGTCTACCCACCCACCCTTTTACAACACAGTGCTAAGTCAGCCCTGTCGTTCAGAGTTCAGCCTGGACCCTTAAATTCAACTGCTGAGTTATGATCAGCTGGCATCAGCCCACGGAGAACACTCCAGCCTTCTATAGTGGACTCTCCTAAGGGTTCCTTACCAATCCAGAGGAGTGAGAGTTGACCAGACCATAAAGACTGCGAAGGGTTTTCAGGTAGAGGACAGACTGCAAATCCCTAGAGGAATGACCAAGGACTACACATTAGAGGGAGGGAAGGAGACAGGGAAATCAGAACCACGGAGCGACCACGGAGCCCCAAACACAAGGTAGCAAGTAGAGAGAAAGACAAACCTCTTCAATCTAACCAAAGTTGGTGGAAGAGATGAGGCTGGAGAGGCACATGTGTGCTCTAGGATAGTAATGAGAAGTTTACTTTTTAAGGCCTTTGTTTGCAAGTAGCAGATGACGAAGTAAAAACAACGAACTCATCCAATCTGCATGGTGATGAGCCCAATAGGGATCAGTGGAAGTTACAGAGTCCTGGTCAAATGGGTAAGCCGTGGGGCTGAATCCATCTCTAAGTCCCAGGTGGAAAGTCTGAAGGTTTGTGTAAATGCATTCAGAGCGGCCACAGCTTACACCACAAAGCCTGGACTTCAGGACTGGGACACATGCAATCTAATTTTCTAATGAATCGTGAACATATTGTGAGCAAAATTTTCGACTCCAGTTCTCTTAGGAAAGAAGAGAGCCAAAGTAATAATTACGCTCACAATTACACTATCAAGCACAGAATTTAAATGCGGAAGGAATGCCATCAAACACCACAGAGAACTCCACGGAGGCACCATCCAGCATCCAGCCACCATCCAGCATGCGGTGGCTTTGGACCAAGACTTCCCAGGCCCTCCAGTGCTAGGTCCAGTCTAGGAAGACATCCTGCGGCAGATGCAGTTCTGGGCCTCAGAGCCTTGAAAATCCCAGAGGATTCAGGAGTGGAAGAGTAAAAGGAGGAAATTCCTGGAGAGGGAGGGGGCCCGGCACAAGCAGCAGCTTTTCCAAGCTTGGGGCAACAGTTTTGTGTTTCAGCGGATGCACAGCACAGATTTAAAAGCCTGAGGATCCAGGACAAGCGCTTGGCGAGAGGGCTTGGCAGCCACTGTGAGGAGGAGCTGGGCCACCGGCTGCCTGCGGATTAAGTGGGCGGCCAGGCGGCAGCGATGGGAGATAAAAGGAGTGAAGTGGATAATATTTAGAGGCAGACTCTTGGGAGGGAAGGACGTCAGCAGCGAGGCTGGCAGGCTGCGACGCTCCTCAGCATTCCTTCGTTTCCTCCCCCCCAAAGCTGCATTGCACCAGCGACCTCGTCCTGGCTTTGAGAGATGTCCAAATGGGAACTATTAACAAAGGCACGCTCCCATTTTTATCTGCGGCAGAGAGCGCTTCCCTCCCTCTCAGGCCCGGGGTGGGTGGGACGGTTGGGGGAAGGAGATGGGGCGTCTTGGAATTCTCGTGAAGTGGCCCCTTCCAACTCTCTGATGGACGGAGGCTGTGTGTGTGTCTATGAGCTGACAATTCTTCAAAGCGAACGGGCTAGGGTTTCACGACGTGAATGGTCTTCGAGTCCAAAAGTGTCTGGGAGCTGAATGTTCTAAGATTTCACCATTCTTAGATTTCCTCCGAATACGGGCTTGGGAGTCCGGGTTCCCCTGAGTCTGGAAGCCTTCATTCTGCGGACCTCGGATTTGAACATGGAATTCTTTCGCGGCATCAGGCATCAGGGTACCTTGGCTTTATGGCCTCATTCTCTTTGCACCAATGCCCCTAAGACTGCGGTTCTCAACCTTCCTAATGTGGCAACCCTTTAATACAGTTCCTCATGTGGTGGTGACCCCCCAACCCCTGCAACCATAAAATTATTTTCATTGCTACTTCATCACTGTCATTTTGCTACTGTTATGAATTGGGCGACCCCTGTGAAAGGGTCGTTCGACCCCCAAAAGGGTCTCAACCCACAGATTGAGAACCGCTGCCCTAAGATATCCTGAGCCCCTGTTTCTGACACACCCCTCACCACTCAGATGATGTATATGAAATGCTGATTCTGAGTGGACCAGTTCCGGGGGTGGGGAGGGGTGGCAGACAGTGCCAGCCACACCTACACAGAGTTGAACACAAATGCTCAGGGGTCACCAAGGGACTCTCACACCCTGTGACTGACAGCTCTGTGTGTGAGAGAGGGACACACAGTGGCTGCTGTGCAGGGTGCAGAAGCACAGGGTGCACTAGGGGCTGGACCAGTGGGGGGAGTTAGGGGGGTGGAGCTATTCAGTACCCACCAGGACAAGCCGAACTTGCATTCGACCTTGCGGGAGAGGCTCTCACTCAGGGTGAGTTCTGGGGAAAGGAAGCCTTGGCGATCCCAGGTCCTCAAGGAACGGCAGCTGCCTTAGGGGAGATGTTTGCTCCCTTCCTTCCAGCCAAGGAGAGATCACGTGGGCTTGGGAAGGTTGAGCACGGTGGGTCTGAGGGACCGTCCATCTGTCCTGTGGAGGCCGCGAAGGCACACACAGAGAGCGCTGGGAGGCTGAAGAGCAGCCACTCTTGGAGAAGAGGAGGCGCAGGATGGATTCATGGAAGAGGAACAGAAAGAGGGGGAGAGGGCCTCCACAGGACTGTGGAAAACTGGAGCACAGGTGACTGGGGTAGAAAAGCAGTGTGCACTACCCCTGGAAAGGTGGTGCGCCCTCTGCCAGGCAAAGGCCATGCCACCCCCGCGTCTGGTTCCGGCACCCTGTGCTGTTTTGATGCTAGAGGGAGCTCTAGCTGATGTGGAGAGGGGCAACCAACAGAGGAGGGGCTCCGAGGCTGGCAGGTGTCCAGCGGACTGTGCTGGGACAGGTAGGGGCTCTCTCTGCTCTGCAGACTGGCAGCGAGAGGCAGCAGGATCACCCACGGGAACCACACAGTTTCCGGAAAGGACAAGTATTTATCAGCAACAGCCCGCCAAAGAAAATCCCACCAGTCCCTCCCACCTGCAAGGAACTCATGTTCAAAATCGTGCAGGGGGTGGTCCAAGGCATCCGAGAGACAGGAGCCAAAGACGAACACCTCAGGAGTCACAAGTGGGTAGATCCTGGAATGGGCTAGCTCTGTGTTTTCATGGGTCAGAGGAGGCGACTGCAGAGAAAAAAGGTCTAGTCCAAAGTCACAGGCAAGGTAGTACTGGGGCCAAATCCTGCTTTGTACTTAACCCTCTTGTGCGTGTGTTTTTTGTAAGGCAGGGGACTGTTAAAGTTGAAGATTGTCACTAAGGCTTATACCATCATTCTGCTTACATTCATTCTTCCAGCAGCGGTGGGAAAGAGGGACAGTCCAATGATCTCTGACCATTCCATCATCCAATTCATCCATGCTCCACAGATTCACTGAGCATGGAATACATCTGGCCCGTCGGGGTAAAGACAGAGGAGCTCTGACTATAAACCAAGGAAACCTTGCTGTATTCAACTATGTCAGCTTAGCCCGTGTTGGGGTGCCGTCTACCCCGTGGTCCCTTGAAAGACTGGTCGTGCATTCCAGAGAAGCTTTGGGTGCTCACACATCTTTGGGGTCTTGTATTTTAGAATCACCTTCACACACAATTTAGAAGTCAGGGGGAAGGAAAATTCACGTAAATTAGTGTCTGTATTTTTAATTCTCTCTCTTTTAGAAAAAATTAGCAGGAAATGATAACCTCACCAGCACATGCGCGCGCACACACACATGCATGCGCGCACACACACAAATAATGACATCTGTCAATGAAAAAAAAAATCAAGTCATCTCTCAAAGGCCTGTAAAACATGGGTTTTGGAATAAGAAAACACAAGTGTGATTCTTTCATCCACTTGGCCTGGCAGTATAATCACAGCTAACCGATGTAACATTTCTGATCCTCAATTTATCGCCTGTAGTAATATCTGCTCTAATATACCTTGTAGCAGGTCTAGATTAAAGATAACAGACATAAATGGTCTCATGCAGCACGCTGCACAGAGACGGAGTTCAGAACATGAAGATTTTGTGGTTTCTAACCTGCCAGGTAGGAGCCTGGATGACACCGAGTTGCTAACTACAACCTGATAAGTTTGAACCTACCTGACATTCCGGGGGAGAAAGATGAAGCTGTCTGCTCCATGAAGACCGAAGTCTTGGAAACCCAAAGGGGCAGTTCTACTCTATTCTATAAAGTTGCTCAGAGGCAGAATTGACTCAATGGTAGTGACGTTGTTGTTGTTGTTGTTGTTGTTGTTGTTGTTGTTGTTGTTGTTGTCGTTGCTTTGAGACTCCCTAGTGAGGGGGCTGTAAGACTTTACCAGCATTTTGAACGCTGGCAGCCCTGTCTGATAATTCAGGCTCTACACATGGTGGCAGCTGGTACCAGTCCCTGAGAGCTGAGAGGCGAAAACAGAGCTGATTGAAATCTGCAAGTCCCAAGAGTGTCATAAGATTGGGACTCAAGTGTCAGGCATCACCAGGTACTGGCACAGGGGCCCCACCACCACTTATTAATCCAGCTTTACTTGATTAAAAGCAAAGCACAGTGGGCCTGGCTGCTGGGTGAGGCCACCAATAGGGCAGAGTTGGGGTCTCTTGCCCAGGAGCCGGTCCAGAGTCTTTCCAAAGCACAGAGCCTATGAGGGGGTACCCCCACCCCAAATTGGAAATTTTTTTCAAAGCTAGGTATTTACTTTTTTAAATCAAAACAACCTTATCACCTTCAAAGTACTCTCCATTACACTTGATACATTTGTCAAATCCGTGATTCCATTCTTGGAAATATTTTTCAAACTCATCTGTTCAGATGGCTGACAGCACCCCCCTCACTCATTTTTTTCTTCATCTCTTCTACGTCTTCAAATGACTGTCCTTTTGTGTCCCTCGTCATTCAAGGAAACAAAAAAGAAGTCCCAAGGAGCGAGGTCAGGTGAGTAAGGTGTGTGGGGCAAGAGGGGCATGCTATTTTTTGACAAAAACCGGCGCACGGAGATGGCTGCATGAGCAGGTGCGTTGTGGTGACAAAACCAGTTGGCAGAGACACTTCTCATTCCCAATCTTCTGTTAAAATGCACTGAACCGAGCTGTATGATAGTCCAGATAACTTCCCCATCTCTTCAACCACCCGCAGTCCGCCTTCCAGCACAAGTGCAAGGATTTTGCTGATCTTATCGTCCACAGCGGTCGGCGTGAGAGATGAAAATAATAACAATGTGCATTCTGTCAGGGGGCTTGAGGAGGAGGGGGAGGGAGGAGAGCTGTTGCCAAAGGCTCAATAGAAAGTAAATGTCATAAAATAATAATAATTTATAAATTATCAAGG
>NW_022104341.1:80104938-80112267 GCF_000313985.2 Echinops telfairi | reverse complement strand
TGCGTGCGTGAGTGTGCGCATACACGTACTACTATGAAAGCTCCACCTAGTGGAGCTTTTTTCCAGTTTTGGGGGGGTACCCGCTCGTACATCCAGGAGGTTATTTTACCTTATCCACAATCTCCCACAAGTCCTCACACAATCAGCTCAACTTTGAGAAGCTGGCAACTCAAAGTTTCCCCTGTAATCAATGAGGGTCAAGGAGCCTTGCCCCAGGTAACATACAAGCTGGGGGTTTTAGGCCCAAGGCTGAAACTGACACCTAGAAGCAGCTCTCCTCGCTCTTGGACCACTATGCTGAGCACCCGCAGTCTCCATCCCAACTGCACAGCCAAAGGAAATAATTTCTCTACAAGTAAGGTTTCTCCAAAAAATAAAATTGTGGATACCATGTTCTAAAGGGAGAACAATAAGGAAGACAGGACTAAGAAAGAATTACAGGAGGAGACTGAATTTCTAGCCAGGAGGAAGCAAGAGAAACAGCAAAGGGTGCCGGGAAAAGCACATCCTTCCATCAGAGTCCAGCAGAGTGGTGCTGTTCCTTATTAACCGTGTGACCTTGGGCAGGTCCTGCACCCTTTCAGAGTGTGCACCTTACAAAGTCCAAAGGTTGTTGCAAGAATTCAGGGGAGTGACAAAGGCCCTGAAGCCTCCTCAGGGTACCTGGCACATGGAAATGATTACAGCCATCATGCGGAATGCCCGGGCTACAAGGAGGTTGAAAGATGACCTAATCCTGGTGTCTCATTTCACAGGCAGGGGCCACAAGAGCCACAGACGGGAAGTGACTTGCCCAAGGTCACAGAGAAAACGCGTGGTGTTATCGGGCCCAACACCCTCAGTTTGTTTTGAAATTAGAGACCCAAATCTACCATGACATCCAATCTCCGAAACTAGGCAAGGCTGGAAGTTAGCTCCTCTTTCAGCTCTGGAGGTTCCTCTGGTTCTCGGAGGCCCAACACTTGAACTTTCTCTACTTCACAAGGCAACACTATACAAATTTTTAAAACACTCCAATTAAAACTAAAATCTCAGGCTTCCCTCTTAAAATCACTGTGTACGGTTCACCCCCCCCCCTTACACACACACACACACACACACACACACACACACACACACTCCAAACATTTTGCAATAACAATAATGCCGAGAGGAGAGAAAAATAAAAATCGGATGCACTTAACAGATATTTCAGTACTATAATGCATCACAGATGTTCCTATCAAGCAGTGCACGTGCGCGCACACCATTTCACTGCGACGGCTATTGCTGCTCGGACTCGGGGTTTGGAATCCCTCACAGCCCCGTCCATGCAGGTGCCTGGACCTCATTCAGCCTTCCTGGTCAGCCCTGGGCTCCCCAAGAGGGGGGTTTCCTCGCCTTGCTCCAAAATGATGACAGGGCAGTCAGCTGGGACAGACCCTGTGGTAGGTAGGGAAGGCTGTGTAGATTAGGGCACCCAATGGAATCCTGTTGCCTTTTGTTTGGGACCTGCTTCCTGCCGCCCTTCAGAGAAGCTGGAGCCAAGAACAAGCTTAAGCAGGGCACAGGCTGGGGACTGGGTGGGCAGGATTTTACAAACCAGAGATTACAGCCCGTTTGATCTCCAGACGTGAGCCTTGGACACTGTCAACGGCTCCTTGGCGGCCGATGGATAGCTCTCGGGAACTTTTTCCCTAAAACACAGCTTCACACAGTTTCCGGCAAATGTTTTCAGCCTCCCCAAGCCGTCATTTGGTTGAACAGCACTGTTTCCAGACCCCGAAGAGAGCTGTGTTGTTTTAAAGGAGTCGGATTAAAGCCAGGGGCTGTTTAACCAGAGGGTCTGTTCGCTCCCTGCAGCCCTAATCCGGTCCCTTTGTGGTACAAAGAGGGTGTTGAAAGTGATGGTGGATTCCCCCACCTCCCTAACCTGAAAAAGATATCTAGGCTGCTGGACAGAGAGGCCTCCCACAAATCTCCCTCCAAAATGAGATGGGCGTTGAGGGGCCCCCTCCACCCGCCCCAACACACACACACACACACACACACACACACACACACACAATATCAGCTCCTGAGCCTGGCAAGGGAAAAGTCACTTCAGAGGGAGAAGGCCGGTCGGTTCAGAGGGCTCAGTGCTGGGCCAGAGAATACACAGGATTTCCCCCTGTGGAGACGGAGTCAGGCGTAGTCAGAACCCTGCGGGGCGTGACTAACTGCCCCAATATTCCTGCCACCGGGGTCCTCTGGGTAAGGACTCCACAATTATGGGAGAGCCAGCAGGAGAACGGACAAACCGTTCTTTCATTTGGCCGGCAAATCAATCTGCCTTCTTACCTCCCCGGGGACAATATTGCATTTCCCCTGGAAAAACAAAGGCCAGAGCGCTCCAAAGGGGGGTCGGCTTCTGCTGCTGTTTCCCTGGTGAAAAGCTTGCAACGTCTCTGGAGCAGCGAGCAAGTCTGGTGCCTAGTGCTAGGGTTTCTGGCCCAGCCAATTTATGGGGCAAGCTCTTCACTGGGGGCGCGTGTGTCCAGACCCACATCTCACTAGAGGCATGCACCCAAGTATTGTCCTGCAGCCTCCTTGTAGGAGCACCTGGCCCAGGGTGCGGGCCCTCCCACCCCCAGGTTGACAGGCTTGTTCTCAGGGCACAGATGGGAGCTCGTGGTTCCCAGATCCTGAGACAGGCATCGGGGGCCAGTGAGTTGTCAATGACCTCTGCCTAAGAGGGCCATGAGCTTCTACACCTCCTAAGCCCTGCCTTTCTCCCTGGCCCCACTCCTCAGGTTCAGAAATCAGAACTGTCAACCTTTGCGCCCAGCACATTGTTCTGAAATTATGAACCCCCAGGCGATCCTTGCCTGACTCTCTCCTGCTCGAGGGGGCAGTGTGAAGGTCACCTTTCACGCGCTGCCAGCAAGTCCATTCCTACTCCTAGACCCCATAACCCCAAACCAAACCACCTCACTGCCATCAAGTCCATGCAGACTCATGATACCCCTATGGGGCAGGGTAGAACTGCCCCCTGTGTGCTTCTGAGACTAACTCCTTTATGGGAGTCGGAAGCTCCTTCTTTCTCCCAAGGAGCAGCTAGTGATTTCAAACTGCTGACCTTGTGGTTCACAGCCCAATGTATAACCACTCCAACATCACAGGGCAAGGTCAAATTGCCCTTGTCAAGGGTTTCTGAGACTGTAACTCATTATGGGAGTGAAAAACCTCATCTTTCTCCCGAGGAGTAGCTGGTGGTTTTGCGTGGCTGACCTTGCCATAAGGAACCCAGTGCTTAACCACTATGCCACCCAAACTCTGGGCACCTAGAGCTTTGCCAACACAGCAAACAGCAACAGGCTGGGCCTGTGAGTGGAGGTGAGTCCCATCCGTGGCAGCCCAGTGCGTTACAGAGTAGAGCTGCTCTGCGGGGCTGTAATCGTTACAGGAACAGCTTGCCACGCCTTTCTTCCACGGTGCAGCTACAGAGATTTGAACTCCCAACCTGTAGGTTAGTCATGGAGTGTGAGTCATTGGCTCCGCCCAGGGACTTTGTTTTGCAAAGGCCTGGGAATCCAGCAGTGCTTAAGCTCAAAGCGCAACCCAGGCCTCCACACACACCAGGACCAGGACCCTTCCCCGGCAATGTCATCAGTGTCTTGTGGCCCTCTGTGCTAGCTTCGGATGCATAGTGCTGTGTGCGCCTCCACCATCGCCTCAAAGACAAGCCCCTGCTCTGCCAACACCAGAGATCTGTCTCCGGGAAGCCGAGCACTGACCAGCAGCTCCCTTTTTTTGTTTCTGATCATCTGCTGCTTTTTTTGTTTCTGATCATCCTTCTGCTCAGGCAAGCACAGCAGGTGGGGAGTGTATTTTCCCCACAGGTGCCATCACACCGGTAGAAGCAGTTCCCCTCAGTTCTGGTGCACACCCAGTCCCCAGCACCCCCACCGCAGAGCAGCTGGAGAAATGCCCCGTCCCCAAATGACCTCTCCTGACAGTGAAAGGACCAGCTCTGGTTGCTCATAGAGTGGATCATCAGAGAAGAGGCCACGGCGCACAGGGGCTACCCAGCGTTGGGAGCACGGGTGCCCCGTGCCTACCTGGGAGAAGTTGAGCCCATTGAGGGGGTGACACTGCTCCTCCACTCGCTCCACCGCCCCGGTGCTCTTCTTCATCTTCTCGGCCTGCTGCGCCAGGTAGAGGTCCAGCACAGGCACACCGCGGGAGCGCACGTCCGTCTCCGTGAGCGAGTTCACCATGAGCATCACCCACACAGGCCTCTTGCGCTCCCAGTTGCCCGCGATGGCGTTGAACAAATAGTCCGCATACAGCCCCTTGCCCCGCTGTGCGGGCGTCATCCACGAGGGCATCATCAGTTTCACGTAGTCCAGGTGGCGCTTCAGGCGCCAGTACAGCTCCCGGGGCAGCACGTCCTGCAGGTTCTCCCCGTGGGGCAGCAGCTGGCAGCTGGCCAGCGCCGAGATGGTGTAGGGATCCGTCAGATCCAGCTCGAAGTAGACCCTGGCGCTGGCCTGAAAGGCCGCCTTGGAGTTGTCTGGGATAAAGTCCCACACGCGGGTGTATGGGACATGGATGGTACCAAACAGGTACGCTGGAGGGTCGCGCCGAATAGTCCACAGGAAGGAGTTCAGGTCCCTCTGCTGCAGGGGAAGAAGAGAGAAGGCAGACAGTGAAGGGCAAGGCAGCTGAGAAGAGCCGAAGTTGGCACGGAGGGCTGCCAAGGGAGGAGTGAGGGTGGCAGATATAGAACTACACTGGGCTGTGGTAAGGGACTCAGGTTTGGGAACCAGGAAGACCCATATGCAAATCCCAACAGGGCCCTGTCTTTGCTATATATGTGATCTTGAGCAAACCATTTCTCATCCTATAGACTCAGTGTCCCCCTGTGTAAAACGGGGACGGGCATGACAGCAGCTATCTCAGGGGTGGCTGTGAGGATTCAAAGGCACCAGAGGAGTCCATCCCACCCAGAGTGCAGTGCCGACCCAGAAGAAGTGAACCATGATGGGGAAGCGGTCGTTATGATTAGCAGTCGCACAAGTGCCAAGGACTGCCACACCACCGGAGAACATGCATGGTTGGCCAAGTCAAACCTTCCTTCCGGGGTGGGTGGTGTGTTGTGGGGAGTGGGAGGAGAGAGAGACCAAGAGTCCTGCTCTGGAAAGAAGGAAGGAAGTCATAGAACTTTACAATCCAACCATTCCGAGATACACGCCAAGAGCACCTTGAAAGTAGAGCACCTATTAAAAATAGCACACCTATTTAACAGCTACTTCCGATGCACCAGGGTGGCTACGGTTTTCTTTGGGGAGGGGAGGGCTGGAGTGTCAGCTCCTCTGTTGGACCTGCTGAGATCACAGATGAGAAAGGGCATGAGCCCGGAATAGCCCTGGTTCTGGTGGGGAGGGTGCCATGGAATTCATCCTAAGAAATGTGCAGAGTCCCCACACTTTCCAGTTTCCTTCCTTAAAGGTGTATCTCGTCTTCAAGCCCAATTCTGTCATCTTCTGTGACCTAATAACATCAGACTAATTGGGAGAGAGGGAGAGAGAAGAAGGGGGTGGAGGGATGTGGAAGAGGGGGAAGGGGAAGTAGAAGTATTAGCACTATTAGAGGCGTACAGAGGGGCCTTCATTTAGGGGCAGGGTCAAGGAGCATGAGGAGGGGATGATCATTTCTCTCAGGAAAAGTGACCCACCCCGCAAAAAAAGAACTATCCCTGGACTGCTCACTGCCCACTTGCAAGTTTTAGATCCTCATACACAGACACACACACACACACACACACCTCACCCCTATTGTAGCACAAATTAAAGGTTCACGTTTGGGTGAGTGATTTGGGAGGGAGGTGCGAACTGTACTTTACTGACAACCCCAGAATTCTAAGACCCAGTGTCTTGGAATTAGAGCCTAGCCAGTCAACCAGTTCCAGTTGCAGGCAGGCCAGGGCAGGGCAGGGCAGGGCGTGAAGGTGCACCTTGCCCAAGGTCAAGTCAAGAACTCCCCGCTGGTAGCAGAGTGGGAGGACTCTCTCCCAACAGCCAATCTTGGGTTATTTTCACATAGCAGTTAACACTTGTGAGGGTGGGGTACTAATGGAGGGGGCAGGAGAACAAGAGCAAATTACGGAAGTCCTTGTTTAGGAAGAAAAATTAGGAGAAGTGATTATTGGGCCCTCAAGGAAATATTAAGCCAGCAAGCCCTGCCTTGCGCTCTTCTCTGGAATGGTCCCCCTTTCCGCACAAGAGCGCTTGGGAAAGCGGGAGCAGGCAGGGGCCTGGGCTGGAGAGGGGATCAGCACTAGGTAGAAAGTTTGCCTGGGGTCAAAGTGGGCGGGCAGGGTGACTGAGAGCGAAGCCTGGGAGCCAGCCGGTGTGTGAATGAGGGAAAGGGTCTGATCGAAGTCCGAGGGGAGAGAGCTGGGGATGGTAGTCCGAAAGGAGCCGAGCTCGGAAGGCTAAAGCAGGGCGAAAGAAGGGCGGGCAAAGGTGTCAGGGAAAGGAGAAATGTCCCCAGGGTCAGGAGAATCCTGAGAAGAGCGGGCCAGCGAGCGTCAGAGTGTGGAGGACCGGAGAGAGGAGCGCCCCATCTCGGCTCGCGGGGACCGAGCAGGAGCCGGCAGGGAAGGGCGCCCCGAGGCTGCGCCCGCTCAGCAGAGGTGGAGCGGGCAGGATGAAGTGGGTGCAGAAGGCAAGACCCCATCATCGTCCCCAAGGGACTGAAGTTCCCCGGGCGGGCGAGAACGCGGCTGGGCAGGCGCTCGCTCACCGATCCGGGCGGCCGGCACTGTCCTCCGTCCGGGGGCTGCGGGCGGGCGCGGGCGGTGGCCAGGAGGGCGGCGAGCAGCGGCCCCGCCAGGGCGGCGTGCATCCTGCCGGGACCCGCGGGGCGCGGGGAACCCTCTTGGGCGGCGCCCCCTCCACGGGGCGGAGAGCCCCCAGCTGGGCACGGAGCTTTCTCAAGAGCGCGGGGGCTCCAGCCACTGGATGCTGGGAGCCCTCCGGGGCGTGGCTGGATGTCCTGGTCGGACCTGGGGGTCCCTAAGGGGCGGGGCTCCGTCTGTAGGAAGTGGGGGACCCTCTGGGGCGGGGCCCCCTCCCCAGGGCACGCAGCCCCCTTGGCCCGGCCCTGGGGTTCCCAGAGCACTCGGGGGTCCCAGAGTTCCCAGGGCGCGCGGGGTCCAGGAGCTGTGTCGGCGTCCAGGGGAGCGCGGGACGCCTGGGCCAGTACCGAGGTCCGGAGGTGCGCGGGGTTCCGGGGCTATGCTGGGGACTCGGGGCGCGCAAAAGTCCCAGGGGTGCTTGGCGCTCCAGGGGGCGCGCAGTGGGA
>NW_022104341.1:80073954-80104538 GCF_000313985.2 Echinops telfairi | reverse complement strand
GTTCCTCTCTTGATCCCTCGCTCGCTCCCTCACACGCGCGCGGAGGGAGGCGATGCCCGCAGCAGCCACTTCCCAACTTTCCAAACTTCCCAGCGCAACTTTTCCTCTCCTCCCCTGCCCGCGCCTCCTCCGCCCGCATCCCTCCCCCTTCTCCTCGCCAGTTCTCCGCCGGGCCGTCGCCTCCGCGCGGGGCCGCCAGAGGGCGCGCCGGCCGAGGCCCCACTGCCCACCTCGGCCCGCTCCTGGGTGGAAGCGGACTGGAGGGGCAGGGACACGTCTGGGGACGTGGACCAGCAGCGTCGCCCTGCGCGCCCGCCGCTCGCGCCCGGGAGAGAATAAACGGCCGGAAGGGCAGGGGAGAACTCCAGGCACTGAATGTTGGATCTGTTATCACTCCACTGTGCCTAACACAAACATGTGCTCAGGTGCTCTGCAAACACTCGTTGATTTAAAAGCAACAAACCAACACTATAAAATAATCATCCTCAACATTTCTAGGAACCCTCTCTTTTCAAAAACCTCTGCAGTTATTTCACTGAACCCAACGAGGATTCTATGCAAAGGTGTCGTCCAGTGGCTCCTTCCACCGAAGTGGGCTGCCGCGTCCTTCTTCGTTGTTTGTTATTAGTCTGCAGGCTCCACCAAAACGTGTCTCTGTGGGTGACCCTGCTGCCATGGGAAACTCCAGTGGCGTGGCTTCCAGCATCCCAGCAACCCACAAGCCACCTCAGTACGGCCACCTGCGGACAAGTGATGGGCAAACGGGAATGGCATTGGATACCAACCATCTATCGGCCCCTCCATGGGAGAAAGATGAGGCTTTCTGCTCCCATAAGGATTCACAATCAGTCCAGCGGACTAATGGACCATCCACAATCTTGAGACCAAACGAGCTAGATGGTGCCCTTCCAGGTGATGGTGCGGCAACAACCTCCGGCTGCTCGGAAAAGATCACATTGGAATGTCCTGGATGAAGGGCAAGAAAAATACAGAAAAATCCTCAGAAGCCTAATAGAGACCCGTCAGAGGCAGGTGGGACCCTGAGACAATGACCCATGGTCATCGTTCAGGTCTGGAACTTACCTCACCCCTGTGATAGAATCAACCACTTAAGACAAAAGGCACCATTTATCCAGAGGTCAGAGGGTTGGGGTGGGGGTGGGGGGAAATGAGGACTGGAAAGAGGGAGAAAAAAGAACAAGCCATGGAAGATGGAGGGGGTTGCGCTGGCTGAGTTGAAACAAAATGCGTCTGAACTGTTGAATGTAAGATTGATCCTCTGCCCCATAAACTTACGTAATTCACAATAACGAAAAATCTCCACAGCAACGGTAACCAATAACAAATGAGGCAAGGGGGTGTGGAGACACAGCAACCCTCCCACTCTGCTGTTGGGACTGTACGGGCAACCTTGAAAGTGAAAAACAAACCTGATGCATGAAATGATAGTGCTTTGAGATCTCACCTGTACACACCGCTACTGATATGATTAATGAGATACAGGCAGGCTATTTACCATGCCTAGATATCCAAAACCAAGCCACACTGCCATACAATTGACCCTATAACAGAAGGGACTGCCCCCATGAGTTTCCCAAACTTGAAATCTTTCCAGGCGCAGACAGCCTCATCCGTCTTCCTGTGGAGTTGCCGATGGGTCCCAACTGGTTACCTTGTGGTTAGCAGTTCAACGCATGACCAGTATACCAGAAGGGCTCCTTGGCCTAATAGACCCAGGAGACTTGAAACGATAGAGCCACACCAAATCTTGTTCAGCATTGGTCACAATAGCTAACATGTAGAAACAAGCCAAACATCCATTAGCTGGTGAATGAATAAACAAACTGTAGCATATTCCTAAAGTGGGAGCATTATTCAGCCGTAAAAAAGAATAAAGTACTGATACGCACTGAAATATAAATGGATTTTTTTAAGTATGCTGAAGAGAAGAAGCCAGTCATTGCCGCAACCCCCCCCCCATCCAATGTATTGCACAACTCCATCTATTTGGCATGTCTGTAATAGACAAGCCCATAGATACAGAAAATCGATCGGAGGTTGTCTGGGGCCTGGAGAATGGGGGAGTGCTAAGTGACGGTATCTTTTGGAGGAGAAACAGTTCTAAGATGGATTGTGGTGATGGTTGCACAAGTCGGTGAAGACACTAACAATCATTGACTTGTGCACTATAAATGGGCACATTGTGAAATGTGAATTTTATCTCCATAGCACTGTCGTGAAAAAAAAAAACAAACAGGGAAGAACAAACAAGTCTGGGGTCCCAGGAGACAGTGTTCCTTACGAACAATGGTCTTAAATGCTTTTAAACAACTTAGTTGGTTATGTGATAAAGTGAGAGAAGCCCTGGATGACGAGTCGTAGAGACGTGTCCGAGGTCTGCCAATGTCTCCCTTAGTGGCTTCTTCTGTTAATACCTCAATGAGTAGTAGCTCTGGGTTGTTCAGCTGTCCGCCCTGGACCTCCGTTTCCCCATCATCACCAGGATAAACAGGCCGAGAGTCTTCCGGAGCCCCTTGCATCTAACAGAGTTCCTAGCTCCATGGTCATAGATTGGCCCTGTGGGAATGGGCACGGGGTTCAGAAGGGCCCACTTTCCTCTTATTGCATCTTAATTAAGTTGTTCAATCAGATGGGTACCAGGAATCTGTAGGCTGTAACAGTCAGGCCGGGACTAGAAAGCTTGTAGTGTAACTAAACCAACAGACCTGCCTCCTGAGCAGATCCAGGAACCCCAGGTTCTGCCAAAGGCATCTTTTCGGGAAGGAGATGAGAGCTCCCTTGCTCAGGCACCTGTGCCAAGGAGGAGCTTTGTTCAGGGCCTGAGAGCTGCCCTTTCAGCAGGCCAGTGCCCAGGCCACCAGCCACACTGGCATTTTAAATGGCCCGCCCTGCCCTGACTTCCAGCTCCAGTTCCCATCCCAGCTCTTCCCTATTGCCATCATCCCCCAGCTCTGTCTTCTCCACCCCAGGTTCGGTTAGTTGGAAGTTAATCTGAAATGATGGCAGGGCATGCTTGTCTTGGGTGGGGTTTGGATCCGAGGACCATGAAAAGGTCAGTAGTCTATAAACGTGGAAAGAATCAGGTTTGTAGATAATGAAATGATTGCATCCTTAGAGGCTGTCGATGCATCGCTCACTCAGCTCCTAAGCAGAAAGGACAAGATCCAAGTCTGCCCAAAGTTGCCTAGGAAGGCCTGGTGCTGTAAGTCCAAACATGAGCCACTGAAACCCTCTGGAATACAATTCTACTCTGACATCATTTGCCGTAAGTCGGAGTCAACTGGTCAACAACTGACCTGTGTTTTCTTTTATTGAGCTGACGCACGGACAGTCATTCCTTCACAAGATGGGAGAAAAGAGGCGCCTGATCAAAGAAGCAAAATAAAGGATCAGAGTTTGTAGTAGTTACAAAATCTGTTGTCAATTTGGGACTTAACAAGTAAAGGGGTGGAGTTTAACCAGTCAATAAGGTCGCAGCTTGATGACCTCATTGGAGGTGCTAAGGAGATAAATAGCTCGTTGGAGGCGATATACATACCCCCTCCCTGAGACATTCTACTGACAAGACCCATGGAGCTATGCTGATGGCAGCCAGAGCCCTAGAGTTGGAGGAGCTACATGGAGACCCATGCCAGCGCGAGACACTTCCACTGCCGTTGGACCCACAAGATCAGTGGCCTATGGTCTTCCTGCATTCAGCGTCCTTACATGGGTTTCATGAGTCTGAAGAGGACTTTATAGATTCGTATCAGACATATGGGTTAATATCAGACTTACAGACTTGATCTGGACTGGGCTGGGATTTTTTCTCAATATTCAATTGCTCTTGTATATAAAGCTCTTTCTTATACACATATGAATGTCTCTGGATTTGTTTCTCTAGTCAACCCAGACTAACACCGAGTTGTTCTGCAAGATGACATTCGTTAAAATCCCTGCTGTGGCCAAGGGAAAGAAAGGCCAACCAAAGGCGCTCTGGAAAACACCCAGCGGCAGGGAGGAGCTATTGCAGCAGCTCAGCCGCAGGAGAGAGGGAATCGGCACAAGTGTTTGCCAAGAAGCTGAAATTTGAGTTAAATCCTAAAGGATGAGCAGGCAGAGAGGATGAGGACAGGAAGGGGCAACAGCATGTGCCGAGGTCTGGAAGTGCACGTGCTCGGTGTATTGGGGGGACTGTGAACAATGTTGGGGGTGGGCCTTTTCAACCATGCTAGAATGCATTCTAAGCAGCACTAACACACAGGAGAAGGCTGGAGAGACGTCACCAGAAAGTGCCTGGGATGAGCTGGCATGTTCGTCATCCTGCCTTCCAGGGGAGGCAATCTTCTCTGATTGCTCTGCGTACATGGCAGCTAACACTCCAGGCTCCAGATAGCCAACCGTCATAGTCTGGTGTGTGTTGCCAGCAGGGCTCTGGTCACAAGGCCACAAGGACTCTTTTCATGCACAAATAGTGAGGGAGTCTTGGGTGCACTGGAGTGCTTTAGCCCTGAAGAAGTAATCCGAGTACTGGAGCCTTCTGTCAACTTGCAAATCTCGAACCATGCAAGATACCTGCAGGCGACTGACTCACAGACCAAGACAGCCCTTTAGGTCCCGGGTGTGTGAGATAGTGTTGTCAAAGAAGAGGGGAAATCGCTGCAAGATGAAGAGCAAGAGGAATCTGTGTGGCGAATGGAGGATGATTTGAATTGGGCAGTGAAGGAAAAGTCAGAATTAAATAGATGGAAAGACAGGCCTATCATGTCGATGGGATCAGGTTTCAGGCATCAAAGAACTAAAAATCATATCATTGTGAATGAGAGGGAGTGTGGAGTGGGGACTCGTCTGTAGGCAACTGGACATCCCCTTACAGAAGGGTCTCAGGGAGGAAATGAGCCAGTCAGGGTGCAGTGTAGCAATGATGAAACACACAACTTTCCTCTAGTCCCTAAATGCTCCCCCCCACCCCCCGACTGTCATGATCCCAATTGGAAACACAGGGAATCCAGGACAGATGAACCCCTCAGGACCAGTGGCGATATCAGGAGTGTGGAGGGAAGGCAGGGTAGAAAGGGGGAACCGATCCCAAGGATCACCACATAACCCCCTCCCTGGGGTATGGACAACAGAAAAGTGGGACGTCGGACAGTGTAAGATATGACAAAATAATTTATAAATCATCGAGGGTTTATGAGGGAGGGGGGGAATTGAGGAGCTGATACCAAGGGCTCAAGCAGAAAGCAAATGTTTTGAGAATGATGATGGCGACAAATGTACAAATGTGCCTGACACAATGGATAGATGGATGGATTGTGATAAGAGTTCTATGAGCCCCCAATAAAATGATTTTAAAAAGTAAAAGGCCGGTCGCCAAGTTCAGTTGGCATAACATAGTTCATTAAGACAGGGTCTACCTCCTACTTTGGTGAGTAGCCCACCAATCCAAACTCACCGCCAACTCACTGAGTCAATTCCAACTCAGCCACTAGGGTCTTCAACGTTTAAGAGCAGCCATCAAAGAGCAACTATGGACTCTCTCTGTCCCGAGGAAAGAAGAGTGATACCAATCAGAAGACCTGTGAACAGCCGGTCAGTGGCCTACTGAGCTACGCAAGTAGTAGTCTCCACAACCCCGAGGCCCAAACTAGATGGTACCCAGCTAGCAGTAACAACGTTAGAAGGCCCTGGGTAAAACGAGAGGGAAATGTGGAACAAACCTTCAAATCGTGAAAGAGACCAGCCTTACTGGTCACATAGAGACAGATGAGACCCTCAAATCTATGGCTCTCATTACCCTTCAGGTCTAGAGCGGAATTCACCCACAACCCACAAAACAGTAAATTCACATCTGCCAAGTCAATTCTGACTCACAGCGACACTACAGGACTGGAACGACCACCTGCTGAGTTCCTGTGACTCTTACCGGGAACAGAAAGCCTCATCTTTCTCCCTTGAGGAGACTGGTGGTTTCAAACTGCTGCCCTTGCAATCGGTAAGCCAATGCATAACTACTTCACCTTCAAGGGATCAAAAGCGCAGCATTTACCCAAGGGCAGAGGATTAGGGAAGAAGGAGGGATGGGAACAGGCAATACGGAGAGGCCGTGGTACCACGAGGAGATTAAAATGATGAGTTGAAACAAGATATGCATAAATTATTGAATGTAAATCTGACGATCGGCCCTAAAACTTCACCTAATCCACAGTAAGAAGGTTTGGGGTGAACACTAAGGGTGTATAGCAGAGCAACAAGGGGAGCAAATCAACAAAGCCCTCAAGGAGTGCCAAAAGTGGACTCTAGGGTCCAGGGAGTGGCATCCCAGTGGACTCAACTGGAAAATGCTCATAAAGGTCAACGGACAGACCTGGAACTGTTTGAGGGCTTTTCAGTTTGGGCTGTTGGTTTTTCTGTATTTTGTTGTTGTTTTGTTGTATTAGCCATTGTCGATTTAGGTTTTGGCTTCTTTTTGTGTTTTGCTTTTCTCTGCTTTGTTTTCGTGCATTGTCTGTGCACGTCTATCTGGACAAGATAGGCAGGATGAGCAATTCAGAGGAGAGAACAATGGGACCAATGGTTCTGGGGATACACAAGAGAGGGAGAGATGGGGGAAAACAAGGGGGTGCCAACAAACCCAGGGACAAGGGAAGAACAAGTGATCTAAAATTGATGCTGAGGAGGGCATAGGGTGCTTGGGGGCACTCAATCAAGGACAATGTAACCTAGAGGAATTACCAAAACCCGAATGAAGGCCGAACATGATAGTGGGACAGGAGGAAAGTAAAAAGAAACAGAGGAAAGAACTGGGAGGCAAAAGACATTTATAGAGATCTAAATACAGGCATGTATTTATGCAAATGCATTTATATACAATGACAGGGGAATAGATCTATGTATGTATATTTATTTATGAAGTATAACCATAGTGGATGGACATTGGACCTTCAGTCAAGTACTCCCTCAACGCAACAACAATTTGTTCTACTAACATGGCACTCTGTGATGTTCACCTTCCCTGACAGGATCGCTGAGACAAAATGGGTGCATAAGCAAATGTGCTTAAGAAAGCAGATGGTGCCCGGATATCAAAAGATATGAATGACATCTGGGGTCTTAAAGGCTTGAAGAGAAACAAGCAGCCATCCAGCTGAGAAGCAAGGAAACACACCAGCCTGTGTGATTATGAGGTGTCAATGGGATCAGGTATCAGGCATCAGAGAACCAAAACAAACAAAAAGCATATCAATAGGAATGAGGGGAGAGCAGAGTGGACACCCCCTGTCAGAAGGGCCACAAGGAAGAGAAGAGCCAGTCAGGGTGCAGTATAGCACATATGAAACACACAACCTTCCTCTAGTTCTTTAATGCTTCCTCCCCACCCCCCACCCCCACCACTACCATGACCCTAATTCTATCTTACAAATCTGACTAGACCAGAACATGTATACAGATAAGAGCTCACAACAGGGGATAAGGGGAGCAGCAATACTAGGGGGTTAATGGTGGGGGTGGGTAAGGGGGAACCGATCACGATGATTGATGTATGGCCCACATCCCAGGGGAATGGACAACAGAAAAGTGCGTGAAATGAGACAGCAGTCGGTGTAATACATCAGGGGGAAAAAAGAAAAATTTATAAATTATCAAGGGGGCATAGGGGAGCGAGGGTTGGGCAGGGAGGGGGGAAAAAGAGGAGCTGATGCCAGGGGCTCAAGTAGAAAGAAAATGTTTTGAAAAGGTTGACAACATATGTACACATGTGTTTAACAAAATGGACATATATATGGATTGTGATAAGAACTGTAAGAGCCCCCAATAAAATAAAGTTTAAATTTCAAAAAGAAAAGAAAAAGAGAGATGAAAAATGTGGAGATGAAAGAATATATGAAACTGGCCAACAATAAAAAACATCCATAAAAAACGGTGTTGGGTATTTTTTGTTTGTTTGTTTTCCAGAAAAGTTCCTGCTTACATCCCAAATAAGGGAAAGAGTGGTCAGTGCGAAGGTGGGACGGGTAATACATGTTCTGGCTGAAGAAGAGGCAGGATATTTAGAAGGCAGGCTGACGCGGGCAGTGGGGAGAAGACTTAGATGGGATGCTTGATGGAGATGACCAAGCTGAGCCTTTGAGGGAAGGCAGGTCACGTTCCCATCACAGGGCTGATCACGTAAGGTCTGGACCAGCTATTTCCACTGGACCACTTGTTCCCTTTAAGAGCCACATGGGAGCACAGACAGCACAGGGCACACCCACACCCACACAATCATTGGAGACAATCTAATTTGGATATCAGGTAGTTGCCATCGGGGGAATGTTACGTTTACCTTAGCACCAGCTGTGGAAGGACCCATTCCTCTGTTTAGGAGTCAGTGGAATGAGGGAAAGAGAGGGGGGGAAAAAAAGGAACGAAAGAAATCTGATGCTTGAAACAAAATACCCCATCGAGCTGACCGCTAAATAGCACTTAGACCCCAAGTATACACACAGCTGCTTTATGTAATGAAGGCTGTGGACCATGTTCCTGGATATAAAATAACAAACCACATGTAACGTTTTATGTGGCTGTGTAATTAGCACGGATCTGTGAGTGTGTGAGCTGACCAGGGCGAGGGGAGGGGGCTTAGGCTTCGAGCACAGCAGGCCGTGGAGGAAAGACCACAAGCGCCGGGGCGGAGGAGGTGAGAGTGGGGCATCCTCCTCCGCCTTTTCATCACGCCACATGACAGTGAGGAAGTGACTGAAAGAAACCAGGAACTTGCCGGTTCACATGGGCACACAAAAGAGGCTGCCTTCAAGGTGATCCCAACTCTCGGCACCTGAGTGGGACGTCCGTGGGACGTGCATGGCTGTGACCTTCCAGAAGCAGATCGCCAGGCCTTGCTTCGTAAGAGCCCCCGGGTGGGTTCTGATACCAAACCTTTCAGATGGCCGCGGAGCACTGAAGTATTCGGACAGGCTGTGAGTTTGCCCCTCCAAACCCAGGGTTTATTGGCAATGTCTAAAGACTAGTTGATGGCGTCCACGGGGTGCGGTCATGCAGCACTTGGCTGCTCACAGAAAAGCCAGAGTTTCAAGCCAACTATCAGCTTTGTGGAGCAAGATGAGGCACTCTGCTTCCATAAAGATTACAGCCTCAGAAACCCGAGAGGGCAGTCTAACTGTGTCCATATGGTCGCTATGAGTCAGGATCCACTCAACGAAAACAGGTTTAAAGACATTTTAGGAATCCCCGGGTGAGGCAATGGCTAAGTGCTCAACTACTAACGTAAAGGTAGGCAGTTCAAATCCACCCATAAAAACAAACTCACTGCCATTGAGTCGATTGCAACATAGAGCGACCCTGTCGGACTGAGTAGAACTGCCCAGGTGAGTTTCTGAGACTGATTCTTACAGGAGTAGAAAGCCTTGTCTTTCTCCTGCAGCGCAGATCCCGATTTCGGACTGTGCTTGGTAGCCCAATGCGAAACCACCACACCACCAGGGTCTCTAAATCCACCCAAAGGTGCCTTGAAAGAAAGGGTGGGCAAGCTGCTTCTGAAAGGGCCCGGTCTGGAAGATCCGGTGGAAGAGTTCTACTCTGCCCTCATGGGGTGTCATGAATCAGAATCAACCTGACAATAACTCAGAACCCAAAAGATTTGGGGTTGTCGTAACTGGAAAGGTGTGGAATCTAGTGGCATCTAGTGGAAGAGATGTGAGGTGGATGTGGCTAACTGTATCTCACAAGACAGCCTGCCACTAAGAATGATCCCGTTCCAAATACCAGTAGTGCCCAGACTGAGAAATTCTTCCTTATAGTGTTGCTAAGTAAGGGTTTAATAATTTCCAATTTTTGTTGGGTGTTTACTGTGTGCCGGACATGATTGTCACTTTATTTAAACAAATTTTATTTGTTAACTTTTACTGAGACACAGGGAAGAAACTTGTCCAAAGTCAGGTAGCTAGTTAGTGGTGGTGGTGTAGTTAATTCCTTTACTTGGGGCTTCTAGCCATAGTCCTCCATTTTATGATGTCTTGCACATTCTAAGTTCTACACCTGTGATATAATCTCATTTTGGAATAAATTATCCATTATACTAATAAAGCAGGATTAAGGCAAAATATATTTTGGGTTTCTACCTTACCGGAGGGTACGACTCAAGCCCCCATCCTTGGGGGTATGGTCTTCAGATTAAACATCTTCTTTGATATGTATGTTAAAATAAGAACTAACTTTTGATTTTAGGCCATTCCCTTTATAGACAGATACACTGCCAGCTGCCTCTTTAATAAGCAGGAGGCTAGGATCAAGCCCCCCACCCTCTCCACCCACTCCAAGATGTGTAAAAGTGATGCGTGTGTCCTCTACCTAACCTTTTGATGCCAGAAGGCAAAAGTCACACCTCCATCAGGGCTCCTAAGGTGGGCCACATGCTATCTTTGTGAACCCTCTTTTCTGACTGAGCATGCTGAACCCTGAGGTATTTGGTTCAAATACCTGTCAAACCTCAATTACTACCACCATGACTGCTGGCCCAAGACTCCGAAAGTGATCTTAGGGATGTGATTCTTGAGTGTCCTTTTACTTGGTCAGCTGAGCACACAAGACAACCTCTCATTTTCAAACATTGTGTTTCTCTGCAGCTATGCTGAACAACGTTGCCAAAGTTGGAGCTTTTGCTTTGGATCCTGTACCTGGTTTGCCTCTGCGTGACTTCTAGTTTGGGGTACATGCATAAGCAGGCTTTCACCTCATCTGGTGCACCAGCTTCCACAATGCCCAATTTGGTGTGCAGGAGATGAATTCTCTAGACAGACATCTAAACTTCAGATTTGCTACCCACCAGTCTCCACACCATGGTGCCATTACCCTGAAGGTCCATGCATTTTGTGAGACACTGCAGAGACTGGAAGAACCTTGGAATGTGCATACTGAGAATACTGAGAGGAGGAACAGCAGTTAATATGAGGGATAAAGGAGCTATATCGTATTTTGGAAAAGTCATATTTGGGGGACATCTTCAACATCCACCTCATTGGGGTTATCCTTCTATTACTCCTTCTAACAAACAGGAACTATTTTTGCAGTGTTGGCACCAGCATTTGAAAGGAGCAAAAGTGTGACCTCGTGCCTGTCACATACTAGATTGAGGTCATGCTTAGCAAGTGCATATGTCAGAGTGAGAAGGCGAATCCATGAATAAATGCAACATATGTGTCTAATCAGTGCTTGGCATTGAAGAGTTGGGGAACACGATGAGTAGGGTCCTTGCTCACCCAGAGTTTGTTACTGGCAGTTTTCCTTGGAAGGAGCTACAATTCATGGTGCACTTATGTATTATAGTTGATCAGTCCTGCACTGTCTTCCTGATTATTGATAGGCGTGAGTGGAGGGTTGCAAATACTATGCCACTCCATTTAATTGAAGGCTTCCCTTGTCTTTGCTGGTTCTCACTTTACCAAATATAAGGTCCTTTTCTGGCAATTGATTACTTTCTAGCTAATGAAGAAAAATACTATATAAATAAAACTGGAGACACTGTGGCAACTGTGATAGTATCTGGTGAATGGGGAGGCGTCTGTGCTGAGAAAATCTGGGGGAACCACTCCCAGAAGAGCCAACTGTCCTAGCAAAGGTGCTGAGATAGGATCCACATTGGTATGTTCAGGAAGAAAGCCAATGAAACCACACAGAGAACACAAGGGAGAACATTCCAAGAGCTTTAAAGAGGAAGGGGGTAGATAAAGTAAGATTCTATAGGTTAAGAGATGAATTCCACCTTTATAGAGAAGCTATATGACGGTTTTAAATACTAATGTGATTTACATTTTTACAGAATCAGTCACACTTTGCTGTGTGGAATGGATATGGAGTTAAAATTGAGGCGTCCAGGAAGGCCAGACGGATACCGGGACAACAGTGGAAGATGACACTGGCTTAGATCAGAGTGATTATAATAGAAGTAGAGGAAACTTCACAGATATGGTTCATGCAGAGTGTGTTAGGCAGGGTTCTCTAGAGAAACAACATCAAGACCCATGATTATACATATATAAGAGGCTTATACAGCAAGAAGGAATATAACAGCTAATGAGTCCACAGCAGTACAGAGGGCTCAGTTCAACTCACTTCCATGGAACAGTTAATATACTGGAAGTCCTTCAACTCACATGGGCGGCCGGGACCAAGGTCAAGGAAGCAGACAGTGGTGTCCTCCTTCGGGCAAGGCAAGCAGAGTCTGCCCACAGGCAGCAAAGAGCAGGGTGGGTCACCAACAGTCAGTAGCTCTTAGCAAAGCAGGCCCGGAAGGGATATTGAACTTAAGCAATACAAGCCGAAAGGATCCACTAGCCTCAGTCTCAAGCAATGTACGCACAAGCAACATCGTGAAGCAGGTCTCGAAGGAGCCTCAAGCTTTAGCGACAGGATCCATGGGTTGGCTTGATCCAAAGATAGTGTACCTCACAGGTTGAAGCAGAAAACTAGCTGAAGCAGGAGCACACTCCAGCATGCTCCAATCACCAGGTGAGCAAGAGAGGGGGGTGGGCCTTGCCAAGCCATTTCTCTCTTTGCCCTCCAACCAAACTGTGACCTGATTAATCCCACATGTTCTATTGGCAAGATTGGCGCAATAAACCTCACTATCACAGTCCACCCCTTGCCAACAGCATGGCACCTGTACATAACTCTTTAGCCATATATAATTTCCAGACATTAATGAAATCACATTTACACCTAACATCATACATGTAAATGAAAACACACTGAATCTAATTGTCTCTGGTACATCATACATGAACAAAGGAAAGATATTCAAAAGATATTCAATAATATTAAATTAAATTCATATAAAGAAGAAATACTGACAATCATAAACTTAGCTTTTGCAATTGATCACATGCTTGTAACTGATAGGTAGAACTACCTTCTTCTACTACCCATTCTGTATTACCTTTACCCTCGGGCAGCACCTCAGCTGGCCATGGTTCTTTGCCTGGTGGGGTGACCCAGACCTTCATTCCTGAGGGGTCTAGGTCATTATAAGTCCTGTCAGGATTGGGTTGTTGTACTTTACCATTTACTTTAATCACAGGGCATGGTAGCACTAAGAGTTGGCCTACGGGATCTGGATTCCAGACGTATTCTTCTTTACCTCCATTATGTAACACCAGTCCAATTTCTCCTTGGTAATCAGTATCAATCACACCACTCAGTACAGTGACACCCTTTCTGACCTGTTGATCCAAAGGCATGAGAAGCCCAAAGTGGCCAGGGGGCATTCTCAGCTGCCAGTTCAATGGAATGGGTGCTGTTTCCAGGTGAGAGGGTTCCTTCCTTTGAGACTACAACCTCCTGGCCTGAAGCGCATAGGGTTGCTGGGACAGGAAGCAAAAATTCTGCGAGTGGATCACTAGGAGTAATAGTGAGTGGTGCCCCTCCAGCTTCCACTCCATGAATCCTGGCTATTGGAGACACAGCACCATATATTGGCCACTGGTTTAGAGCATATACAGCCTGCTACAGAACATTGCTCCATCCCTGAAAGGTGTTACCACCTGGCTGGCATTGTAATTGTGTCTTTAGGAGGCCATTCCATCATTCTATCCAGCCAGCTACATCAGAATGATGAGGAACATGATACTACTAGTGGATGCTATGGGCATGGGCCCATGGCCATACTTCATTTGCTGTGAAATGAGTTCCTTGATCTGAAGCAATGCTATGTGGGATGCCATGCTGGTGAATAAAGCATTCAGTAAGTCCATGATGGTAGTTTGGAACGCTGCCTCCTCCATGATGAAAGTGGTCCTATGTAATCAACCTGCCACCAGGTTGCTGGTTGATCTCCCCGAGGAATGGTCTCATATTTTGGACTTACTGTTGGCTTCTGCTTCTGGCAGATGGGCCACTCAGCAGTGGCAGTGGCCAAGTCAGCCTTGGTGAGTGGAAGTCCATGTTTCTGCACCCATATATAAACTCCATCCCTGCCACCATGTCCACTTTGTTCATGTGCCCATTGGGCAATGGCAGGAGTGGCAGAGGAAAGAGGAGGACCAGCCTCCACAGTGCATGGCATCTTATCCACTTGATTGTTAAAGTCCTCCTCTTCAGAGCTAACCCTTTGGTGAGCGTTCACATGAGACACAATTATCTTTACTTCCATGCCCCATTCAGAGAGGTCTATCCACATACCTCTTCCCCACACCTCCTTGTCACCAATTTTCCAATCACATTCCTTCCAATTCCCTGACCATCCAGTCAAGCCATTAGCCACAGCCCAAGAATCAGTATACAATCTCACATTTGGCCATTTCTCCTTCCAGGCAAACTGAACATCCAGGTGCACTGCTCGAAGTTCTGCCCATTGGGACGATTTCCCTTCACCACTGTCCTTCAGGGAAATCCCAGAAAGGGGCTGTAGTGCTGCTGCTGCCCACTTATGAGTGGTACCTGCATATTGTGCAGCGCCATCAGTAAACCAAGCATGACTTTTCTGCTCTTCAGTTAAAGTATCATAGGAACTCCCCAGGAGGCCACTGGGAGAAGGAAGGTACTGTGAGAGGAGTGCAGACTGGGCATTTGGGCCACTTCTTCATGCAGCTTCCTGTCCCTTCAGGTCCTGCTCTAGCCTGATCTCGTATATACCACTTCCACTTAATGATGGAGTGTTGCTGCGCACGTCCAACTTTATGACTCTGTGGGTCAGACAATATCCAGTTTATGGGCAGCTCAGGCCTCATGGTGGCTTGATGGCCCACGGGTGTGGCATTCCGTCTCCACTGTTTTTCAAAAGGGAAGTAGTTGTTTGCAGAGGATGGAAGGACTTTGCTTCAAAATACCAATGGTCTACATTGTGATTCACCAACAGGGGCCTACCAAGGACTCCACATTGCATCTCTATCTTTGACTGACACCTCTAACTCCATTTGGGTCAGCTGGATTATATGGCTCCAGTGGCAAATCAGCTTGCATGGCAGCCTGAACCTGTTGCCAGGTTGGCACAAGAAACCTAACTATCACACAAAGTTAGAGGGATTTGTGTTTTGTGATGGATACGAGAAGAATTAAGGCTGTTGGATTGAATA
The DNA here is from genome assembly GCF_000313985.2 of Echinops telfairi. Classification (NCBI taxonomy): domain Eukaryota; kingdom Metazoa; phylum Chordata; class Mammalia; order Afrosoricida; family Tenrecidae; genus Echinops; species Echinops telfairi. Next base: position 80,089,470 of record NW_022104341.1, on the reverse strand, counting down.
ACTGGTACTACAAATTGAGCTCAGTAGACTAAGGGGGGAACAGAGTTGGGAGGAGTAGAGAAGATATGTCAAGAGTTCAGTTTTCAGTCATGTTAAGATAAGCTGCCTGAGAACATTGACGTTTTCAATCTACCCAAAAGCTCCTCATAAAAGAGGCTACTCATCTATTTCTGAACAATCAGCAATTAAAACCCCGAGGAGTACATTTCTTCTGTGACGCACATGGGAGTCCGAGTCAACTCAATGACTAATTATTAGGGATCCCAGTGAAGGTCTTCAATCTTCTCTCCATTCATCACTGACGCTATCAAGGATATTGTCTTGCTTGGATCCATAATCAGTACTCATGGCAGCAGTAGTAAAGAGATCAAACGATGCATTACATCGAGGAAAGCGGCTGCATAAGAACTATTTAAAGTATTGAAACGCAAGGATGTTGCTTTAAAGACTAAGGTGCACCTGACTCAAGCCAAGGTCTTTTCCGTCACTTCATATGCATGTGAAAGTTGGGCCTAATAAAGGAAAACTGAAGAAGAATCAATGCATTTGAATTATGGTGCTGGCAAAGAATACTGAAAGTACCACGGACTGCCAAAAGAACCAACAAATCCGTCTTGAAAGAAGTACAGCCAGAATGTTCCTCAAGGGCAGGATGGTGAGACATTGCTTTATAGACTCTGGGTGTGTTGTCAGGAGAGACCAGTCCCTGGAAAGGGATACCATGCTTGGTGTGTTAGTCCAGGTTGACTAGAGAAAAAAATCCAGAGACGCTCATATGTGTAATAGAGATCTTTATATCAAAGAGTAATTATATATTAAGAAAACATCCCAGCGCAGTCCAGATCATGTCCGTAAGCCTGCTATTAGCCTGTATGTCTGGTACCAGTCTGTAAATTCATCTTCAGATTCATGCAACACATGCAATAACACCAGGTGAAGGAAGATCACAGGCCAGTGGGTGGAAAGTCTTGTGGATCCAGTGGCGGTGGCAGCATCTCAGCGCTGGCATGGGTCTCCACGTGGCTCCTCCAGCTTTAAGGCTCTGGCTGCATCAGCATAGCTCCATGTGTCTTGTCAGCAGGAATGTCTCTCAGGGATTGATCCTGCTCTTGGCTTCCAGTGAGCTATTTTTATCTGTTTGCAACTCCTAAATGATGTCATCAAGCTGCTAGACTTCACCCTTCCTCAAGTTGACAGGAGAGTATGTAACGGCCACACTTGGTTAAAGTAGAGGCACAGCAAAAAAGAGGAAAACCCTTGACATGGTGGATTAGCACAGCGGCTGCTACAAGGGGCTCAAACATAGCAACAATTGTGAGGAGGCACGGGACCGGCAGCGTTTTGGTCTGTCATACATAGGGTCACGATGAGCTGAAACTGACTCAATCGCACCAACAACACGTGCGGGTCTAAGGAAGAAGTTAATACATGAGGCTGAGGCTCAAAGGAGCATTCAGCCTGCAAGGATATATTTAGGAACCGTGCATGAGAACAATGATGCGCTAAGATCAGGTGAGAGAGAGAAATTGAAGACACCCAGGTCTAATCCCAGATGACTCAAACATGTCAAGGTTGAGAGAAGAGAAGCACCCATCAAATGCTGAAGGAGGCCAAAAAGCCAGGAGGGAGAGGTGTCACTGAGGCAGGAAGAATATTGCTGCATTTGATTAACTATATCCAATGTTACTGAGAAATCAAGGGAGAGTGACCATTCGATTTCCCTACAAAGAGGTCACTGACATGAACTGTTTCCATGGACTATCGGGGTGGAAGCATAAGGGACGGGGACTGAGGAGAGAGAGGGAGGTGAGGAACTGAAGCCAGGCACTGCAGGTCACTCTTTCAGGAAGAAATGGAAAGAAGATGGGGTCAATGAGTGACTTTTTTTTTAAACATGAGCCATCTGGCTTGTTTACATACTGATGTGAAGCATTAAGCAGAAAGAAAGGGAGGACCCTGTGATCCCAAAGAGAAGGTGTTGAACTGAAGACGTTGAGAAGTGTTGGAGAAAACAAGAAGCTTTGAGATTTAGAGTATAATTGAAAGGCGAATCCATGGAGGATATTTTATCTGCTATCACTGAGGGAAGGAGACCTGATAATGTAATGTATTGGGTTGCTTACCTCAAAGTCAGCAGTTTGACACCACCAGTCCCTCTTCGGGAGAAAGAGGAGGCTTTCTCCTCCCATAAAGATTTACAGTATCAGAAACCCACCAAGGCAGTATCCAAAAGGGAGCTCCCAAGATTTGTCAAGAGGAGGCAGTTGTGAATTTGTGAGCAATGTCATAAGAGGAGAGAGCCAAGAAAAGGAATCCATGAAAACAGACCCAAAGCTGGGATTCCTTAGCACGAGAAGATCCAAGTCGAGGCAGGAAAGGAGCAACTATTGAGGCCAGCCCTAAGGACTCCAGCAGAGCCCATGACGTACAAGGGTGGTGAGCGGGGTTATTGGTTGTTCCACTAAATCTAGAAAGGTGAAGTGTCCTACAGTGTTTTCCTTTTACATGAACCCTTGCAGGGCCAATGTGGTCTGGACACGTAGATTCAGACATTGATATGGTGATTAAGAGTGTGTAACTGTAAAATATGTGCTGTATGAGAAATGGCCCCACCATGTCCTGGCTTAATCCTTGCAGATCTCAATCTCCTCTGTGTAAAGTGAAAACAATAGCAATATGTAACACTCAGGTTTATTGTGGGAATTCAGTAACATGATGGAGGAGAGACCCCTTTATATACTCTGAAGGGCCATACTTATATATTCTAAGGCATTGTTTTGTAACCTTTATTAAGGATCTGATTAAGAATTAAAATACTCGGTGCTATACTGCACCCTGGCTGACTCATCCCTTGTGACCCTTTTGTGAAGGGCTGTCCCATTGTCTACAGATGGGCTTTGAGTCTCTGCCCCCAACCCCCGCATTCTCAACAATGTTTTTGGTTGTTTGTTTGTTTTGGGTCTTCTGATGCCTTTTACCCGATCCCTTTGACACCGCACAGGCTGGTGTGCTTCCTCCATGTGGGCTTGTTGCTTCTCTGCTAGATGACCTCTTGTTTTACTTCCCACCTTTAAGGCCCTAGATGCTATATCTTTTGATAGCCAGGCACCATCTGCTTTCTACACCACATTTTGTTTATGCACCCATTTTGTCTTCAGCAATTGTGCCAGGAGGGTGAGCATCACAGAATGCCAGATTGTTAGAACAAGGTATTCTAGCATTGAGGGAGGGCATGAGCAGAGGCCCAAAGTCCATCCACTACCTCAGTGTATTGCCATATGTACATAGGCCAATATCTCTATTTTTACAAATTAATATGTTTACATGTGTACATACCTATGCTTATACCTCTATCCATTGCTTTGCTTCGTAGATCTTTCCTCTGTTTCCTTTTATCTTCCTCTGGTTCTTGGAGGCTTCCTCCCCACACCCCGTCCCCCACACCCGACTATCATGACTCTAGTCCTGACTTTCACTGCAGGCTAGACTGGAGCATGTGCACAGGTACAGATAAGAGATAAAAGCTCACGACACACAGATTCCAGGAACAGGAATGGGAGTATAGATACCAGGAGAGCAATGGTGGACACATAACCACCCTCCCCCACCTCCCAGGGGGATGAACAACAGAAACCAGGGGGGGAAGGGAGACAGTGGGTTGGTATAAGATAAAAAATAATAATAATGTATAATTCATGAAGGGGTCATGAGGGTGGTAGGGGGGGAGGGAAGGGGAAAAAGGAGCTGATACCAAGTTCTCAATAGAAATGTTTAGAAAATAATGAAGGCAACATACATACAAATATGCTTGATACAATTGATGTATGGATTGTTATAAGAGCCGCAAGAGCACCCAATAAAATGATCTTTTAATAAAAAATTTTAAAAATAAAACACTCAAAAGTATCTCCTCTCCTAGGATAAACACTTTCGTGCTCTTTTTAAAAGCTTTTTAAAGGGGGCATGTGTCATTTGCAATGCAAATGCCTTGCACAAGGAGTTTGGGAGGGTGTCTGTCCTGGGAGCAGGAGAGCCATTGTATCCAACAGCGAGCATGATGTGCCCTTGCACCACCACACTCTCATGAGGAGACAAGTGAGCAGTAAAACCCAGCCAGTGTCCCATTTGCCAAGCCCAGCGCCCTGGTGGCCTCTGTGTCTAACTCCATCAGAGGCTAGTGGTGGTGGTGGGCACGCTCCCTTAAATGCTTACATTTGCTTGGCATTTATTTGCCAAATTTAGTAATAGGGAATCAGGTGACTTTCTGCCTTCAGCTATTCACATTTTCACAATGACTTTCCATTCTGTATATGCAGCCTGGTGTCCGCTCTATTTAAATGTCCAGTTTCACCTTCAAACTCACTCAGTCCATATTTGGACCTTCATTTTCCTCCATTCAGAATTTGTTGCATTTTATGTTTAAATTACTTTTCCAACACTCTGATCAAGTATGTTATTGGAACTCTGCTGACCAACACTTAATAGCACGCTCACTGCCTCTTGAAGTAGCCAATTCACTCGGAAGCAGCTCTAACATTTAGCAACCTATCTCCATCGAGGCTGCTTGTGCCTTCCTGTCTCTGACACCCATCGCCTCATGGTTTTCACTCTTGGAAAATCTTCCTTTACTTTATGACAATTATTCAGATTTGCAGAAAGTGACCTGTCTTTTCTAGTTCTTTCTATTTTTGTTTCTTGTAGAGAAGATTTTGCTTCTTTCCCCTCCTGCTCATTCTTTCCATTCCTCTGTCTAGAAATGGTGCCAACATTCTGTAATTGTTTCACTCATTTATTTGCTAACCTATTCCCCCATCTATGTGCTCCGGAACTCAAGGCTAGAGAGATGAAGTGATTTGTTCAGGATCTTTGAGTTCCTAAGTTTTACTCTAGGCCCATGTTTGTTTGCTTGTTTCAGTACGTCACAGCTGCCTGGATAGGGAGACAATTACTGCACTGGGAAATAGGAAATATTTACAGTGGAAGTTTTGCTGGCACTCCAACTTTGATTTTTTTTTGCCACTAAGATTTGTATTTTTTGAGATCATCATCTTCAGCAGTCCCGTGTCTTTCTTCAAAGTCAAAAGAAGATAGAAGGAAGACACAAGAGCTGGCTCACACACTTGTAGAAATGGATCCGTCCTGAACTGTGCAAGTGTATGGGGTCTGAGTTAGTTAATTGTGCCAGCCTGGCCAATTATCACATGTGGGGCTAATTGAAAGGCAGAAGGATCAATGGGTGGTGAGCCTCGCCTTTCTAGTTCTCCGGTCTCTTGCTTTGTGATGGTCGCACCAGGGTGCAGCTGCCTTAGCAGCTCCCTGCTTCAGCTTGCAAGACTGACTTCCTACAAGACATCCCCAAGGAGAAGCCGCATGGACCTAACCTGATGCAGCCCTGGGTGCTGGAGCAGCCGTGTGGAGACCCCTGCTAGTGCTGAGATGCTTGTTCGTTCGCTGACTCAGCTTTCCTCCTGCAGTCGGCATCATTGCCTCTGTTTTGTGAGGTGGAGGACTTTGTGGACTGGTGTTGGGTTAACGGCTTAATGTTGGACTTGTGGGCTTGGGCAGCATTGGGTTGGGGATGTTTTCGTGATGCACACTTTCTTTACATAAAACTCTCTTATCCATGAGTCGCTGTGGATTTGTTTCTCCAAAGTCCCCAGACTAACACAGGGTCATATGACAGCTGGAGGCTTCTCCTGACTCTCTGTGGGGACTGATGATCGGGAAGTCGGAGGATGAAGCAAGAAGACCACCGGCTAGCGGATGCAGAGCTGAATGAATCTGAGGTGGGCGGTCTGCTGATGGATTCTCCTGAGACAGCAGGAAGTCAGTGACCCAGGGCCAGGACCCAGATCCAGAAGTAGAAGCGAACTAGTTTCCACACGCTGTCAATCTATACTCAGAGTCAGCCACATCTCAAAAGAAACCCTCAATTGTATCAAGACTGTGACCTTGTCTACTGAGTGGAGGTCATGTAAAGCTATGATAAGCCCGCCCCCCTTTCCCCACCCCACCCCCCCGCCCCCTCCCCCGACAAGGATGAGCCATACTGATGGGAAAATCAACTCAGGAGGAGACAGGGAGCAAACACTTCTGGGAAACACAAATGTAGGACTGTTGGTAGGAAAAGCCGGACTGACCTCCAGTTGAGGGGAAGAAGGACTGAAAATGCTATGGGGGACCTTAGTGGGGGAGTGTCCTTGGTGGTATGCACCGAATGGGTCACATGGACCCAGGCTTCTGGGTGCATCCTGGGGACCTAGGCCTGGTGCTGTGGAATGCTGGGGCATTGAGTCCCAGATCTTGAAGGCACACAGCATGCTCCAGAGGCTGCATCAGTGAGTTCCCATGTAGAATATCCACTGGGTGAACAGGACTCCACCTCAGACACATTTGTAACCCGGGGACTTAAGACAGAAAATGCATGGGGTCTGAGGAAGTGGAAGACAACTGTACCAAGATTGTCAAACTGTTGATAGGCGAGCAAAGCGGTCTAGCTACACCAATGCCTTTTATGTTGTATTAAAATATGTATAATTCTGGAAAACCGGTGACTGACATTCTCAGTGAATGTTATTGTAAATTTTCCCTGACAATTAACCACCATTGCTGGTGTAAATAGCATACAGCCATGAAAGGATTGATTCTGTACAAGTGAATAATTCAGGTACTACGATATGGGATTAGCCTACATTGGCCCAATATCCCTCTATCAACAAGGCTTTAAAAAATTAGTACTAGGGGATAATCAGAGACAATATTAACAGATGTTTACTATGCCCCAGGGGGAGGATTGATAAGACTCTGTATCATGAATTAACAAGGAGGTTTTGAAAGGGAGCCAAAGGCGGATTCAAACAAACAAAAATCCCACATAGACCTAAGAATGGGTTTGGGGCTCACACTAAATCTTAGCTCCAATTAAAGAACAATTAAGTCTTACATTGTGGCTCTGCTGAATATTCATCCTCAGGAAGGGAACAGAGAAGATATGGGTGCTATAGCAAACAAAGTGTGGTGAAGAAATTGTATGGTGCCCGACTACCAGACAAAAGAGCATCTGGGGTCTTAAAGGCTTATTTCCAAACAAGCAGCCATCTAAGTGAGATGTCAACTAAGTCCACACGGAAGAAGCACACCAACACCAGTCACTGAAGGATTGTAAATGATATCATCTTAAATCAAAGGAGAAAATAGTATCAGAGCCCAAGTGGTGAAAATCAGGTTTGCACTAGGCTATGGATGACAATGGGAGCCCACTCATATATCTATGGTTTATATATGTCGTGATTCATGTGAAAGATTTCATTATAATTTTATAAATCATCCCCATGGGTATAAAGTAAGTCTATGGGTAGTACCATTAATTGGTATATAATTTAAAACATTATTGAGAGAAGGAAACTACAGATGTACAGTCTGTTTTTCAGATGGCAATACAGGAATTGTTGACTTGTACAGATTAAAAGCTGAAATGACAGGACACTATTTATAGGAACAATGAGCATTGGGGATAGGACGAAACTTTCACTAGTACTCATTCTGCTAGATTAATACAGATCATAAGAAAGCAAAGAGAGCCTGAAAATGGTAAATACATGGCAGACCTGGGCCATCATTCATTAGGTACCTTCCAAGGAAAACATCTGAGCCGAAGTCCAACAACCCCCAATTCCATAACCTTGGAAGCGTGGTCATCTGTTTCTTTTCTCACTGAGGCATTTTAGCCTTAAGTCCAAAGGAGTATGTTCTTTCCTTCCATCTGCTAGGTGAGTTTAGGGTGCACTTGGTGGGGTTTCCACATCAATTCCTTCTAGTGTGGCCTATGAAGAATGGTGTGGACCTCAAAAAATAAAGTTTAAAGTCCCAATTGTCCACATCATTTGGCCTGGGTCAACAAAGGCTACACAGAAACTAAGTAAAAAGTGTCCAATTAGGAGCACAGTATTCCCTCCACTTAGGAGGGTATTCCCTCCACTTAGGTTGTATATAAATATTGTTCAGTGTTTTTCCCATTGGCAGGTTGCCGCGCCTAGTTTACTCACCAACAGATATGTCTGCCCACACCCCAGCCCCTCCCCCCCTCCCCAGTTTCTAGACTTGAATTTCCAGTAAGCCTCCCTAATCACTCTAATAGAAGTATTGATTAATTTGGGGTGTTGTGTGCCAAAAACTGATTGGTCTTCTCTCCCCCATCTTGATAAACTGACCTCAGCTGAGGAGAGTTCTCCTCTGTCAAAGTGGTTTTTAGGACGTACAAATAAAGGGGGTGATATAAGGTTCATGGGCATTATGCAGGTTCACTGCCTCGTGGCGTGGGACACGGGGTGGAAGATTACATGACCTGAGAACATAAGCCTGCCTTCGTCTGTGCTTATCCTTAGAACAGGGGACTCATACAGTATTTGTCCTTTTGTGATTAGCAAACGTCACTCGGTGTAATGGTTTCCAGGTCCATCCAGGCCATAGGGAGCTTCATGGTTTCATCACAGGGTTCTGGTGATGCCTTGCATTCCATTGTGTGAATGTACCAGAGTTCTCTTATCCGTTTTTCTGTTTCCGGCTTCTTGCTGTTGTGAACTGTGCTACAATGAACATGGGAGAGCCTATGTCTGTTTATTTCATGCCTCTTACTTCTTTGGGGGTACATACGCAACAGAGGTATTTCTGGTATTTCAGTTCCCAGTTGTTTTGGATAGCGTCGTATCTCTTTCCACAATGGTTGTACTTGTGCACAAGCCCACCAGCGGTGCCGAAGAGTTCCAAACTCTCCGCATCTGCTCCAGCATTTGTTGGTCTCTGTTTTGTTTTTAATTGGGCTATCGTTGTGGGCATAAGGTGATAGCTCATCGTTGTTTCATGGTACTTTCAGGTTGTGTTTGTTTGTGGCAGGCATGCATATGCTTACAGAGGTGAAATGCTTAAGTTACCTGATGCACACATTCTCAGCAGAGGCAGAACTAGGTTGGTTCAGTATTTGTGAATTCAGCCCTCATCGTAACTTCTTAGAACACAACTACCACAAATAATAAGAATGGCCAGTGTATGCACACTCCGTAACTCAGTTACTGGACTCCTGAGAACTCAAACCCCACATAGCTCATCCTGATTCTGAAGAGAATATATGAAGGAGGTTCATTGCATCATTGTTTGGGAAGGCAGAGCTGGAGGTTCATCACCTGGGCAATCATCACCAAGAGATGAAAATGTGAGCAAAACCAACATTTAGTTTTATGCAACAGTGAAGAGAAACGTGAAATGATTTTAGAAGCATATTTAGAGAAAATTGAAAGAACAGAATTAGATAAGTGACATGTAATACCATGTATACAAATTAAAAATATGAGAGAGTAGCCCCCCAAAAGGAATTTCGTTTTCTTTCCCCAAAGCTATGCATTTTATTTATTTATCACAAAACTACCTTATCACCTTCAAAGTACTCTCCATTATACTTATGACATTTGTCAAATCTGCAATTCCATTCTTGGAAACATGTTCCAAGCTTGCCTGTTTGGATGGCTGACAGCACCTGCCATGTGCTTTTCTTCACCTCTTCGACAGTGTCAAGTTGCTGTCCTTTCATGTCCCTCTTCATCCTTGGAAATAAAAATAAGACACATAGAGTGAGGGCAGGAGAGTAAGATGCGTGGGGCAAGAGAGGCATGCTGCTTTTTGCCAAAAATGGCACACTGAGATGGCTGCATGAGCAAGTGCATTGTCGTGGTGGCTAAACAAGTCCCCATCTGTCACAAATCAGGCTCTTTTTGTCACACACTGTTAAACTCTCTTTTCAGAACCTCTACGTAGAAAGCTTGATTAACAGTCTGATCTGTTAAAATGAAATGCAAATGACATCATCCATTCGGGAAGTTGACGGATGTCCAGAGTGAGGTTTAGACATCGATTGGCATTTCACCTGTTTTGAAATGAGAAAACCACTCATACACTTGAGTTTTTCCCATAGCACTGCTGTCCTTGCAAGCTGTGTTCATCATCACAACAGTTTCTGCAGTGTTTTTCCCTAGCAGGAAACAAAATTTCACAGCACATGCTGTTCTCTTAAATCGGCCATCACAAAAAATGAGGTTGAGCGAAACTGCTTTCATGAAAAAATTCACTGTGACCACAGAACGTTCCCAAGCGATGCCACTGGGTGCACTAACTCAGAGCAAATTGCTTGATGCTCACCCAGCAGGGGGGAAAAATGCATGCATAGTAGGAAAGCTCCACTCTGCCCAGCGCAATTCTGGGCTTTTTGGGGTACCCCCTCTTACGAATGGAATTTGGGGTTGCACTTAATCATACCCTTAACGTAAAAACAATTAGTTCTTAAGACATGGTCATACTGAATATTCGCCCTCATAAAGAGATTACTGAATACATGGGTGCTATAGCAAAGTGTAGTGAAGAAAATCCGACGGTGCCCAGCCATCAGAAAGGATAGTGTCTGGAGTCTTAAAAGTTTGCCTTAAAATAAGCTGTAATCTAAATGAGGTGTCAACTAAGCCCACATAGAAGAAGTACACCAGCCTGTGTCATTCAAGTATTGTAAATAATAAAATCCAAAGGAGAGAAAGGTATCAGAGTTTAAATTATGAACATCTAGTTTGCAGAAAGCTATAAACAACAGTGGAAGCCTAAAATCCACTTGCAGGGTCTTCCCCTGTGATCATCGTCCATGGATGTGATTATCCTTGCTAACATAGAGTCAAGTCAACTATGGTGGATGCAGTTAGGTAAAATGTAGCACCTCATCACTTGATCTCCCTTTTGACCCATTTTAAAGTTGTTTGTAGTTTTCACTATTTTCTGCTTTCTTTGAAGAATCTCTCTGTTATGTTTTGTCATTGACATTTGTTTTTCTCTGTTGTGTGTGTTTTGTATGATTTTCTGTATGTGAAGCCCAAGATAGATATATCTATAGAGATAGTAACTGGATTAGTAATTACCTAGGGACTTGGCAAGGGAGCTTAGGAGTCAGGGAAAATTGGGAGCTAACAACGTGTACAAGAAAGAAGAAAATATTCTGAGATTGATTGTGGTGATGATCTTCTTAATATGATTGAACTATTAAATTGTATGATGTGCAAGTTATATGCCAAGAAAATAATTTTAAAAAATGAAAGTATCATGAATGTCAAGTTCAGAGTTACAAATAGAAAGCAGGACCATTTGAAAGTATAGAAATTATAACCAATTATAACTACTTAACTTAATTAAGTGGTGAAGACCGTTCGCTGGGTGCCCACTATGCAACCCCACCAGCTGAAGATTTTCTATATCTCTAGGTCTCTGAAAATCTTGTCATTATTCAGCTTTGTAATTTTTATCTTTGTAAATAAGATAAGGTTATCTTTCATTGTGGTGTAACTTGCATTTTTCTGTTTCCTAATACTTTTGAGCAACTCTTCATATGCCTTTTCTCTTTCTGGACTTTTCCTCAGTAAATTGCTGTGCATTTCCTTTGGCCACATCTGCATTTTCTCCTTTTCTTGTTGATTTGCAAGAGGTGCTGTGTCTTTTAGATGTTAGTCCCTTGTCAGTTTTAGACATCCCAAATATCTTCTATCTTCTAGCCATTTCATTTTTCCATGATGCTTTTTATTGAATAGAAATATTTCTTTAAATCATGAAATGAAATTTACCTCCCCCCCCATTATTAGTGCTTTTAATGTTTTGTGAAAGAAATTTCCCACACCTCTATTTAAATCATAAAGATATTCTTCTACATTTTCTTCTATTAACTTTCTATTTTTACCTTTCACATTTGCGTTTTTCATCCCCATAAAGGTAAAGAAGCCAGTTTCTCTCTTCCACATATAATGAGCTAAGTTTTTCAACATCACGTACTAAAAAAAAAAAGGGTCTATATAGAATTGATCTGTAATTTCACTTCTATTGCAGGTTAAGTTTTTTTTATACTAAAAACCCTGAAATATCTCTCAGAGTCCTAGCAGGAAGCAAATTCAAGGCAAAATGGATAAGTAAGGAGAGTTTAATGAGGGACCACCAGCCTAAGGAAGCCAACAAAGGATAGTAAGTGACTCATGGCTAACATCTGTGACAAAGGCCTGCATTTCTCTGTCCCACGGGCCTGAAGGAGCAGTCAAGAGAGGCTATTAAAATGCAAAGAAAGAAGTAGCTAGCTTTCAGCAGAGAAATAAAACCTGGACCTACACGCAGCCTGTCAGGAAAGGAGTTCAGCTAGGAATGCCCTGACATCTCCCTCCTTTCTGCCATGCCTTTCCCTGACCAAACCCAACTGGGTGTAAGAAGGCAAGGTAGTATTAGTTAATGCCATCAGAGCAAGTAGAGAGTAGAGAAGAAGAGTCTGAGGGGAAGACAGAAAGTGTCCAGCACAATCGTGTTTGAATGTAAGCGTATTTGTCTCTGGGCTTCCTTATTGTTATTGTTAGGTGTCCTCGAGTTGGTCCTGACCCATAGCAACCCTATGTACAACAGAACAAAACACAACCAGGTCCCGGGTCATGCTCACAGTTGTTCTCATGATTGAGCCCATTGATGCAGTCGCTGTGTCAATCTATCTTGTAGAAGGTCTTCTTCTTTTCCTCTGTCCCACTACTTTACCAAGATGTTCTTCTCCAGGGACTGGCATCTCCTGACAACATACCCAACGTATGTGAGGAGAAGTCTTGCCATGCTTGCCCCTAAGGAGGATTCTGGCTGTATTTCTTCCAAGATAGATTTGTTTGTTCTGTTGGCAACCCACAGTATTTTTACTATACTTTGTCAGAACCATAATCAAATACATTGAATCTTCTTCAGTTTTCTTTATTTGTGGTAGTTAGATAATTTTATGCCAACCTGACATACAAAAGTATATGGGTGAAATCTATCCTGTCAATCAGGTCAGAGCCTGATGGTCCCTCCTTGTGGGCATGGCCTCATAAGGAGGCCCTTGGGAATCTCTCTTTTTCCTTCACCTTCCTGCTGGCTGACCCTGATGGCTACCAGAGCCCTGAAGATGTGCCAACCACCATTGGATCCACAAGACTTTGCACCCACCAGCTTGTGATATTCCTGCATTCTGCATCGTTGCTTGTGATTGTGAGTCTGAAGAGGGACTTATGGACTAATATCAGACTTATGGACTTGAGTTGGACTGGGTTGGGATGTTTTCCTGATATACAATTACTTCCTGAAATAAAGCTCTTTCTTACACACATATGAGTTGTGTTAGTCTTGGTAGACTAAAGAAACAAAATTCATAGACACTCATATTTTATAAGAGAGAGTTTTATATAAAGGGAAGGTGTGCATTGAGAAAGCATCCCAAGCCAGCGCTGTCTAAACCCATAAATCCAACATTAGCCCGTATGTCCCACACCGATTCACAAAATCCTCCTCAATCTCCCCAAACAAATGTAATGAAACTGAATGCAGGAGGAAAGCCAAATCAGTGAGCATATAAACATCTCAGTTCTGGCAGGGGTCTCAACATGGCTTCTTCAGCACCCAGGGCTGCATCAGGGTAGATCCGTGTGGCTTCTCCTCAGGGATGTCTCATAGGAAGTGAGTGAGCCTTGCCAGCTGAGGCAGAGAACTACCTAAGGCAGCTGCATGCTGGTCCAACCATCAGAAAATAAGAGACCAGAGAACCAGAAAGGCGAAGCTCATTTAATCTCTCTGCCCTTCAATTAATCCCACATGTGTTTATCGACCAGGTTGACACAATAAACCTTAACTATCACATGAGTGTCACTGGATTTGTTTCTCTAATCAACCCAGCCTAACACACTTATTCAATGTCCAACTTTCACATGCCTATGAGGTCATTGAAAATACTATGGTTTGGGTCAAGCACACCTTAGTCCTCAAAGTAACATCCTTGGTTTTCACCACTACAAAGAGGTCGTGTGCCGCAGATGTACTCAATGCACTTGATCTCTTCACTGCTGCTTCCTAGAGCACTGATTGTGGATCCAAGCAAGACACAATCGTTGACATCTTCAACCTTTTCTCAATTTATCAAGATGTGACCTACTGGTACAGTGGTGAGGATTTTCGCTTTCTTTACATTGAAATGTAATCTATACTGAGGGCTGCAGTCCTTGATCTTCATTGGCAAGTGCTTCAAGTCCTCCTCACTTTCAGCAAACAAGGTTGTATCATCTGAGTCATGAAGATTGTTAATAAGCATTCTTCTTCACATAACCCAGCTTCTCTGATTACTTGTTCATGGCTTGCTCCACCACTTATCCATCAGTTTGTCTAACGGTGGCGGCTTCTGTGTTGCTGTGATGCTGGACGCTAGGTCACCAGGATTTCAGAGGCCACCGGGGTCACCTAAAATGAGCAAGTTTCAGGAAACTTCCAGATGAAGAACAAACAGCAAAGAAGGAAGAGGCCGTCCACTTCTGAGGAATTAGCCACTGAGAATCTTGTGGGCAGAACAGAAATACCATCAGATACGGAGCTCTCTCGTCTGGAATAATGGCGTTTTGTTTTGCCTGCTCTCACGGAAACACTATAACGTTTTTATTACCGTGCTCTTGTGGTATGTGACTACCTCAAAGGGCACGGACCCTAGTCCACACCTTTTTTTTAGATTTAAAGCTTTAAGGTTAGATGATTTATAGTCCTCCATGTACCTTCTAAATGTATTGAGTTTTCAAAATATTAACTAGACTTTTGATTGGCTTTATATTAAATGTGTATATTGATTTAGAAGAATTGGCATGTGTCATAGTTAGGGTTTTTTGTGCCAGTGCTATGGCCCCCATTAGAAGATATGGGTTGAGTCTAGCCTATCAATCGGGTCACACAGCCTGATGGTGCTTCCTTGTGGGCATGGCCTTCTTATAAGGAGAGTCCTGGGAACTTTCTCTCACTCTCTCTGCCTAGACCTTCCTGGGGAGGAGTCAGAGCCCTGTGATGCTTTCACCGTCATTGGATCCACAAGACTTTTCACTCACCGGCCAGTGATGTTCCTGCATTCTGCATCAATGCATGTGGCTTTGTGAGTCAAAATAGGGACTTATGGACTAATATCGGACTTATGGACTAGCATTGGACATATGGACTTAAGTTAGACTTGACTGGGATGTTTTCTTGATATATAATAACTTCTTGATATAAAGCTCTTTCTTCTACATATATGAGTGACTCTGGATTTGTTTCTCTAGCTAATCCAGAATAACAGCATGTTTTTAATATTGTCAGTCTGCCAATAAGCAGGAATGCCTCTCTACAAATTCAGTCATCTACTACAGTCTGTATTAATGTTATTCTTCTAGTAGAGGTCTGTTCTTGGTAAAGTTAATTTCTAGAAACATTTGATGTTGCTACTATGAATGGTGCAACTCTTTAGTGTGTGCCCTCTAGGTGCAGGCCTATGCTGTGTGTTAGGTTGATAGAAATAATCAACATGACATGGTTCCTGGACTCATGGAGCTATACTCTAGTAGCAAAGACAGACATCACATGCATAAACAAATATATAAGCACACATTTTGATGAGTGTGCCGAAGCCAAGGCCCCACTTCCTCCCCTGGC